>NC_088201.1:95006438-95343045 GCF_037126465.1 Ornithodoros turicata | reverse complement strand
AATATGTTTTCCTTTAACAACATCCAGGAGTAACTGCGAGGATTGCAGCGAGGTAGCACGTAACGTGAGAAGAGCCCATCAAGGGGGGAAACTGCGTCGTTTCAAGAGCGTTGCCGCATTTTGACGCTGCTGCCCACATCCTGGCCTGAAATGAAAATCCTGGACGCCATCCCAGAGGCTACACGGTACAAGTCTAAGAAGCTTCGCCTGGACAAGCACATATGGGCGTCACCTGACCCGTACCAAGGGCACCCACTCAGCGAGGAGAACTTGAGCGCGGTTGTTGAGTTCTTTACGAACAATGAGCTCGACTACGCTGTTCAGAGCCCCTGACCCAGGGATGCAGTGCAAGTGCGCGAAGGAGGAACGAAAGTAAGCAACACAAAACGCTACATGACTCGTTCTATCCGTGAGACCTACCAACTCTTTCAAGCAGCCCATCCGGACATCAAGCTAAGCAGAACAAAATTATATTCTTTGCGCCCCAAATGGGTTAGCACTATAGCCCATGCAGAGACGCATGTGTTTGTACGTATTGTACTAACTTTGATCTGTGCGTGGTGGCCTTAAACAACGCTTCTGATGCCGTGATAACGGCGGACTACCTCATGAGACTGTGCCTATGTCCAGCGCCTCGCAGCTGTTGCTTCGTCAGTGTACAGCATGTCCTGACAAGGAAGCCCTTACCGCCCACAGCGTACAACTTTCCGACGAAGTTGATCAATTTGAGGTGGCAGTTTGGGAGTCCGGAGAGCTTCTTAAGAAACTTCTGCCCGTCGAGGGCTTTGTGGATCTAATTAGACGCTGTACAATGTGTTACACATGCCATGATTATGTAAGAGGAGTACAGCGCCAAGCTATTTGGAAAGAGAAATTGTGCGTGAAGCCAACAAGCCTTGTCTTCCACTTCGACTTCGCCGAAAACTGGACGTTATCCTGCCCAGCGAGGTCCAGGGCTACCATTGGAAGAAAACTCAAAAATCTATATTCACATGCGTAGTCACGGCTTCAACGGGAGGTACTCGTAGCTACGCAGTTGTCAGCGACAACACACACCACGATACCGCAGCAGCTTTGCTTGCAGTACGAAGGATTGACAGCTTCATGGACGAGAAGCCCCCCCCCCCCCCCCGTTTACGGTAGCGTAGTCTACGTCACCGATGGAGCCAGCGCGCACTTCAAGAATCGATTTCAGCTGCATGAAATGACGAATGACAAGATGGCTATTTTCAGCACCGGGGCATGGAAAGAATGCGTGCGATGGCATTGGGAGGTGTAGTTAAGTATGCCGCAACCATTCATAACCTGCGTTCACCGGCGACCCAGGCGATTCAAAACGCCGCCAACTTGGTGCGCGTCTTGTCGGCGAAGCTGCACAGGATATCCTTCCTTCACCTGCCGTGCGACGACGTAGAGCAGTTCAGAAGGAGCAAAGAAGAGCAATGGAAATCCGTGCGACCTGCGAGAGGGCTCCGTTCGTCTTTCCTTTGGAAAAAGTCTGACAAGAACCTGCCATCAAAAGTAACATTAAGGAAAGTGGCACCTACAACAGCCTAAAGCAGTTCATGACACGAGCGCTCTCATTCACCCGGAATGCTCTGCGTATCTTACGTTACCTTCTTACCTTCGTTACCTTGTCTTCTTCACTGTCAAGTTGCTTTTATTCTGTGTACTGTAAATATGCTTCTATATGATCACCGTGAACAAATATACCTCTTATAAAGACGCAGAAGTATTCTAAAGCATTCTGTTCTTCACGGGCTCCCAGCACTTGCAATAAATGTGCGTCATCCCGCAAAAAATGTGAGCACATCTGGCTGCTCCGCAATCTACATTCAGCGAACACAACACTGTTATGAACGGAAACGCTCAGAATGGCTTCAAACAATGGCAATAAATTTTCATGTAAAGACAGAAGTTGAAAGTCCCTTTGGAAAATTCGATTTTGCAACGCGGGACACTGTGCCACCGCTTGGATGTGCAGCGCGTATAGTGCCGGCAAAAAATTCACAGTGCGCCTACCAATCAAGTCCGAATTTTGAATTTTCTTCTGTGAATAGTCTAGTGTGCATAGTCATAGTGTCATTGGGATTACCTACGACATATAAAATTTTCGAGACTAGTTCTTGGTGGTTTTTTTTTAGATAAAGGCTTCCGAAATTCCTCATTTTTCGGTGGTGTGGTGCTATATAAAGAAGTATCGCTTACGTTCCTGGCAGAGTAGAGCAACAAATTATATACAATTCGATAGCCCCATGAATAACAAATTGAACGGCATAAAGCTCAATCTTATCCGTTTTTTACATCGCCCGCAAAGTTGCAGTGAATATGGTGCTTTTCGGCGCTTTCAGTCAACTTTGATATGTTTTTTGCAGACAAACAAAAAGCGACACAGCACTGCTGACGCAGGAGCCTATTGTGCCCTAGCTAGTCTAAAGCCAGAGCAAGATATTACTACAATGCGGCAAGAAATAGCCTTGTAGGGAACGCTCAAACCTGCGCGCGACGACATCGTCTTATGAGAGGCAGTTTTTTCGTCCTCTCCTATTTCCCGAACCGCGCAGCGCAGAGAATTCCGAAATCGTTTATTTCTCCTAACTCACCTATGGCTTCAACATATATTTTTTCCCGTTCATTCGAGACATCACGTGTACCGGATTGTTCGATTTGAGATGGAACTAGCCTGCAGCAGTACTCGTTCTGGTGACGTGTCATTCTCCCAATCAAGAACCTGGCGGAATGTTACGTGGTGTTACATCAGTTACTAAGTGTCTTCGATTCACAAAAAAGTGCAGGGCGCGAGTGTAAGACGAGCGGGCGGAAGTGTACGTCAGTGCAGCCTCAGTGCAGGTTGCACCAAAGCTGAATCGAATAGGAGAGTTGGCTCCGTGCAGTCTGTCGTCTGCTGCGCGCCGTCCGGTTAATTTCGACAATGAGCGACTCTTTGCCCAGCGCCTTTGAGCTCACAGACTCCTGTAGTGAGGAGGAGGAAGACGAAGACAACGTCCACCGTGATCGCAGCGTAATCGTTGTGCGAGTTGCGGTTGGACAGGAAGCGAGTGGCACTGTATTATGAGAACGTCGCAGACACACATTTTGGAAAATATAATTTCCATCGTCGAGCGCAGGCCGAACAGATTTTAACACTCCAGCAACTTCTGCAGTGAATTCCAGGATGGAAAACCGTTTTCTTTGGTGATAAAATAAGCAGGCGACAAGCTTCAAGTACATTCAGAAACCGGATAGGGAATTAACACGGAAAAGCGAAAACACGGAAGTGCATCAAAAGGCTTAAAAAATTAGAATAGTGATACTGAAACTGAAAAAAGAATGTGAAGCTACAGTTTTCTTTTCAGTGCTTTATTTTACGCGTCCGCCATGTTGTCGTCTGCTACCGAGTTGCACGGAACGCTGCACGGTGATATGAGGAGGTGCAATATTTTCCTGCACTCGTGCTGCACTCCTGCGGCACTTTTTTGAATCGAATGAGAAAGTGTAGTGCAAAGGCTGGGGCACCTTCGCCGAATCGAACGGCAGAAGTTGCACTACTTGCACCAGTTCAAAAAGTGCAGCCCAATCGAAGACACTTATTCTGATAGAGAGAGAGATAACAGCGCGATTGTGTGGCATTGCACATGCTTGACTTTCGATGGACATATTTCGTAATGTTGATGAAGTAATACTCCAAGCAATTCCTCCCTTTACCGTTTGTTTGTATCCGTAACTGAATTAACTGAATTAGAGAAGGTACGGGAAGCAAGTCGGTCTGCGCATGCGCACTTCAATGAGGATCCGTGTGCCGAGCAGCGCTGTGAATGGCTCCTGGAGATCACGTGGTTTTAATGCCCGCTATTTTCCCTGGATCGTTGTGGATACTGAAAGTTAAGGCGGCTGGCTTCAACATCACATTCATCATAACAGTCATGTGATTCGCTTCCAGAGTGTTTTTCGTTTTCGTTTTTCGTCAGCGATTCCATCCTAAATACTTTCCGAAAGGCAACAATGTTGGTGATGCCGTGCTATATCTGAACGCTCTGCCCGCCTCTGTCCTCGGTAGCTCACACTCTAATTAAAGAAGGGAGTTAGGGTGACTCCCCATGGTGGAGTCAAACCCTGCCACACATATCATCTCCCCCCTTTTAGAGCAACTATGACCCCATCAAGGCGGTAGGGTCATTTGATGCCATCAAGAGGGCTACTGGCATGGAACTGTTTTGACTCCTACCGGCATCAGGTGACCCCATGGGGGAGTCACTTGATGCCCCAGGGAGTGGGGCGACGCTCCACCCCCACACAAAAATGAAAAACAAAGCACCGTTGCAATTTGTTCTGTTTCCCTCGTTAACTGCACCAGTGCCATTCCACGCGATCCAGAGGTGCTGCTCGACCCCCCCCCCCCCCCCTAGAATTTTATGTGAATTTTTTGGTGGTTCCTTATGACTCCGAAAGCAACGGAACATTGATATTCTATAACGAAATTGGGGAGAGTTAATTTTACCGTATGTAAGCAATTTTCATCATCAAGATGTACCCAAAAAAATCTGAGAGGTACTTTTTGTTAAACTGAAATAATATTTCTTTAATTGAAGGTAATTTCGCAAACGTGTATGCGCGATGCGGTGCATCGTGTCGAATGAACACCTGAGCGGGTCACTCACCAACACTAGATGGAAAGAACACACCAGGCAGTCTCATTATTGAAGAGCAAATGACGATCGCAATCACGTGTTTCCCGCCTTCGAGACCCGACGGTTGTGCAGTGAGCGCTCATCAACCTGGCCATCTTGTGCACCAACGGAACTTATAGGCAGGTCACGGTGCTGGTAAGTGAGAGATAACGAAGGACGTGGAGATATGCGTTCATTAAGGCTTACTGGTACCATGTGGTTGATTTTGGCCGTGCGGCATCCGGCATCCGTCAGTCGAGTCGTTGACACGAGTAGGGTAATCACAACTTGAACATCAAGTACTGCCTCCACGGAACACAAGCGGATAATGCTTTCACCAGTAAGTTCCTGGGATGTGCCATTGTTCCTTTCATTTTTTTGCATGTGTGTGTTATCTCGTTCCAGTATAAGGAACCGAACCCTTTAGCTCTCCACTCCTTTTGCACGTATATAAAACTTACTTAGTAGCTGTGACGTACGATCTTTTCGCTTTGTGCGCCAACAGTTGAGACGTACGTATAAGCGAAAAAAAAAAAAATCAGTCACGGGTGCTATCACTTTTGATGTCGGATAAGCTATTTCCGGGCATTTCTGTTGTGATACTGGGCTATGATACTGCTGTGAGCTATGTTACTGGGCTATTCAGGCCAGGTATAACGTTTCTTTAATAGTCATCTTCCATACGGGGGATTGTTATTTCAGAGAAACATGGGCGAGCGTACAAGGACATGCACATTGCAATTTCGTTATTGTTCCGTTGCTTTCGGAGTCATAAGGAACCACCAAGAAATTCACATAGAATTCTAGGGGGGGGGGGGGGGGTCGAGCAGGGCTGGTGGCACTGGTGCAGTTAGCGAGTACTACAGGGAAACAGAACAAATTGCAACGGTGCTTTGTTTTTTTCATTTTTGTGTGGGGGTGGAACGTCCCTCTATGCAAGATGGCTATGAAAGAAACATTAGACCTTACCTGAATAACGCAGCACATGTGTCATATCTTCGTACACAACAGCAATGTCCGGAAATAGCTGATCCGGTACCGAAAGTGATAGCACCCATGACTGACAAAATTTTTCTCTTTCTCTATCACGTAGATCTCAAATGTTGGCGCACAAAGCGAAAAGATCGTACATCACAGCAGCTACTAATTAAGTTTACACGCAAGCGGAATGGACAGCTAAAGGAATTTCTTTCAAATACTTGAATGTGTTAACACGCACATGCAAAAAAAAAAAAAATGATAGGAATAATGGCAAATAACAGGAATTGACTGGTTAATGCATCCTCCGCTTGTGTTCAGTGCAGGCAGTACTTGACCACTGTTCACGTCGTGATTACTCTACTCATGTCAACGACTCGACTGAGAGATGCCGGATGCCGCACGGCCAAAAATCAGCCATATGGTACCATAAAACATGAATGGACCCATATCTCCATGTGTTTCCTTATCTCTCACTTACCAGCACCGTGAGCTGGCTAAAGGTTTCGTTAGATCGCGAGATGGCCAGCTTGATGAGCTCACTGCACAACCGTCGGGTCTCGAAGGAGGCAAACACGTGTTTGCTACCGTTATTTGCCCTTCAATACTGCGACTGCCTAGTGTTTTCTTTCCATCTAGTGTTTTGTGAGTGACCCGCTCAGTTATTCATTCGGTACGATGCGCCGCAGCGCGCACACACGTTTGCGAATTTACATTCAATTAAAAAATTAGTGAGTTTAACAAAAAGTACCTCTGAGATGTTTTTGCTACGTCTTGCTAGGAAGACGCTGCATCGAATGACACCTTGATCACGCTTCTATTCCGACCTCCTTAAACCGATTTTTCTTGTCAAATATGTGCATTTTGTCGAATTTTCACAACCTCTCGATTTTTTACCGTGGCTCACAGTGCACCGGCGTGATTGGATTTTTTTGTGCTTAAAGTAGAACACGGGGGCTATAGTACAAAAAATTTTGAAGAGAAATTCCAGAATTTTATATTGCAAAAAAAATCGTAAATTTACACAAACTTTGGAAATTTCGTGTACGCCACAAGCGTCGAGCCCGTCCAGTGCGGTGTTGAAAATTGCTTACATACGGTAAAATGAACTCTCCCCTATCAAATACGAGCTTTTTAACGTGCTCCGTGCCTTACGTGGGCCGTAACGCCGGCTTAAAACGACATATTGGTTTTCGCCAAGCAATTGCATCTTTGAGGGGCTCTGCACACCATAAATTTCAAATGCGTTAGAAAAGACCAATCACCAATGTTTTGTTGCTTTCGGAGTCATAAGGAACCACCAAAAAAATTCACATAAAATTCTGGTGGGGCCGAGCGGCAACTCTGCATAACTTGGCCTGGAAATGACCAACAGCTATTGTCGTCAACGTACAAATATAAATTCCCTTTGATCACTCACGTCAAGGTGTACTGGCAGTTAGAGCATAGCGCAGAAAGACAGAATTTATTGCAAGTGGCATTTTGTATTTTTTTGACAAGTTACTGAATCGTTCCAGACTATAGGCTTAAGATCAGTTTCTTATTGCTTTCACTATTAGCACTCCTTTGAGACAAGATAGCAGCAACAGGCTTTGTTCTTTAAATTGAAACATCTGAACCACCCGCTTAACTTTGACGTTGTTCACAACCCTGCACAAATCTGATTATCCACATCGATTAAGAACGAGCAGGCGCTGAGCGTAGTGGCTATGAACTGAGAACGAATTCCCATTACGGGGGAGAAAAATTGGAATGTGATTCGATACCAGAGAAGCTTCCAAAAATATGTGCAAAATGCAATGAAGAGGGTTTCTGATAACAGCACGAACGTCTTGCTGATGTGCTGGTTGGTGATGCTGCTGCAAAATTCAAGTAACACTTGCATACTTTTCGTTGATGCTGCAATTGTTACTGTATAAGAAGCTTGCCAGTAACACTTGCGCGCTGTCTGCTACATCTTTGTGTATGCTCTTTCATGCCTTGGATAACGTTTTGCGGCTATTCCGAATTAATTTCCAGTCTTCCACCTGATACCATAATAGGTGCTGTGTTCTCGCAGCCTCAGGATGTCCGTCACATAGCTGTAGCACACAAAATAATAAAGGGGGGGGGGGGGCTTTCCGAGGCAACCCGCTCTACGATGGAGCATTACCTGGAAATTAATGAAGCAGAGCAACTAGTTATGACAACTAGCAGTTCTTAATCGATATACTTTATGAGATTTGTGCAATGTTTCAATCCGCATAAACCATAAACGGTGATACCACGTTCATGTAACAGTTAATCGGCCGCTAGGGCTGTCATCACTTTAAGGGCATTTAAGGCACATGCGCTCCAGAAGCACAAGACTGGTGGCAGCTCCAGGACTGTACACAACATCCAAGGTTAAGAAGGTGACAATCAGCAATGCCACTGTGTCCTCCACGCAGGATGCCCTCACCATGAACCCTTCGGTCAAAACAGAGAATGATGCAGATGTTTGCAAGTCATCTCCTGTGTGGATGATGGTAGGATACATATGCGCCTCTCCTGACTTCTGGCTTCTGCAAGTAAAGTACGTTACGAGGTAAATGATGAAGAGTGCCAGGAAAACAATACCACATTATCAGAGAATAATATAATTTCATAAGATCTATCTCTTCCGCGGAAAATGCATACCATATTTCAGGGGTTACAATTGAGTTGGCATTTGCTGCCGTGAATGAAATAAAGTTAAATGAGGATGTTTCTCATAGCAGTGCAGTGATTGAGAGTGATTTAGAGAACCTACTACAGCAGGAAAAAATCCCTTTCCAAGCAAAAAAAAAAAAAAAATTAAAATATTATTTAATTAAATTTGATTAAAATAATTAAATTAATTTGATGATTAAATTAATTTGATTAAATTATTATTAATTAAAATTAATATACTTTCAAGTGGACCAGGATTGCACAGCTGTCCAATCCTGGTGTGGCGACGTTTGGGACTTATAAACATATGTTCAACGTGCAACCAAAGAGCCTATGCTATTTTTCTTCACTTAAGAGGGTCACAGCTGGGTCATTTCACGCCAAATGATCCATAGGTCCTGCTCAACCCCCCGCACTTCTGGACCAAAAAATAATCGTGGATTCCCTATGGTATTAATAGACATTTTCCGAAGTTTTACTGCGGAATATTGAGCCCCTTTCATTTTACGCGGGGTCAAAGTTTTCGGTAAGCACGAAAACCATAGTATGCTTGAAATAATCGGGCGGGTGCATCGCTCGCGTTACACGCATAATTATGGTGCTGAAATAAACGACTGGGTTCGGCAAATGTGCTCAAGAAGCAATTTTGGGGAAATTTCTACATTTAGTGCCCTAAAAGGCCCCGGCTATCGGCGCTTTTTCTTGCGATTTTGCTATTTTTAAATATACTTTACGTAACAGCTGGAATCCTTGAAAACTTTGTGGCCCTTCATGAGGGCCCATTCTACAAGCCAGCTAGTTTTCAAAGCCGTCAATGCAGTAGTTTTTGCCATAGTACACCTTAAACCTGGCGGTTTTCGCAAAGTTTGACGTTTTTACGACCAATTTTCAAAAGGAAGCGGTCGTCATAGAACAGTCATTTGGTATATATTAGGTATTAAGAAAACCCTCAGCCCAAACATATAAAAAAATTAAAGAGGTACTTTTTGATAAGCGCGAGAAAATATTTTTTTCGCTGAGCATACTACGCGGAGGCGCACGCACTCTCCGGCGGAGGGAGAGCGTTGGTGAGCATCGCGGGCATGGCGCGCTGCAACGCGACAGCTCAGATACGCCGCTGCTTGTCGCACGGTGCCAAAAACGATAATTTGGACTTGTGGGCACCGATCTCGTGCATGCACAGCCTACTGCCTATGTCGCGACAGGTAAGGAAACTGCCTCCATCAGTATAGCAACGCGAGTGATACTTTGCATTACAAACCCGACCGAAACGTATAGCCGCGTGAAAGCGGTTTTGCTTACACCTTCCTCTTACCATCTTTATACGAGTTGTACAAAAGCAAAACGTCTGCACCGGAAATAAATGGTCCTGCTCAGTACCCCCCTATGCGCAAGGAACCCAAGATGACGTCCCATAGTTGCGTGCATCATATACGTAATCTACAAAGTTGAAAATTTATCAGTGGAAAAGGGTTGTTTTCCTGTTCCTCCACTGACAGTTGCCTGCTTTTGGAGACAGTAGCCTGCGGTGCAGGCGGCGGCACGCCACAGGCTCTGAACGTTCGTCAGCTCTGCATATGCCGCCAGTTTATTGCGCTTGTAAAAGGCAAAGATATCGTAAGATGGGAACCTTTTGGAGATAACGGCTCTACGGGATATACAAATCTCCTCTCTGGGATGCAAATCCCAACGACACGTGAGCATACGTGTCCTACGTTTTATTGTTCTGTGGCTGACAGAAAAGACCCTGTCGGGACGACTTTGTCGATCACCTGACGCATAAATTGGAATCACTGAAATACCACCACTGCGCGGCAAAGGAACAATCAGAGTTCGTTCAGAATCTAAAAGATTCGCTCCCTCCTGAAGAAGGTGTCATCCTAATAGATTTTGCCGAATACTACAGCTTTATCGTACAGGACACCCCGCAATCATTGGGATCAAGGACAGGCCACCGTTCACTCGATGGTATTTTACAACTGCTTCCCTGGTGATATGAACTTGCGTCACCGTACATTCGTTGTGATATCAGATTGCTTAAGGCACGATAATGCCGTGGTGTATACCTTTCAGACAGAGCTCACACGCAAATAAATAAATAAACTTCACGGACGGCGCAGGCTCGCAACACACACACACACACACAAAATTCGTCAACCTCTGTCACAACTACTCGGATTTCAGCATAAGTGTATGAATGACACTTCTATGCGACCTCACATGGGAAAGGGCCGTGCAATGGAGCTGGGACTCTAAAGAATCTTGCTGCTAAAGCCAACATTCAGAGGCCCTTAGAAGGTCACATACTGGGACCCGTGGATCTGTACAGCTGGGCAGAGGCAAATCTCGATGCCCAGAACTGCCCATCGATGCCCATCGATCTGGGTTCCGGAAGAACAGGTAGTGCGGCAGCAAGGGGCGCTGAAGAACCGCTACGACAGCGCAAGGGCCGTGCCTGGAACAGGGAGGTATCACTGCTTCGAACCCGTTAGCCACACTGAAATCACTGTGAAGACAACATCCATTCCCAACAACATTGGGTATTCCGGGTGTTCAAAGAACATGCCAGAAACGCGGAGGCGACTTCTACTGCATCAACTACTGGACATTATCTTGAGCGCCTTCACCGTGCTAGTGTGCTGAGCACGACCATTCATTTGTGTTACAGACGTTTTGTTTTTCTACAACTCGTATAAAAATGGTAAGAGGAAGGTGTAAGCAAAACCGCTTTCATGCGGCTATACGTTTCGGTCGGGTTTGCAATGCAAAGTATCACTCGCGTTGCTACACTGATGGAGGCAGTTTACTTACCTGTCGCGACATAGGCAGTAGGCTGTGCAGGCAGGAGATCGGTGCCCACAAGTCCAAATTATCGTTTTTGGCATCGTGCGACAAGCAGCGGCGTATCTGAGCTGTCGCGTTGCAGCGCTCCATGCCCGCGATGCTCACCAACGCTCTCCCTCCGCCGGAGAGCGCGTGCGCCTCCGCGTAGTATGCTCAGCGAAAAAAATATTTTCTCGCGCTTATCAAAAAGTACCTCTTTAGTTTTTTTGTATGTTTGGGCTGAGGGTTTTCTTTACCTAATGTATACCAAATGACTGTTCTTTGACGACCGCTTCCTTTTGAAAATTGGTCGTAAAAACGTCAAACTTTGCGAAAACCGCCAGCTTTAAGGTGTACTATGGCAAAAACTACTGCATTGACGGCTTTGTAAACAAGCAGGCTTGTAGAATGGGTCCTCGTGAACGGCCACAATGTTTTCAAGAATTCCAGCTGTTACGTAAAGTATATTTTAAAAACGCAAAGTCGCAAGAAAAAGCGTCGATAGCCGGGGCCTTTTAGGGCACTAAAAGTTGAAATTTCCCAAAAATTGCTCCTTCAGCACATTTTCCGAACCCATTCGCCTGTTTCAGCACCATAATTATGCGAGTAACGCGAGCGATGCACCCACCCGATTATTTCAAGCATACTATGATTTTCGTGCTTACCGAAAACTTTGACCCCGCGTAAAATGACAGGGGATCAATATTCCGCAGTAAAACTTTGGGAAATGGCTATTAATGCCATAGGATATCCACAATATTTTTTTGGTCCAGAAGTGCGGGGGGTCGAGCAGGACCTTTGGATCATTTGGCGTGGAATGACCCAGCTGGAGCTTTTAACAGCGCAGGTGGATGTCTGCGCAGGCCTGGCGCAGATTCCTGATATTTTGGGAAAATCTAGTTGGATGCAGCAGGGTTGGTCGTATCGCGCAATTGGCGCAGCAATCAGATCACTGCACTGCAGTTTGTCGTGCCTATACAGGATGTTTCAGCTAACGTGATTAAAAATTCTAACTCACGACGTACTCGCCAAAGGATTGTAGGACTTTCGGCAATTACCTTCTGGAAACTTTTGCCACCATTTAGGAAGGCTTTGGACAATTTTTAATTGAGGGAAATTGATTTTTTCAATTTAACTTTGATAATTACCAAGCAAACCTCGCTTTTTCTTCACGAAGATATGGAGTCATCCGCCGATAACCACTGACCCAACAGAAACTATGAATATACTATCGCAACAGAAATAGCCGAAAACAATTAGTAAAATTTTCGCTTTAGCCCCACCTGCTTGTTTGTCGAAAAGAAGAGCGCATGGAAGTTGCGGGGAGAGAAGGAAGAGTTCCCCCCTCTTGTTTTACCTTTCTTTTGCACGCTTTGACCTTGATGCTGGTGACAACCGTCTTATCACAAGGAAAACAAATCAAGTGACTTATCACAAAGAAGGCAAAACAAATGACGGCGGGGACACTTCCTCCTCGAGACCCACATTTCACGCGCGCTTCTTTGCGAAAATCAAGCAGGCGGCCTAAAGCACATTTTTTTTCGACTATTTCAGTTGCGATACTGTGCATATTTTTTTTTTGGGCCTGCGGTTATCCGTGGACGACTTCATATTTCTGTAAAAAAGAAAGTTAGGTTCGTTTGGCAATTTTCAAAGTTCAATTGACTAAAAATTTATTTCCCGCAATTAAAATTCCTTCCTCTCAAAGCCTTCCTCTATGATTCCAAAAGTTTCCAGAAGGTAATTACCGGAAGTCCCACAATCCTCCGACGACCACGTGGACAGTTAGAATTTTTTATCACTTTAGGTGTAACACGCTGTATATGCTCTACATATTAAAACATAAATGTGTACTGTAGCACAACCTTCTAGTGTGACATCTCAAAGAGTATGTTAATTGCAGTGAGCCCAGTTGGGCACTGCAACTCAAACTCGACATTACTTACCCCTAAAATCAATAATTAAAAGAGTTAGCTTGCTGGCTTACTAACTATATCCTACAGCTACTATAATATCCTACTATAATATCCTACTATATCCTACTATAATATCCTACAGCTCCCGTTGTAGGGCCCAATGCGAGTAACCAGGGGGCAGCGATAAAAACTACCTAGAATGAACACTTTTAAATATATCTATACATAGGTTAAAGAGGTTGATATATCAGACGACTGCGAAGTTGAATAAAAGTAAAATAAAAAGGCGCAGACGACAAATTACGGCAAACTTAACGAAAACCAGTAAATTTAGTGCGTAATCTAACACAAATATTATAATCTTTGTGTTAGTTGTGTTGTGAAGTGTGATTACCCACTAAATAAACTAGTTTTTTGTTAACTTTCCTGTAATCTGTCGTCCACATTTTGTTATTTTACTTTTATATATATACAAGCAATAATAACGACTTTAATAATAACCACTTTAACCTATATTTTTAACGAATGTTGAAATATATAGGTTAAAGTGGTTGATATATCAGACGGCTGCGAAGTTGAATAAAAGTAAAATAATAAGAAGTGGAGGACAGATTACAGGAAACTTAATAAAAACTATGATGGGTAGAAATCCAGCGAACCGGTAGAATGTAGGAAGGGAGTTGCCTCAGGACAGAAGCCGCCGATATTTCGAACAGAGACTGTTCTTCTTCTGGGCACCGTCCTCATCATTGGCATGGTATTTAAAGGGTTAGGTGTGACGTGTTTAAAGGTTCATGCGAATTGTGGGTCAACAGCCCGGAGGGAAGAAAGGTTCCGTACGGGCTTTTACGGCCGGAATGAATGGCTGCTTTGTTACAAAGCAGCAACAAAGCAGCCATTCACGCCGGCCGTAAAAGCCCGTATAGAACCTTTCTTCCCTCCGGGCTGTTGACCCACAATTCGCATGAACCTTTAAACACGTCACACCTAACCCTTTAAATACCATGCCAATGATGAGGACGGTGCCCAGAAGAAGAACAGTCTCTGTTCGAAATATCGGCGGCTTCTGTCCTGAGGCAACTCCCTTCCTTAACAAAAACTAGTTTTTTTAATGGGTAATCTAACACAAAGGTTATAATATGCTATGAAACGTTTAAAAGATAGGCCGATGTTTCGACAGTACGCAGTAGATCATTTTACACCTTTTTTAAAGCTCAGCTACGCCGATTTTCGAGTGTTACAGAATGGAATGGTACTCACACGATGTGTTCATAAGGGAACACTGATTATGTATGCAAAATAGTTATCCCAAACTCCTCGCGGTTTTCCGAAAAAGTGAATTTTTAGTTTCACTGACATCCCGTCTTGTGGCCCGCAAACCCTGTGTCGACGACACATTCGTGGTCTGCCCGCGCTCCGGCTTGGCATGACTTTTGGCTTGGTTTCTTCCGCCAAGCCGGCCAGTTTCTTCTGCCGAGCCGTCTCCTGCGCAGATTCACATTGGGGAAGTGATAAACAGTTCGCTATTAGGGAGCCTGTATATTTCTGGACCCATGAGGAACGTGAGTTTTGCTTCCTTCGACTGCAAAGCATTTGCTAGGCCAGTACAGACTTCCTGGTGTGATTCGTGTTCTGTGCTGCGTGCCGAGAATGCGTGAGCGTTTTGCTCCCGTCTGCAAGAACAATGCAGTTCCAATGTTTCAAACCACAATTTTCCGAAAGGCGAAAGAGAAATCTATTGACTGCAACAATCGGTTACAACTCCGACTAGGTGCCACATTCGAAAGCAGCGATTTGATCTGTTCATCTGGCTCATACGAATGTTACGGAAGCAATACGCAACTTGTTTCACAAGAAGCCGAAGATGTCTCGTCCGGGATGCTGTGCCAGCCTTATCTGCAGCAGGAGATTGCAGGGGCAGGACTAGGCAGGAGATAAAAGTAAGACGCCTAATGTTAGACAAGTCAGTAATGCGGTGCAAATTGCATCACGTAGAAGAGAAAAATACGCTATCTGTCAGTTACTGCTTCATCCTTTAGAGATTACGCCCCAGCGGGTGTATTCTCAGTACAGATTTGGAATTGCCTTATTTGTTAAATGATTTCACAGGCATTCTGGCACCACCGCAAAGCTTGCACTCCACGTCTCAACTATCACTCCACGTATCAACTATCACCGTCTGGGTTTCAAGCTGAAGGCTGTCACCAGTGCCAACCAGACGCCCCTTCAAAGTTCATCTGTTTTTGTTGACGGAACAGTGACACCTGGTACTGAGACATTTCATTTTCTGATTAATCAAGTGCATTCCATCACTTGTGCTCGACTTCTTGTGTTCGTATACCCTTGCTGTTGCTCGCTAGCTTAGAGCAACCATGCCTGAGGTGCCAGCGCTTTCAGAGTACATTTAAGCCGTATCATCGTATCATATGCACGGCAGCACATCTTGTGTATTTTGAGTAAGGTATAAATTCAGTGTTGGCTCAGCTGTTGTATTTTGGTCACAAATAAGGTGTTCTTCCAGAGCGCTCAAGGGCAGTTCAAGCAGTTTCATGTGTGCAACAGCACATAGTTTTTTTCAGTTTTGGCTAAGGTAAATCGAAATCTTCCAGTTGATGTCTTTCGGTCATAAATTATGTTTTTCGAGACATTCAAACAGCATCATGTGTGCAACAGTACATACTTTTTCTCAGGTGAAGTAAGGTAAATCTGTCCGCCGTGGTGTTCTGGCAGTGCAGCAGAAGCTTTTGTTGCATTCAAGTGGTATCATGTATACAAAAACTTGTTTTATGCCGTTCTGTAGCTGCTGTACTAATATTGTGAGTACAGAGACATTCCTGCAGAACATATCGGAGCATCTTGTGTGCTATTGTTTGTATCATCTACAGCAGTATATTGATAATGTTAATTATTCAATGACTTCAGCTAACATTTACATTCTTACTTCCAGGTAAACCTGTCACGCAGATGCCCTACCCCTTGGTATGCATAGTTCAAGATTGTACCGAAACAATCCACCTGGAGCATTATTGTTCAATTGGCAGCGGCATTACTATCACAACACACCACATACTGCATGTCTATGGTGCGTGTACAATGTATCAAACCTATTCTCAGGTACAGGCCAGCTGGTACGCAATTACAACATGAAACAACTGACACAGAGACCGTAAAGTCATGCCTTTTCCTCCGCGCCTCGGATTTCATGTTATTATCCTCACATGCAGCTCAATTCGCCTTGCTGTGCAGCATGAGCAAAAGCATATATTGTTTGTGGTCACATGACACGGAACATAAATACAGTGAAACCTTCCTATGTTGGACACCCGCGGTGCAGCCAAATGATCTCCTACTTATAGAGGTGTCCGAGTTACAGAATATGACGGCAACAAAAAATGGAAGAGATCACAGCTGTGAGAAATGTCCCCCTTCTTCAATTTAAGGTCCTTAGTGGTACCTGGTGGTGGTGCCTGGTAGTGGTACCTCTACCCACTCTTCACTGATAATTATTACTGATTTTAGTATATTCAATTCTGTTCGGATTCTACTCAATGGCATTACCTCTGGAGCTTTTCGAGCAGCAAGGACTTGTCTCTGAAGCGTCAGCCCACTTCTCATAGCTTTGGTGCAGTGCTCGTTCAAAGGCTCTAGACAAACTGAAGACAAGTGCTCACATAAAGAATTACAATGTAGACTGACAGCACTTGTTTTTGGACTCTAAAAACTAAAGCAACAAAATGCTGAGACCAGTATAGGGGAAAAAAGGGGCAAAAGTCAAGGCCACTGGCTCATTTTGGGTCTTTTTGGTGCAAAGATGGGCCGATATTGAGGTAATTTTTTCAGGGTTTTGTCCGACTTTGCAGGGAAAACCCTATCCTACTTCCAAGATAGGGAGGTGTCCGACATAGAGAATTTCGTCGCCATGTAGTTTCAATAGGAGCCTGCCCGTGCAACGAAATCATGGGGAGTTGTCCGAGGTAGGTGGGTGTCCGACTTTGGAGGTTTTACTGTACTATAGAGCATTCTACATCATGTAATCTAACAGTTGTTCACGTTTGGATATTTTAACCATGGAATTTACCCTGCATGCACCATACCATGTCCAAACACAAACAACTGCTAGACAGCAGCATGTACTGTTGCCGTATAGCACTTATGGCTTGCGTCCTGTGATCGGAAACAGTAGTATCTTTTTCTGCTACAATCGGTAAACTACAGTAAAGATTTAGAAATGCTGTGTCATACCATAAAGCACTATGGGAAATGGCAGTTTGAAAAACTGGAGAAGACTGTCATTAGAATGGGGACATAAATTTTTTGCAGTATGTGCTGTACCACCTAATGCACTGCAGGCCCACCACAGTATGGTAATGCTCTGAATACTGATTTGCTCAAAAAAGGAACGTGTGCATTTCTTGTACTAACTTCCCCTTATGCAAAGTAAAAGAAAAATGTTTTCAGCCAATGGGGAGGGAGAGGACATCATTCTGGAGTCTCGTTGACCTACAGTGTGTCGTGTGTGAAGGTCATTTTGAAGAGTGTAGGTTGTACAAGACTGTGTATATACCCACATTCTTGGCAGTGTTGACTAATAACCATAAAGTAGAGGGTACATTTGTTGCTTCATATATTTGTGTCATGGCAAAGTATGTAGAGATGCATCTGTCTCAACATGCAGGTGCCAAAACTGCTTTTTGGGCCTAAAATATGACAAATCGTTGTCTGCTCAACACCACAAATCATGTGCCGGCCTCCATGACATGTCTGTGACATTCCAAGGTGATTAACATGTACCATAGATGTGTGCAATGCTGAAGACGACTGTGCACCTTCTATGGATTCTTGTTTCAAGAAAAGTACTGTGTGATTTGTACCTCCACAATTCTACATAAAATATGTAAAGTTTGCCGAAGGAAACATCATGAAGGTCCATAGCGAAAAACCCTGAGACGAGGGATAGGAAGGGACATACACAATGTCTCAACATAGTGTGTTTATGTCCCTTCTTGTATCTCCTCTTCAGGTCTCGCCATCATGGACACTATCACCAGCTCGCTTGCTGTTGAACCGTTCTTTCAACGATAAGGGTCACTTTCATGGACTGGATGGCAGCCAACATGCTGTCAATAAAAAGAATAATGGAAGGAGCTCAACATGATCCTTAGGCTGTGCGTGGTCATTGCTTTCTGACAAATGGTGACTTAGAATTTCAGGACAGTGCCTGCAGTGGTAGTATTCTTGTGTTCTCACCCTTGACGCCCATTGTGTGTCATCGGTCACCTGTAACCTGCTAATATGCACATAGCTAAAACAAAGTATATCTGTATTTCTTTGAATACAGTTGGTACAGCACATTGTTTTTTACATGGTCTTTGGAAAATATAAATAAAAAAATTCTCTACTCTGCAAGTCTCCTGTCAGCTCTACTGAGCAGCTTCGAATTTCACTAGAAGCCACGTGTGAAACCAAACTAGTGGTGAAAGTCCATATAGGTCATAGATAGATACTACTATTATTATTATTTATTTATTTATTTATTTATTTATAAAATACTACAAACCCTGAAAGGGTCCAAGTAGGAGGGGCACAGAAAGTCCAAAATAATTTACAGCAAGACACGTATGTCACATCATGTAACTGCGTTTAAGCCTTTCACAAATGCCGTGACAGAGCGGTGTGAGACCTGAGCAGATGACAGAGAATTCCATTCTTCGACGGTTCGAGGAAAGAACGAATATTTAAAGCAGTCAGTCCTGCACTGGAATGGTTTGAGTGTGCGCTGATGGCTTAGCCGTGTTGATCTGGGTGCGTGTGGAGTGATATAGTCCTGATGATTGATTCGAAATTGACCATTAGATCATAGGTCAGGCTTAGGTCCTGGTTGGTAGCAACGCATTTGAATCTTATTAAAAATTGGTGCAAGAGGTGACCAACATAACTAAATACACCAACTGACCCTCACAAATTTTGTAGTGTTATACTTTTGAAACAACATTAATACGCTGCAGTGGTCTTTTCTCCTTTGTTCCTTTTAACCTAGAAATATTAGGTCTTCGGCATCACCAGCCTTAGTTGCTGAGCATGCAGTTATTTACGCTGAGCACTGCGGTTTCATATTTGTTTCTCTCGACAAGCAAGCCCGCTTCCCCATTTTGATAAGAGTCTTTCAGCTTTGACAGGGCATTTGTGAACAAGGAAAACATTTGGACTATTGCGTATTTTGCTATGAAGTGCACCGTACAAGGCAGAGGACACCATCAACCATTTCCACCAAGGTTATTAAATTTGTGATAAAGTACATATACCTTTTGTCACTGATTAATTTGGTGGCAAAGTTACTTGAGTGACAGTTGTGCAATTTTAAGCACATGTTTAAAAAAAATAGGATATGGGAAGTGCTGACTGGTTGAACATGTGGAGTACCCAATATAATAATTGGGGGTTTACGTCGCGAGACAACTGACATACACAGCACAGTGTAATGTTCCTTATTCTGGCAATGTTAGCATGGTTCAAGAAGTGGGAAATGTTGCACTACCCTTGATAACATCTGTTGGGCCCAGCAAACAGGATACACATACCCTGATCTGAAGACAGCATGCCTAACTCAAAAGCAATATGAGATCGACCCGTACGTGTTTATTTGCGAAACTACTATGAATGAAATATGGCCTGTGTGGTATAGAACAATGCGCACACTCAAGTAAACATGCAAAAAATACGTATAAGGGCTCTCGACCTACATGCCGCGATGCGCTCTACGAGATAAACAACACACTACAAAACTACATCCAACACTTTTTGTGCGGGGCAACTCTGCACTTTCATATAACCGACGAATGGTTCAACGAATGCAGTTCGAGTGGTCACGATACATTCCTACGTCGTTCATTGCAGTCGCGCTATGATGCTGCACAATATATGTATCTCGTGTAACAAGCCTGGCAATCGCACGTAGTGCATGGGCAGAAATACGGCCTTCTTTCTTTGAAGACCAGTCCTCAACAATCACCAAGTCTCACGTTGTTGCTCAATCGCTCCCATTCCTGCACTTGTAGTAAAAGCAGCAAACGGGTTGACGTGAATGGCAGCTGAACGGTTGAACTGCGAAGTTCTCGAGCACATAATCACCATTTCACGCCCAAAAATGATGTTGAGGTGTGTTCGCAGTTGTTGTTTCCATCGTTCAATAGTTCTCGGGATTACCTCGGAAGAAACGCTCATCGTAGCCGGCGGCCATAACTGGATTTCCTCGCAAACGGGAGAAGACGCCAGGGAAGTCAGAGAAAGCCTCAGCTTTCATCCAATCAGACGCACGATTCTCTATCTACGTAGATGGAGCAGGTTTATCCCATCTACGTCACAAAAATGGCTGCGCCCATGGCTTGTTTTGGTTTCTTTGACTAATTAATTTTCGTAATAGGAAGACAAAATTGACAAACGAAGGTGCGTTTCGGGGGCAGTTGGATGTGCTCGTTCTGAATATCACAACCGTTTCAACACATCGGGAAATCGGCGTAGCTGACCTTTAAGCACATGC
The DNA here is from genome assembly GCF_037126465.1 of Ornithodoros turicata. Taxonomy (NCBI): domain Eukaryota; kingdom Metazoa; phylum Arthropoda; class Arachnida; order Ixodida; family Argasidae; genus Ornithodoros; species Ornithodoros turicata. Next base: position 95,322,454 of record NC_088201.1, on the reverse strand, counting down.
TTGTCCCATTGCGCACTCCTTTTTTACACAATGAAATGTGGGTTTTTTCTGAAGCACTCTTTAATTAGGTGTATTCCTCATAAAACACTCTTAAAGTTGGTGTTTAAAAGCAAGGACACCCTTAAAAGAGGATTATTCTATTGAAAACACCCCTTAGGATGAAGCTCCTGCGGGAGGATGCCGAGCCATGCAGTCCCACGTTTTTGTCTGTACGGCAATAACCCGCCCTGGACACGGCCCAGTTCCAGCCACAGGCACCCATCATGATCCTAGCAACACTGTAAGTGAGTGAGTGAGCAAAAAAAAAAAAAAAAAGGAAGCAACGCTGTGGGACAAGCGTAAGGGAAGAGGTGAAGATCGCAGCATCGTAACGCTGTCCGTGCTCGTGAAATGAGCGGCGTTACGATGCTGCGATCTTCAGACGATGCCAGCAATGAGCCCGGGCACCTTCGGTAGCCTATATTGGCGTACCAGATTGATCGTATACTGAAATACAGTTTGTTGGGGCACGTTCGTTAAGCGTAGTGTGGCAGGACTCGTCTATAACGGTGACGGCAATGTTGTGAAATATGCGGTACTGTTTGGTTGGGTTTTTGGTTTCGGTTTGGGTTTGGCTACAAGGACGATGTAGCGCGCTATAGTAGCGCGTGTTACTGGCGGTCTCGAGCATTCTTTTGGAATAAACGGTCTGTACAAGTGCGTCCGCCTCCCGCTCCGAATTCCTGGGCCTACGAGTTCCTCAACAGGCAATGTGTCTTTGCAATTAACACGTACGCCTGCAACGAGTCAAAGATATCACCTAACTTCCTGACATCCCTCCCTGCCAATTATTGTGTTTTTAACTCAAGTTATCGTCTATAATATGATTACCTAATGAGAGGCGCTGTCAAATCCGTATAAATTTTTCTTTCACGACTTAAAACACCATTTTCAACACCATATTCCCAGATCAAATGGTGTGTAAAACGGGTGTATAGAACGTAAACACTTTTTTCAACACCTCTTTTACACTCTTAATGATCGACACGAGATAAACTGTGGTGTATGTCGATGTTACACCTTTAATGATGCTTTTTTTACACCTTTTGTTTTAATCAGCGGAATAGAAAATGGTGTTTTTATAACAATACACCTGTTTTGAGCCAATAAAGGTGTAAAATGATTTACTGTGTAGCACTGTTTTCGCCACGACAAAAGGGATGCCCGGGTTGCACATTGCTTAAATAGGTTCGGTAAGTGACGTCACAATCGGTGCATGTACGCCACGTGGCGGTCGTCGGTGAGTCAAGGTAGATTTAGACAGGTAGCGAAGGCAGGGAAAAAAAAAACAAATCTTACCCGGCAACACTGTCATCTCCGTTACTTGAGCGATCCTGGGTGTTGATAGCACAGGTACGGTTGTAAACAAAAATATTTACGACGCGCGCATGGGTCTCGTGTATACTAATAGTTTATTCATAATTTAAGTATAGGAAAAGCTGTCTGTTGCCCCACTAGTACATATATACGAAATCATCTACCACCTCAGTACGTTTCCGCATCCTGCTCCACTGCGCATGTGTAGCAGTAGGTTCGTTTGTCCGTGTACTCTTGCATCCGTGCCGTGTGCCCGTGTATTGTAATGCGGAGTTCGTACACGCTTTGGATTAAACAGGAAGCGACGTTCACATCTCGAAGCTGTAGACCAAGATTAACACGTGTGAACAGATGAGTGCTATGCATCCCGTGTAGCTGGCCCGCGAAACAAAGGTTTCGTCATGGCAAGACCGGCTATGATAGCGTGACTGTTAGCGAATCAGCTGTGCACCAACGACGCCATGTTTTTTGCAACGGGCCTATTATGATCACTCACTGAAGAAATACAAACGGCTAATCACTACGTGTACGTTTAGGTCTAGGTGAGGAATGGGCATTAAGTGAAACTTCCTTTTTATTTGTGGTTATCACGTACCCTTCGTCAAAACCTGTGATAACTCTATGTATTTCGAACTGATATGTGCCATTAAGTCTGATATGATTTATGTTTCTCTGTTCTCGTCTGGTATTGCTGCCCTGCGTGATTAGTATGGTTCGGTCAGGGAAAGGGGAAGGGAATACAACGCAAACGAAGTACGCGAATGCAAACGCGCCATGGCTAATTATGCACTGCCTATTATTCATGCAGCTGACGTCATATCTGACGTCACTTATTTACAAAAGTAGTAGTACGCGCAACGGATGGATGGCGCTGACAGTCTCTATGTTGGCGTTATCTCAAGACGCAGCGCCCTATGGGAGTTTTGCTACCTGTCTATGTATACCTTGGGTGAGTCACATTCTGGAACAGTCCACAAGGTCAAGTCCGGATGGTGATGCCATTCGTCTTTGGGAGCCAGCTCAGGGTGAACTGTGCTTATGCCCTAGCTGAAAAGAAAAAAAAATGGAAAAAGGAAAGTCCATCCCATCTAGGCGACCAGATTCCTTACTGTTGAAAGTACACCGGCATCTTCGTTAATGATTGATTTAAATTTGTAAATGAGGTAAGACTCGCGTTGTTCCCTGCCTCTATCTGAACTAAGGTTTGATTAAAGCATAAAAAGGGCGACGTGATTTATTGAATGACCAGGCTGTTTGAAATGACGAGTCACAGGAGGATTTGACATTTTGTGAACGTCCGAACGGTGGTTGTTGAATCTGACCCGAAAAGATGTTTTGGTTTGACCTACATATTGCGCTTGACACGCGTTGCACTGAATGGCATGAATGATTTTTTTTAAATTCCGTGTTAGCGCCGCGAAGCAACTGTGGCTATGAGCGGCGTACAGACGTGGACAGATGGAGAGAGGACAGCAGGAAGGTGTGGGGGACAGAGGGGTTAGTTTGAAACGCACCGGCTTTCAACAAACATAACAAAATACAATTAACGTTTCGGGTCCCATTCGAGTCCCATCATTAGAATGACGCTGTCCTGGTCGTCACCGGGTATTTACGTAGAAGAGGAGCGTAGCATTCTGGGAGGGGGCCTGGTTGTCGATTGATAGCTTCTTTTGTTTTCTTTATGTGCCATGACTCCAGCTGTCTCCTCACCCCCCATTTGTTCTCTTTCGCCAGAATGCATGGGTTGTCCAGGTCTAACACATGCCCTGTTTTGCGCACAGGGACGAATTCGAATGGGACCCGAAACGTTAACTGTATTTTGTTATGTTTGTTGAAAGCCGGTGCGTTTCAAACTATTTAAGATGTCTACTCCCGGCAATTGGACTATATTCAGATACATTTGAGAGACGTACGGAGACGCTGCCCTAGCCGCTGCTCGTCGATACCTGAACCTAGCGACTAAAGTGATCAGATTCCAGTGCCATCTTCGCTTCAACCAAGTGTGTCTGAACCAGCATGTGGTCCCTCCTGCTCTCCGTTGCAAACCACTGGTGGACACAGCATACGGACGACGCCTGGCCAAATATTACGAAAGGAATTGCCTGAGGGCCCGCACTCAAGAAAACAAAGAAATAATCTTCGAGACGAGGAAACAACTTCACGCCCCTGAAAGGAACATTCAACGGTTTTTGGATATAGACGACTTCAGCAGGATTATCATCGCACGTAAGGAAGCGGAGCTTCTTGAACACAAACGGCGATCAGCATCACACCAGCACAGACTTAGTGTGCTTTGCCCGAAATATTCCGGGCTGGACGACAATACAACTGTGATCAACCTCTCTTCCAAACGACTGGACGACGACCACACCTCCGTGGCTAACTAAAGGTATGAACTACGCCCCTACTGGAAAATCCAATATGATTTCTCCATCAAAACAGGTGTTACTGATATGAAACATATCAGCTCCAAGTATAAATATATCTGTTTCAGGTATTAGCAATATGAAACATATAGGCTCCTGATATTACTGATATTGCAACATATCGGCTCCTGATATTACTGATATTGCAACATATCGGCTCCTGATATTACTGATATTGCAACATATCGGCTCCTGATGTTACTGATATGACAGCATATTGTGTCCTGATATCACTGATATTGCAGCATATCAGCTCCTGATATTACTGATATTGCAGCATATCTCCTGATATTACCGATATTCCAACATAATGCTTCCTGATATGTCTGACACTGTGACATATCAGCCCTTGATATTACCTATATTGCAATACATAAGCTCATAATATGCATGACATTGCAACATATCGGCTGTTGATAATACCGATAATACTGGTGCGGGTGCATAGCAACGTGGTGAATCGATTGATGAAATGAAATGGTGATGAAAGCAAAAATTGTGCCATATAATCAGTACCCCTCAGACTGTGAATGAAAAAGACGGTTGTCACAAAGTGCATGTATGCGGAGATAGGATGTAATCTGGACTCTTCGTGCCTGCGCATATGACTTGAAGCTGTCAGGAAAATAATTGTGCTGAAAGCGACACCAGTACTTGATAATTAATATTCCTCAGGCTGCGAATAAAAAATGATTGTCAAAAAGAGAACGTTTGTGGCGATATATTTTTGTCCTCTTGTGCATCCATGATTTGTCGCTCAGACCCCAATATTACTTACATACAGGGTATGGATTTTCATGCAAATGCGTATTTTCCCCTTGGTATTGCATCACATGATTTAAGACAGCTTGTGCTATTCGTTTGAGATGAATCGGAAGTGTTTCATGTTTCATCTAACTGCATATTTTACTACATGTATTGTGCATAAAATGCATGAATAATACTTATTTAGCCACTTCAATTGAGGAGTTGCATTGCGTCGTCATCGACACATCATCCTTATCGCAGGGAATTGCAGCAGTACATGGAAGCCGGCATATTCATTATTGAAAGCAGTTTTACTCAAGTTCACACAGTCCGAATTACACTCAATGAGAAAAATATCACTTGGGAATATATGAGGTACGATTCAATAATGCGCACTTGTAGTAATGACATAGAACCTAAGCATATATGATAATGAAAACTGTCATAATAACATAGGATATAAACTTGTTGGAAGCAGTAAGTACTACAATGCGCACAGGTAAAATCAGTATCACAAATATCAATATACTCTAAAACGCAACAAAAGCGACAGTCGTACGCTCCCAAAAAAAGTGGGTGATGGTAACGTGAGAGGCACGAATGAGTTCATGTTTGAAATATTATGAAAAAGGTAACTCTGCAACAGCCTTAACAAGAACCTTAAAGGGAGAATCTGGGACAATCCAAAACTCTTATAATGAGAAATACAGTTGGTTTGGCAATATGGGACTCATTAGTTAGCAAAAGAGCTAGGAAGCTCAAAACGAAACCGAAACTTCTGCAGGTACCCTCTACTACCTCCTGTACCATGCGTGACGTCACCAATACTCTTGTGTGGGCCACTGGCTGTTTTTCGAGCACGTGCTTTGTAACTTCGGGTTGCATGGATGACCAGTCGTCTGCTTCCTCGATTTCGTTCTAAAATATTCGCCAGTGGTAAAAGCAAAAGCTACAGAAAGCTGTACACGAGGAATACCGTTGAGGTGAAGCACAGCGTTGCTTGACTGCTTTTCCGTGGAGAAGCGCCTAATCACTCGAAGGAAAAGATTCATTTTCTAATCATCTGCGCCACATGGGGATGAGAAATTGTATTGACTGAAATACCATAGGGTACGGATTGATGTCTCACTGTTACCTCAACACGTTTTTGCTGCGGAGTCTCCCTTTAAAGGTCGGCAAAAGCTGTATTATATTATTAACCAGGAGATGAAGAGAGAATTCGACACTTGTGACAGAATATCTTGCAAAAAAGAGATAAGCGAGAAGCTTTACGACGGCAGCCCTGGGGATGTCGTCCCAGATACTGCTTCATTAGGAAAACACCTGAGGTACGGTTGAAGTTACTTAATATAACGAAGAAGCCTCAGTTGTTCAAGCCGCAGAACATCAGTTCTCTCACGTTACTTAATATAAGTTGTGCCGAGTGGCTTTGAATGTTATCAGTCACGTTCAATAACATTTGGCAGATCACAAACAAAAGTCTTCTCTTCAAATGCAAAATTAATTAGCACACAGGGTTTCTGAACACGCAGCATGTCAACGACCAACACAGATGGCACTGGATCTATAAAGCACTCTCTGATGTGGTCTGGAAAGGCACTATGTACGGTTATTATTTCCTTGCAGAGCAGTACACATTTCCGGCCAGAGCTGGTATTTACAGCAATTATCCGGGAAACTACGTAATATTCCCCCTCCACAGTTCTTATAGCTGAAGAATTGCTTTTTACAGCACGTGCATAAGCTGTACTATGATACACTTGGTCATTGTACACAACCCTTTTGAACTCACTTGCTACATCTGGGCAGCTGCCACACACCTTTGCAATTTCAGCCTTCTCTGCAGCTGTAAGGCACGTGGCCTTTTCCTTATCCAGCATGCAGACGTTTCCGACGTAAGTAGCACTTTGCAGCCTCTTTTCTCCCAGCATTCTCATACACAAAGCCTTTGTACGACTGGTGAGCATGTTTGCCGCAAGGTGCATATAGAGCTTTTGCGATAGAGCAACCCTTTCCACTATTTGCAGCGGAATGCCCTTTGATGCCGTGACGAGCTTCACTAGTGTCCCATTACCACTTTCAAATACAAAAGCTGAATGTGCCCAAAGGGGTCCCATCAGTCGAGCTGCTTTGGGCAGATGGAGCAGCTGATGGACGTTGAACCGCATACAGCCCTCTCCATAAAGGGCAGCTGCTCTTGACACAAACTGTTCAAGGAGATGCTCTTGAAAAACAAAAGAAAATTATAGAACTAATCAATAACTGAGCAAGCATATATAATGTAATATATACAGGGCGTTTCACGAAAATCCCCTGGCTGAATAATTCGTGAACAGGTGGCACTATCGAAGAAATTTCTTTTTGGTAAAGATCCTTGGGACGTCGACCATGAATTCCGTAGTGAGCGGCTCATTTGCATACGCTCACTAATTAGATAAAGATATTAACTTTTAACTTTCGCTTTGCACGCTTATGGAACTGCCGTCTTACGCATCGGGACCTTTGGAGAAAAATATTCCAAGGAAAAAAAAAATGCATTGTCACATAGTGATTTTTTCGAGTAATTAATCTGTTTTGGTTTACATATTTCTTGCACGGAGCAGTGCACCAATGCGCACTTTGGATCAGCTATCCGACTGTCAATTTCGTGTTCATCCGCCTGTTGACACACGGGGGTGACAGAAAATTAGGAACAGCCACAAGAGATGTTTTGATGTTCCTTCTCAAAGCGCCTAGGACACAGCACAGCCAGTTCTGTCGTTCCGTAGGTGAGATAGCGTGCTGTTATCATGAATGATTACGAATGCGCCGCAAGCGCTGGGAACTAGTCGGTACACTCTTAAAAATTAACTACACCACATAGTACGCTGCTAGTCAACCATTATCCCGAATGACAACATTCTCGTCTAATTTGTTGAACAGGGGAGGCGGAGCCTTTCTTTTTGTCCTTATGTACAGCATCATTGGTACTAAAAAAGATAGGCACACGCCTCCCGTACTTGTCAAACTCAAGGCACGTGCGTTGCCATCGGGGATGATGGTTGGCCCTGATCGTGCTATGTTGTGAAGTTCATTTTAAGAGTATAGAAAAGGAGAGGGAACATCAAAGCTTCTCCTGTGGTCTTGCGGCTGTTCCTTATCTTCCGTCAACCCAGTGTGTCAACCAGGCAGATGAACATGAAATTGACATCTGGATAGCTTGTCCAAAGAGCACATTGGTGCACTGCTGTGCGCAAGAAATGTGTAAAGCTAAACCAATTAATTACCTGAAAAAATCACTAAGTGTTGATGCAGTTTTTTTCTTGCAATATTTTTCACTGAAGTTCCTGATGCGTAAAACAGAGGTTCCGTAAGCGTGCGAAGTAAAAGTTAAGACCTTTATCTAATTAGTGAGCGTATGCAAATGAGCCGCTCATTACTCAATTCATGGTCGATGTCCAAAGGATCTTTACCAAAAGGAAATTTCTTTGATAGCGCCACCTGTCCACTAATTATTCAGCCGGGGGATTGTCGTGAAACACCCTGTATAGCATATATAAGAATATTATTAGCTCCTTACCCGCTTTATGTATCATCTGATGTGTGATCTTCTCAGCGAGGAGGATGTGCAGTGCATGTGAAAGTTTTGCAAAGTGCCTCCAGTACCTTTCTGGGAGTATGCCATGGGTGCAAGGCAGACTGTAGAAGAGCACCCAGAGACGCCACTCACTTGCCTTCCAAAAGGCACGCTCAGTGATAGTCCTGGGCAGACGTGTGAAGCAATGAGGTGGTTTTATGCTGAGAAGCCGCCTTTCTACAGTGCTCAGGACAGCAGGGTTCCCTGGAAAATGACATCCCAAAGGGCAAGGGGACACCCTATGAAAATGTGTCCTGCTGCTCAAACAGTGTATCGTACTCAAACGCAAGTGCCTCCAAGACCCATACACTTTTTGCACACGAATAATGAATAAAGGTAAGAAAGTATAAATCAAGCCTGAACAATACAAACAGCAAGTCCTCGCTGTTTACTACAGAAAAAACTTTGCACTAACGTGCAAATATCTTCAATAAACAAGCAACAATAGCATAAGTAACAATTATCGGCTTTAGTTGTGATTCAAAGCAAACTAAGCTAATTATCTTCAGGCAAATTGTAACAGTGTGACCAGCATCACTACATGCTATATATACCAAAGTAGGTATTAACAAAGCTATTAATAGTCTTTTCAACCTGAATACACTTTGTTGTGGCGACTACACAGGATATGAAACAAACCCAGGACGTCTGTCAGGATACCAGCCGTTTTAGCTGGTACCTGGGACGTGGATTTTTTCTTCCTTCCAAAGTCTCTTTCCGTCCATGCACTTTGAATGCCAATCCTCAATTCCCTTCTCATTACCTGCATAGTGCCTGGTGTCTTGAAACCCTGTGGCCTAAGACTACAGACATGAAATATATACTTACCGATATAAAACTGCTCTTCTGAGTGGCATGAAGCAAACCAAAGCTCAGCGAACTGCCTGGCAACACCTTGCAGGACGCAGTGCATATAATCTACAGTGTAGCCCCACACCGAGTCAAAGGCATGTAAGTTGAGGAGTGCTGAAGGCCCCTTTACACCATTGACAGTGGTCTTGAACTGGAGGGCGAGGCCCATATCTCTTGCCACACCGTCTGCTGTTCTTTCAGCACCTCGATCATCATACAAGTACCGCATGCTCCCTGGAGGAAGAACAAATATGGTTTTTGCTACGAATTTGCCATGGAATTTGCTTTGAATTATCACTAGGGAAGAGGCAACGTAAAACACCCTTAATAGGTGGGCCTGTCAGAAACGGTGTATCAGAGTCAAATTAAGTGACATTTCAGTACCCACCTTGGGTGTACTTTCCCTTTGTCAGGCACCATGGGCATCCAAAGTAGCCATTAAAGAGGACAAAATTTTGCACAGCTGCCCTTGCAGGTGCATCGACGCAGCAGCAGAGAGCATACACTCGTGATGTGTAGGTTTCCGTGTTGCAAGTCCACGTGACAGGCTCCATGTTGTTCAGCTCATCCACAAACTCATTCAGAAAGAGGGTCATATTCGGGTGTGTTTTCCCGAACCAGAGGCCGGCTAGGATTGGGTTCTTGAAACGAGATTTTGGTGGCAGCTCATTTATGGTGAACTGTATTGGCCAAATTGATGTCTTTGAAGATTTGTAAAGTGGACTGCCGTCAGTGTTGAACGTTATTGTGAGATCTGTCGATTTCAAGGTGCCATTGTCTCGAAGCTTGCGGTGCGCTGCTGCACTTGTAATGTCAGTGATATCATTTCCCAACTGCAATTCAGATGATAGCTTCAGTAGATTAGTCACTAGCTCTGTTTTTGACAGTTCGATATGGTGCTTTATCTGCTTGGCTATTTTGGCAATTACAAAAAAGCACCCAGACGCCCTTAGCTGCTTCTGGTTGTATGTCTTTCTGCATGTGTCACACCGGAACTGACTGTTGAGAAGTGCTTCACATGATTCACAATAGTAGTGATATGTTACAAGTGATGCATTCTTCTTGCACCAGAGTTTTCTGAACAGGTATAGTGTTGGTGGTACCACGGTTGTGCCAAACAAAGTGTTGATAATGGTGAGCAAGTCCTGCAAAGCAACCCATGAAAGGCCATGTCCAACCACAAATGCCATAATCATTATTATTGCAGCAGCTACAGTAGTTTGAGTCCCTGGCAGTGTACCGCTCGGAAGCTGGTCTTCCGGGTCTTCATCCATACTTTCACTTGTATTAGAAGAATGTACATGTCTTTGGTGAGCATTGCTAGGACTACCTGCATCTTCTTCTTCACTCTCGCTTAACAGCAACAAAATATCTTCCATTTCCGAATTGCAAGCGTCCTCTTCATTGTCTGGTGTTACAGTGGGCATGGCGTCGCTCTCATCATCAGTGACGTGAACAGTATCATGTTCGAAGCAGGAAGAAGGGCTACCAATTTCGGGATGATGCTCTTGCGCTGTTACGCTCGTGGGCACTTCACTGTTATGTTCGCCAACCACCTCTGTCGAGTCGCCACTTGTCCGAAAACACGGAGAGTTTACGCTATCCTCTGGGTACTCTTCGTTGGTAGAGCCTGCACAAAGCAGTTGGTAGGTGTCGGAACTCGCTTCGAGATGCTGTACACCAGCCACATCTTGCAGGGATTCACGTCCACGAGGAACACATTCAGTCGTTGAAGTTGAGTGAGTTGATAAAATGTGCTGCTCACCACCTTCAGAGTCGACTCTTCCCATGCGGTTTCGTCGATAATAGCGAGTTTGTCTAGGAACCTTAAATTCCACATCTCTGTGCAAATATTGTTTGAGTCTCCGCTGTCTCGGAGGCATATTCCCAGAGGTGGAATACAGTTCCGCTATTGTACTAGCTGTCCACGATAAATCGCCAAACAGTAGTAAAAGCAGCCGGTTAACAATATTATCGAACACAGACAACAACAGGAATTAAACAAAGCATGATAGCGCCATCCTAGCATAACAGTGTGCGTTGACTGGGCTTGGCCAGTTGACGACTATAAATCCCAACCGAGTCGTTTCGTTTTCCATCTGCGAATCATTGTGAAATATTAAATGCAAAAAAAATAATAATAATAATCCTCGCGTAGCGTTAAAAAATACAAGAGCAAATAGAAAGGTATTACACCTATGTTGTGGTAAAAGGTCGCTATAGCTTTCGAAGAAAGATAAATTTGTGAAGTAGCTGCCTCATGTAACAGCCCGCTAACGTCAGTGACGCTTTTACCACGTCTGGCAACGTTACATGACAGCCGTGGGGTGATAGCCGGACAGTGAACAACGGTTTAACACGTGGGTTTGCCGGTTTGCTTTCCGCAGTTTTGTCTTTGTGGTTTTCGTGCTGCAGTGTTTCTGTTTTTGTCTGGCGCGACATGTATGCGTGTGTACGGTATGAAGACGAGGTAGACGCCATCTTGCCGATCCATTTGATCAAGAATTTCAACCCGCGAACTACTGATGACTTCGACCAAGGCACCACCAGGAAAGCTTTTTGGCAGTCAAAGACCGGCGACGGGAAAGGCTACTACAATACAAAGGTCAAATTGCTTGGAAGTAAGTGTCATCTTCTGTGCAAATTCCAGTCGCGGCGTTTTAATTCAGAGGCTTTCATGCTGGGGAAGGACGCCGTTTGCAATGCTTCATATGAAAGTAGCTGCGTTGTATGACGAAATCACATCACAGTACTGAAGACGCTTAACTGTGTACATGAATGTAGCTTAGTGAGGCTGGTCACATAGTACGCAAAATCCCTTCTTTAAGCTCGGGTTCACATACCCCTCGTGTAAACGAAGTGCGTCTGCTGTCGTAGAGTTGCAAGCAATTGCGCTTGGGTCGACCTCACTCGACGCTTGTTATTCACGAACACGTAGGCCAAGCGATCGTGGAGCCTTCGTGAAATTGTAATGGCGCGATTCCTGAAGCTCTTATTTTCCCGTTTCAGACTCTCTGGGTGAACTTATTCAAGATATGTCAAACAAGCGGATGCGAATTCCTGACATTATAGATCCTCCAGAATGCGCACAAACCAGTGGGATGACATCAAAGGTACGGACAATTTTATCTTGCTTTCCTATTTTCAGTTATGAGAAGCCTGAGTTGTGCCTTGCATTTCGACAGTATTACATTCTATGCGAAACCTTAAAATCTCTTTTGTCATGTAGCCTACTTTATGTAAGTCGCACCTACGTATCTCGTTGGTCTTCTGTGATAATATATAGTTAGACATTTTTTGTTGCTCAATACCCTAATTTAGGTTGCCAAAAATCCCAAAGTCCTGAAGGAAAAGCGAGAGGAAGCCCAAGGCAAACAGCTGAACCAAATCATGAGGAAAAGGAATTTTGCAAATGCTGCTGAGGGTGGGAGTGAGAGCATAGAAACTGTTCCACGCAAGGTATTTCTTCATGAAAAGAAGAAGCGCCTCGAGCTTGAACAGGAAAATCGCAGTCTGAGAGAGGAGCTCAGTGCTGAGCGTAAACTCTGCCGCCAGATACAGCAGGTTCTACTTCAGAAGCATGGTACAGTATACAGCATTTGACACAAAAGTGTTGACACTGAAGACGTAACAAAACACTGGAATGCATGCCACGACGCACAGTGCCGGCCCTTTTCTTGGTGGTGGCACATGCAATGCTAGCTGCTGTGTATTCTCTTTGCCTCTCATTTGCTTGCATCATTATTTTGCTTGCCCTTTGCTTGGCTTTAGCTATTGCAGATGTGTTTGCACATGTGTGTCATTCTGTGTTGGCCTGGTATCAAGCTATCCCACCTAAAATTTTCACTGTTATGATGCAATATCTAACTGTGCTTGTATCACATGGCTTTGCTTTCTCTCTCTATTTTTATTTTTTAGCAACAGTGACGAACTCCTTGAATGTTGCGCTTGCTGCGGATTCACTGTCCACTAAAAGTGATTGCATGGTTAGTTGAATGCCACTGTGGTTTGTTTTACCATTTTCTAAAGCACTCCCACGTGTTATATGTAATTTTGCAGCATGTGGAGCACATCCGTGGGCGACCACCTCTGCTTCCTGTCCCGCAAACTGCGGAGCCACTGAATGATAGCAGTAGATCACCAGATGTAAATACATTTTTTTCTTTGCACGGGAGAAGGCTAGGTGAAAGCATGTTTCGTTGTTGAATATTTGTCAGTGATGATAAACAATGCTGTGCTTGCTAATTTTTTATTTTCATGTTCTTTTTGCATCTCCATGTAATGACACAGTTTCAGTGTGTTCCTTAACAGTACTATGTCATCTTCTAATATGCTGTAAACTAGCTGAATTTATTTACTACGTGTCTTTCAGGAACATGTGTTTGAGAGGTGCAGAAGCTTTGCATCAGATGCTCCTATCGTTCCTGAAGAAGGTGGCCCTTGTGAGGAGGTAATTCATTCCGAACATCATTGTAAATTGTTAGTAACATAGTCAGGTGTTCGATGTTGATTGCTTCAAACCATTGCCGAAACGCCGACAGAAAAAGAAAGAATCTCAGGAGCTGTCACACTTCCCCTATGGGGATCATGCACTTTGTCTTCCTTTTTCCTTAATCGCTAACACAACGCACCACTCACAGTTGCTTATACTGATTAGCATAATACATTTGCATTGAAAGTGTCGGCTCCTCACATTAAATGTGCTTAAATCTACAGGAAGAGATAATTCCAACAGCTGTTTGTGAGCCTGCAGCTGTTAGCAAGGCTTCACTCCATGTCCAGGATGAGCCTTGTACTGTACACCCAACAAGTGACGCCATTGTTGCTTGTGCGACTTCACCACAGATGGCGCTCGGTACCGCACCGCCCACCACACCAGTGCAGACAGTCGTCATTGATGAGGTGTGTAATGCTTTGTATGCGTATGCGCAGAACATTTTGAATCATGTCCTACTGGACTGCTAGTGACATGTCATGGGGGCAGTTACTTATGATGTTACTTTCTTTTTACAGCAGAGGAACCTCTCCACGCCGCAAACTCCCCACCGTAGTCGTGCAGCCAAGCCCGCATCGCGACCTTTCTTGGGACGGTCGTGTGCACAAAGCATGCCAACACGGCCAAGCCTGAACTTTGATGGCGATGAGGTTAGTAGCTCTTCCATCAGTCCATGACCAGCTGAGCAGTCTGCCTCGGGGTACTATGGCACCATTCCGTCAGCAGATATGACAAAAATTGCACATTTACTAGTGATGATAGCCCCTTGACAACAAGTCACATATTCATAAATGAAACCGTTCAACATAGAAAAATGCATGGTTGCGAAAGAGATGTCAGTAAAGTTAGGTGAAAGCAGAAAATTGCTGATGTTTGGTATGGCATACCTCAGCCCTTGCAATACTTGTTCCAATAATTCTGGAGTTACTAAAAGGCCAAAGTATCCTCTAAATCCAGCTGCAAAAGTATGTTGCACTATTTTAGTACGGTGAACGCAGCAAATTTTTCTCTGTGCCCAGGTCTCCCCGTTGCGGCCTTCACTCCGACCACACCATCGAGTAGCATGTCATTGCGCGTTTCCCATTTCACAGGGCCTTCGGCCTCTCTGATGTTGCGTTGATTCCCGCTGATGACACTTAGTTGTGAACACGTCCGTGTCAGCATTCTTATTTACGAGCAACCCTTTTACATGATGATGTGAGACCAATTGATGGCGTCTATTATACCGCAGTGACTGAAAGTGGAGTACTGACTGACGCTATGTAGCTCAGTATAGGAACAACTTTTGAAACAGTTTTGTGAATGCTGCACAAGGTGTGAATTTTTTAATTAAATTTAAATTTGGGAAGCGCTGCGAGTGGCTGACTGCTGGAGGTGCCATCTTTATTACAGCAGCAAAAAGAAGTAACGCACTGCATAGGTATCATGCCTTTCTGCAGTGGGGATTATCGTGACATGTACTTGTGACATATATTAATAAAAAAGAATGAACGACACGTTCTCAAGACAAGGGCTCGCCTTGTGTGGTGTGGTGCAACCTTCTTCTTTATCGACCAAATCCGTTCTAAGTGACCAAATAATGAAGGGGCTCAGGGAATGCATATGCTACCTATACAATGTAGCCGGACAGTTTTTTTGTTACTTGTTTTTGCAGCTGTATTAAAGACTGCACCTCCAGCAATGAGCCACTTGTTAGTACTTTCGAGTACAGAATTTTTTTAAGCACACACCCTGTGCAGTATTAACAAAACTGCTGCAACAGTTGTTGTTATACTCGGCTACATATCGCGAGTCAGTATTCCGCTCTCAGTTGCTGCAGGCAGACGCCATCTGTTGGTCCCGCAACAGCATATAAAAGGGTTGCACGTAAATAAGAATGCCGACGTGGACATGTCTACAACTAAGTGTCATCGGTGGGTGATCGAAGGCCCTGTGAAATGGGAAACGCGCGTTGGGAACCTGATTTCGTCTTCACTCAAGGTCATTTATAACTTTTTTTTTTTTCACTGAAATAAAAAAATGTCATCGGCGGACCTTGGTCGATTTAAAATGGAATTACCCAGTTGTATCACTGTCCATTGAGAATGAGCTGGATTCGCAGCTCACTATTGTTTGTTTACAGAGAGCAAGCTGGATATTTTTTTTTATTTTTTATGTACCTTATCTGTGGCTCCAGGTCCAACCTTGTGCTTTGTTCTCTGTGATAGGTTGCCCTTGAAGACAACATAACGGTGAACAAGGAAAGGCTCGAGTGGGCACTGGGAGCTGCCAAGGATTCACTCTTCTGTCGGGAGGTTGCGAGGCTCCTGTGGACTGGGGAGGAACTTTCGGAACGCAGTGTGACGGGGGAGGCATGTCGCCGATACGCGAAGAGTGGAGCAGTTGGCAAAAAACGTCTCACACCGAAGAAGATGGATGCGCTAGGAAGTAAGTTCCACAGAGGCAGCCTCTGTTCACTTTTTTTACACTATTCTGTACACCGGGTTCGAGGTAACTCCTAAGATCTGTGCTTTCTCACCTTGCTTTGTGTACAGGCTATCAGAATTGATAGATTACATCATTTATTTCAGATGCGTTCTGGGAGTATTTGAAGCGGACTGGGTCACATGAGAAGGAGGAGCGCTTCAAGCAAGTAACATTCCATATAAGAAACCTTCTGTCTGATATAAACAGGAAAAAATAAAAGCAAGTAAAAGAATGTTTTTGCTATGTCTGCTCATTTCGACAAGCACAGATAAGTGTCACACATGTGAATGTGTTTGACACGCTAGCTAGTGTGCTGTGGTTCCGTGGTTACAGGTGCCCCATATTCCACAAAACCAATATGGCTGGTATTCCGATATGGCATGTATGCTGATACAGCAGTTATACCGATATGGCAGATATGCATGTATCCCATACCGGGACCAAGAATACGATATGACGTTATATTGGAAAAAATTATATCGGAATTTCCAGTAGGGGCCATCATTCCCCGAAGCATACCTGTTAGCGAGATTGTGTGGGAAGTTGAAGACAGACTGCGACAAGTCAAAGATAAAACAGCAGCCATAGCGGCGAGGAACAAAGTAATCGGAATACTACAGAACGCAAACCTTCCGCCTAAAAACATCACAAAAGCTGAACAGAATGCTCTAAAAGACCTTCGCAACGACGATACAATTGTTATTTTGCCCACCGATAAAGGCAAAGCGACTGTGATACTGAATCGTGACGATTACGACAGCAAGATGGAGGCCATGCTTCAAGACGGCTCCCATTTCACCGAACTATCGTGTGACCCAACAGCTGCATCTGAGAGAAAGATTGTTGCCGCGCTCAGGAAACTCAGAACTAAGAAACTAATTACGGACAGTCTGTACTGGAAACTTTTCACCTACGACGGAGCGACACCGAAGATATATGGCCTACCGAAAGTTCATAAGAACAGTTGTCCTCTGCGCCCCATTGTGTCCTTCTTAGGTGCACCGTCCTACAACGTGTCTAAATTCCTGGCTGAACTGTTGGCACCTCTAATGTACAAGAACGACCGGTCGGTGAAGAACTCTGCGGAATTTTGTGAGCTCATCCGTGACGTCCGCATAGACGATGGCGACGTCATGATGTCTTTTGATGTCATCTCCCTGTTCACAAACGTGCCCATTGACGTAACTCTGTCCGTAGTTTGAACGAAGGTGAGAGCTGACGTTGACTTAAAAGACCGCACTGACCTTTTGAGTTGAGCTTGAGCACTGACCTTTTGAGAACTTTTAAAGTTATGCCTCGTACAAACCTTCTTCCAATTCAAGAACAGGTTCTTTAAACAAACCGGCGGATGTCCCATGGGCAGCCCAATTTCAACGACCATTGCCAACTTAGTCATGGAGTTTGTCGAAGACAAGGCCTTAGAGGACGCAGGACAATTCATCACCTTTTACAGCCGTTATGTTGACGACGCATTTGTGATTATTAAGAATAATTTCTCCAACGCATTCTTTGACAAACTGAATAGCATTCATCCTTACACCCAGTTCACGTGCGAGGAGGAGAAAGAGAAAAAGATCGCCTTCTTGGATGTCCTCGTGCAAAGAGACCCGTGCGGAAACTTGAAGATCTCGGTTTACAGAAAACCGTGCGACACAGGTCATGTCCTGCATTATGGTTCGGGGCACCCTCTTGAACACAAGCGATCGGTTGTTCGTTCCTTGCTTTCACGTGCCATGAAATTCCTTCAGATCATCAGACAAGACATGAAGAAATAACAAAGGCCAAAGCGGATCCACGAAGAAGGGCATACCCCGTGCAGTTTATCTGTGATACATACCGCCGAATGATGAATACAAGCCCGGAACAGGCGGAAAGTAGTCAAGAAAGACCCATGTACGTTACCATCCCCTACCTGAAGGGTGTGTCAAAACCAATTAGACGGGTGCTTTCCCAGGTGAACATTAAAACTGCATTTAAGCCCACGACAACACTGAGGAACGTACTAAGCCACCCCAAGGACAGAACGCCACCGGAAGAACGAGGCATTGTATACAAGGTATCTTGTCAAGATTGCCCTGCCGTGTACATCAGAGAAACAGGAAGGAAAACACGAACAAGAATGAATGAACACAAGAAAGATATCGAGAAATTAGCAACAAACCCAACAGAACTGTGAGAACACGCGCGCAAAACAGGGCATGTGTTAGACCTGGACAACCCATGCATTCTGGCGAAAGAGAACAAATGGGGGGTGAGGAGACAGTGGAGTCATGGCACATAAAGAAAACAAAAGAAGCTATCAATCCACAACCAGGCCCCCTCCCAGAATGCTCTTCTACGTAAATACCCGGTGACGACCAGGACAGCGTCATTCTGATGATGGGACTCGAATGGGACCCGAAACGTTAACTGTATTTTGTTATGTTTGTTGAAAGCCGGTGCGTTTCAAACTATTAAAGATGTCTACTCCCGGCAATTGGACTATATTCAGAGGGGTTAGGGTCGATTCACACGATGCACCTCTAGTTGCGCGCAACTAGGTTGCGCCAACAAGTTGCACCGTGTGAACGCGAAGCTTTGGTTGCGCAACTCGAGTTGCAGGAGTTGCACAGCCGATCGCTTCACGAGCGATTTCTCCTGCAACTCTAGCTGCAACCTGTCAATCACACGGCTCCGCCTTGCAAGCGCGA
The DNA here is from genome assembly GCF_037126465.1 of Ornithodoros turicata. NCBI lineage: Eukaryota > Metazoa > Arthropoda > Arachnida > Ixodida > Argasidae > Ornithodoros > Ornithodoros turicata. The sequence continues at coordinate 95,303,806 of NC_088201.1, read as the reverse complement.
CCAATCGGGAAGACTTCCATGTGTCAGTTATTGCAGCGGCAGTACGCGAGACGATAAAATTATCACTGACCAGTGTAAATTATGCAAAATTATCAAACCTGCAACGGATTGAAGTCGTAACGAGCGGAAGTCGCATTGGGATTGGACGAAAATAATGACAATGACGTTTTTTCGCGCCATCTGGCGAGCTCAGTGGCAACTACGGCATTCAGAGTTGCTCGCCGTATGAAAGGGACATTTTTGGTGCAACTTCGGTTGCGCGCAACTCTAGCGGGAACAGAGTTGTAGCAAAAAGTTGCATCGTATGAATCGACCCTTAGTATGCGTCCTGGGCCGACGAATGGCGTAAATGACTTTGGTTGAATTACAGCCAAAGTCAACACGAATTTTGACGAAAAAACTAGAATTTGCGCTCTTAAGCACGTGGGCACTTTGCATTGGTTTACATATTTGGCATCTTCGGCCATCGCACGGATGGCAGCATGTTCTCGGACTAGCTCGTCGGTTGACCTTGGAGCTGACTAGATTATCATGGAGGTTTTGCATGCGCCTATAGGTCACACGTCGGGGTTCCAGGAAGATTTGTCCCACGCGCTCTGAATGAGGAAGAATACTGTGGTGGCGATTAAGTACAACACTGTTGATATTTTAAACACCACCATTGAATGTCAAAATGAGGGTAACGGAACCACTGTCTGATTTGCGGTTGTGGTTTTGAAACAGAGCTTTGCGATCCTGCCCTGCAGCCTTCCTTATTGCGTCCTCAACTACAGGTTTTCCCGGCGATTTTAATCCAAGTGCCAGCTAGATTAATCCCAGTGGCAAACTAATTAATCCAGTTGCCATACAAAATAAACCAGGTGCCACTCAAATTAATCCTATATAAATGCTTGGGATAGTAGACACTTTGCGACATAGGTGGTGCGGTCTACTGCGTGGAACTCAACTTTTTTTGAGTCACGTATGTCAGAGTTGCATGACATGACATATACTCAGTGTTGTGGGTTATGGCAGCTGTTTGTGACAGTTTTCGTCATAGCGTGACCTTCTAGAGCCTCACCGTGTCGCAGCTGTATGGAACGGTCATTTACGACCAATATTGACTACAAAACCTTTTTGCCACAATTTTGGCGAAACCGCTTATGGCGTGACTTTTTGGGACATCTTCATGTCAGAGCTGTATGATATGGTTGTTTAGGGCCATTATTGACTACTACTACACCGTTTTGGGAGGACTTTGGTGATGCCGAGTGCGACTGCGGCGTGCCCTTTTGCCACTTCCTCGTGTCGGAGCCATATGGTGTGGTGTCATACAATCATTATTCACAACTACACCTTTTTCGGACAATGATCTGGAGCAGGCTATGGCGTGACTTTTTGGGACTTCCTCATGTTAGAGCTGTATGGTATGCCGGTCTACGACTATTATTGACTACTCTACCTTTTTGGGATAATTTTCGTGATGCCATTTCCAGCGTGATGGTACGGTGGTTTACGAGCATAACTGATAATTGCACCATTTTCGAACGACTTTTGTGATACGGGGTGTGGCGTGACTGTTTGTGATTTCGTCATGTCACGCCTGTGTGGCGCGGTTATTTACCACCATTATTGACTACTACACCTTTTTGGGATACTTTTCGTAAAGCTGGCTACGGCGTGACTTTTTGGGACTTCGTCATGTCGGACATGTATAATATCGTGGTTTATCACCATTATTGACTGCTACACCTTTTTGGGACGATTTTCGTAATGCTCGTTAAGGAGTGACTTTTTGTGGCTTCCTCATGTCGGAGCTGTATGGTAATGCGGTTTATGACGATCATTGACTGCTACACCTTTCCGGGACAATTTTCGTAATGCTCGTTACAGCGTGACTTTTTGGGACTTCCTCATGTCGGAGCTGTATGGTATCGTGGTTTACTACCATTATTGACTACTACACCTTTTTGGGACAATTTTTGTATTGCTGGTTACGGCGTGACGCCTTGGGACTTCCTCATGCCGGAGCTGTATGATATGGTGAGTTCGACCATTAATGACTGCTACACCTTTTTGGGACAATTTTCGTAATGCTTGTTATGCCGCAATTTTTTTGTGATTTCCTCATGTCGGCGCTGCATGGTATGGTGGTTTACGGCGATTATTGAATACTACACCCTTTTGGGACAATTTTCGTAAAGCTGGCTATGGAGTGACTTTTCGGGACTTCCTCATGTCGAAGCTGTATATGGTGAGTTACGACCATCATTGACTACTGCACCTTTTTGGGACAATTTTCGTAATGCTAGTTACGGCGTGACTTTTTGTGACTTCCTCGTTTCGGAGCTGCATGATATTGTGGTTTACGACCATTATTGATTAATGCACTTTTTGGGATGGTGAGGTGCACTTAAGATGGTGAGGACGGGAACAACGATACGTCAGGTAGAGACGACCGGGAGAGAGTGAGGCGCTCGGTGTCGTGGTCCTGGGGTGCCGCGACCGGCGCGGGAGCCGAAGCTCGAGAGTCCCAGGTTAATTGAGTGAGGCGAGGCTATGCGAGCCGTGGTGAGACGCCGAGACACCGGCTGAAGCGTGCCGTGGCGTCCGCTTCCGCCACTGCCACGACCGGCAGGTGAGCGCAAGGCTCGAGTGTCGCGGCCGGCAGTGAAAGGCGTTGGGTGCGGTGAAGAGTGCCGAGATGCGGCAGGAGTGAAAGCGGCTCCATCTGTGAAGCGCGTGTGTGCCAGAAGAACATGCTTTGCAATATGGCGTCTGCAGTACACCTGTGGTCGAGCAGAGGAAGCCTTTGGAAATGTGACCAGGTCATGGCGTGTGGATCAGACGGTCCGAAGGAGACGAGTCGCAGTTGAATGGTCGGCTGTTGCCAGAACCCAGGATGTCGTTGGGCCGGGAGGCTTCCAGGATGAGGTGCTCAGCACCATGCCGGTGAAGCTGTTGCAAAACTAGGGATGGTAAAAGGCCTAATTGTTTACGAAACTGAGGTGTTCGTAGCTCGGGTCACCAGTTGTTCCTAGACGAGGGAGAGACCAGGACAGCTGTTCGCTGGATGCTCGTCAGAGAGCAACTGAACGAGCGCCGCTTTATTTCTCGCGCAGGCTGCGCGCTGACGATGATAATGGCGCTACAAGTTTAGGGTGCCGCGGCTGGCAACTATTGAAGGCTAGGTAATGCTTGGAGTCCGTAGGTTGTCCGAATACTTTTAAAAAACGCCCTTTGAGCTGCAGCAATGCCATCTTCGTGGGGGATATTGGTATAGAGGGAAGCAACGTCTAGCGTGAGCCGCAAACTTGAAGGAGGAGGTTGACACTGACTTAATATTTCAAGGAAGTGATTTGTATCTTTAATGTAGGATGGGAGATTTTAAATATATCTTTGAGAAGGTAGTCTACAAAGCTGGAAATGTTTTCGGTAGCCGTACCGTTGCACGAAACTATCGGGCGCCCTGGGTTCCCATGTTTATGGATCTTGGAGAGCATGCAATATCTGCCTGGCACGGAATCTCTAGGGCGTAAATATTCGTTCTCAGATCTTTCAAGCATCTGTTCCGTAGGGTGAGCTTCGAGGACTTTGTAAAATGATGTGCAAGATATCTGCCGAATGCCCCCGTTAATATAATCCGTTTTGTCCATTACCACAATTGCACCACCTCTATCTGCTTTTTTTATATCCAAATCATTACGTTTTTGAAAGTCGGAAATACTACGGTGTTGCAGCAGGGGGTCCAAACCCAGTAGGGGCATCCTAGCTAACTTCGTCCCTGGCGAGCTTCTTACGTTTACTGCAGTGCACGGCTTCTTCCCTGTTCTTAGCGAAGCGTGCTGAATCTGAGTGATGGTTGTCGTCAAGAGCGGTTTTATAGCGGATAAGTTTAGCTTCCTGAGAAAATTGGCTGATAGCGTCATCATAATGGGATAATAAAACATCGACTAACGCGGTGGAGGTATTGTTGAGAATGTCGTCCCACTTATCTTTGTGTTCATTTTTGCATAGATTGAGAAGTTACCCATCAAAAAGAACTGGTTACAAGTTAAGTTACCGTGTGCAAAATGTAACTAAGTTAATAACGAAGTTCCTCAGCCTGAAATGTAACTCGCAGTTGCTGGGTTACTTAACAAAAAGAACGAGTTACTTCCAAGTAACTTCGGACACAAAATAGCATTACGCAGGTGCCGCGCTTGTGAGCAGTTGTGTTAGACCTTGAGTTGCCTGCGGAGGAGTGCAACACGCTTAGATCGTTTTCGTTTATGTCCAACAACAGACATCTCCCTGTTTGTAAACAGATGACATCATAGCGTTCGACAGCACCACGAATTTGGTAGAATTGAACTGCGCTCGACGATAGAGGTGAACAAGGTCGCGCACGAGAGCCACGTTCTTGAGGTGATTACGATATGGTCCTGCCTCACCTTCGGTCCTGCTTTTCTTTCAACGGGAGGCAGCGTACAAGTGCCCGTTCGTGAACCCAACCCTCTCCTTCCAATTTGTTTCGGTTTCCGTCCGTCTACCGATGTCATGATGACGTTTCTCTGGTAGAGGTCTACTCGAACGCTTTGCATCTTACTCCCTGTGGGTGCACAATAGTTCAGGTTCATTTCAATGGCAGCAGTTCTTACTTCCTGAATAAAATACTGTCATTGATTGAATATCACGTTTTATGGCAAAAAATGCCATGAAGGAACCGGAGAGAAAGCAAGAAAATATGTGGACGTGAGTGAAAACAGAGTTAAAAGTAACTTGGAACTTAAGTTACTTTGGCAATGTTACCTGAAAAAGGAACGAGTTTCTCTGAAAGTTACCACTGCGGATAAGTACCGAGTTAAGTTACAAGTTACCAAAAGAACTTCGTTACAGTAACGAGTTGCCTCGAACTCTGCATTATTGAGGGGGAAGGTAGGTTTAAAGTTGATAGCAAGTCCTCTGGAATTGTGTTGTGTTGCTTGTGGAGTTGTACAGTTTAACGATGAGGGCAATACCGTATAGACTTATCGGTTAGTTTTCTGTGTTTCAAGAGAGCCTGGGCACTAGGGGAAGGCTGAGGGTTAGAGTTGGAAAGAGTACGCTCACCGGCGGTTAGTCAGTCCTGTCTGGATGGTCGTAGTATCCGTCCTCCCCAGCAAGCCAGATACATTCAGCAAATGTCCGTAAGGTATCTCACGCGGAACGTTTGGATATCCACTGGAGTTTGCCACAGATACGCTTTACACCCATGCGATATCCCAGCGACTAGCATTTCTGCCCTGTTTGTAAATCCACTGAAAGTCCCTGTGACGTCTGTCACGGATATTTGGATATATACGGGAGATTACGAATATCGTACATATTTTGCTTTTAAAAATTTTGTGCATGAGATACTTAGTGGTTGTAGAGTGCGTAGAGGCCACTGCAACTGTGTACCGGCAAAGAATATTTATTGTGTGTTTTAACCTCCTTACAATGTGAACTCTTTGGTATCTTGTACTTCGCGGGTTATTGTAAAGCCTACGAACAGGAACTCAGGAATCCTCCAAGATAACATATACGTGTAAGGTCCACCCCGACTATATTTTAATACAAACATATGTGGATGTGCAGCATACTGTACACTCACGCAATACTATATATGAAGGAACTCAATGTTGTCGTGGTGACTGCATCAGGTGGTCTGCAGCACGTATTACAATCGATGGACAAAAATACTCACATAGATGACTAGAAATGCAATGAGTCAAATGCAAAATGATGTGCTGCTGAAGGGTGTTTTTCATATACATTACAGACCCAGTCAACACTGACTGTTGGTGGAACGTAGAATCTACGTTGTGTAATGTTGAACAGTGTTGAATGTAGAATGATAACGTTGAACCCACAGTGTTTCAACTGTACCTGGTCAATGGTGGATTATGAACGTAAAGAAAAACGTCGATTTTTCATGAAAGAATCAACTCTAGTTATACGCAGCAAATAGTTGCGTTGGTTCTACATTGTACCTTCAACATATTGTCAACCTTTATCACGAATGGAAACCCGTCCCTTTTTCAGTGTGCACCCAATTGTTTCGCACTGTATTTTATTTTTACGTTCCATTGTGCCGTTCGCGTGTAGAGTAAGGCTTGTATGACGTGGTACTTATATCACTCATTCTGCCATTACTAATACTATTTATTTATTTTATACCCTCATAGCATTATACTTTTTTACCCATATTTGCAAACGACTCATCACGAATCGCACGTATTCAGTAAACAAAAAAAAAACATATTTTACCTTTTCCACGCCATTATAATGATCGGTCACGGAGGTTGAGGGATATAACAAGAAATCAATTTCCCAACAAGCGCGAGCCGAGCTCAACTACGTCTGCCTCATCGTCATCGACATTCTCAAACCGCCGTCTCAAATAGTCGAGGGCGGCGAATGACGAGGCGCGTCGTCGTGGCAGTTCGGTAGGATGGACATTCATTTTGTCACAAGAAAAGGTCTTGGGAACGTCAGCATCATGCGTATTTTGTACTGCAATATCTGGAGCATCGGGGGCAGTACTGGCCAATGCGGTGAACAACTATGTTGAGCGTAGCAGCGAATGCCGTAGTGTGCGAGAGGCAGCGTTCCTTTGTTCTCCGCCTTCAAGTTTCACAGGTGAGTTTTCTTTCTTCATTTTGCCTCACTTAAGATATATATATGTGCGTTCTTGTTTTCTCAGCGAGCACATGTGGTAGAAGTGTGGTGCATAACAGTTTAGTATCCGAAGTAAACAGCTTTGTGTCGTTTTCTGTACCTGCAGAATCTGGTTGCGTATCACTGACAAATTTATGCGAACCGTGGGACTGTGTGTGGTGTGCGTGTGTGATATGTACGTAGTTTGATGTATCCGAATGTTTATTAAATATGTTCTGATGATATCCTACTGGGGTAAGGTTTAATGCTGTCTGGTTTATGGCTGCTGTAAATGCCTTCCCAGTGCGACATCAGTTTGCAACGGAGTTCTACTCCATTGTTGAAGTCGTACGTTCAAACAGTACGTAGCGCAGTTATTTCAGATGTTACAAGTTGCAAAATGTAGATATCTTTGTTCACATCTCTTCGATTCATGCACTATTTTATAGGTGCTCGTGATATCTTGATCTGGGAGTGGTGAAAGCAGCGGTGACCTATTCTATGAGCAGTCTGATAGTAGAGATAAGATTGGCTGCAAAGGAAATGAGTTGCCTTTCCACATCTGACTGCGCTGCTCTCCAAGGTTCCTTGTTTTTTGTGTAACAGCTAATCTGGTTGTTGAGTCAGCTAGTGTCGCCATTTGTTGTTTTGTATGAACTAATAGCTTCTGTTACAGTTGTCAGAGAGCTTGAACTGCATGTGATTTCGTCACACCGATAGCATGTCATGCATGTGTAAAGGACCTGGTGTCTCTCTACAACAATGAAGAGCGGGGCATAAACCAGAAGACGAAAACATCGCTTGGACATGCCAGTGATTAGGCTGCTTCCGCATCACACCATCTATACTCCGAAAGTTACTGCGGTAGGTGTCATGCACGTGTTCCCAGTGGTTGTAGAGTGTCTGTTTTTGACGTCTATTTATGGTAGTGTTTGAGCTGCTATCCCACCAGATGGAACGATCTATGTTATTGGTTATCTTTCAGAGATGACCGTTGCGAAGAGGCGTAGCGACCATCCATGCGATTATTATTATTATGACCATTATCACTGATTCTTTTTTTTGTACATGTTTCACTACTTGATTTAAGATTTTAATAAACAAGCACATAAACGGTCATGCCCCTCATTATCTTATTGAATATTAATTATTACACATTTGTACTATTGTATTTGGACACAGTTAGGTTTCGGGATACCTGCACTTTTGCCCGAGCAGAAGTCGAGTAGCGTATGGAATAGGTAGCAATAGTCAACGTAGAAAAAACAACAGTCAACGTACAAATAGCGTTATAAAATTATAGTAGATTCTACGTGTTTTTGACCGGCCATTTCCTACGTGGAATCTAGGCTGCACGCTATCGCAGATTCTACGATGGTGTTGTAGATTTGCAATGTTATTTCAACGTTGATTCTACATTTCGTGGTTGACTGGGGATTTTTAAGAAAATGACCAGCAACTGCTTGGCTACCGCTTTTTCCTTTGGCTTTATACGACTAGGCGGGAGCTTTCTGTATGATACCATCCATCTGTGAGACGACCAATTAAGTATACCTGCAAAATTTAATTAACCTTTCAATTTGGGCTTTTCAAACGAAATTGAGACAACATCACCAAAGCTACTCCGTGTTTAAGGTCATCGCACTTTTCTAAAATCTCGAAACACAATACTTTGAATTACCTAGATTTTGCTTACAGTAAAACTCGAGCGGAACAGGATATAAACAGCCACCGTTGGAGGACCACTTGTGATGACACAGTATGTGGTAACAGCATCTGATTGCAGCCAGCACTGTGCTCTCAACAGCTCCAGAAGTATGATTCCAGGTTCTACCACGTTGGTGTTTGAAGTGATGCTGCGTAGTGCATCACAGCGCATTACCCCTGGACAGTGGCTGTTTGTACTCCAGGATTTAGCATACTTGAAGTTTTTCCACCTGAATTTGCATTAATTTAGAGCATGTTTCGTACCCGATTTTTACCCTGCCAATTTAAGAGAAATTATTTCTCCAAAAGTTCACGCTCTACTCATGACGCTGTGTACTACGTCGACACACATTACCATGTGCAGTGTGAAATTTACCTCACAATTTATGTCGAAAAGGGGAAAAAAAAGAGAAACACTGTCAAGGAGCCCGCGAAGAGGGAATCACACACGTAACCGTTTTTCATGTTACGTGTGTGATTCACAATTTATGCTAATATACACTAGTGTAGTCGAGCCCCGACATACGACATTAGAGGACGATATGCAGCATCAGTTATTTGTCATAGAATATATCTTAAATGAAATTACAGTGATGGACCAGTTTTTATTTTATTTGCTTATGTTGACTTGCTGCGTCTTTTTTTTTTTAGCTGTTTGTGATTCGCAAGAGCAAAGGTTCTCAGTGACAAGTAAGGATTGCGCCTTCAACATCATCTTATTTAAATAGGTGACAACTGTTGACAGTTGTTAAAAAGCACGCGTCATTGGAGCACACATGCTGCAAAAGAAAGCTTTGTTAAGCAAAGCTGCCAAAGCTTCATCCGCCATGCACTGGTCTCGTTCTATTCTCCAAAAGCAGTTTCTAAATCTGTACAGTGCACCAAAATGTGTTTTGTGATGACATGAACTTCGGATGTCCTCTGGATATTGAAAGAACGTTACAATGTCCGGGATGTTAGCGACCTAATTTGGACCAAGCCATGGATACCCCACAGATATCCGGTGGACGTTGAGATGTCTGAGACATCTGCAACTTATTTTGGATATCACCAGGACGTTTGTGGTTTGCCGGGATCGCTGTCGTTGTTGCAAGATAGTGGCTTCCTGTGGAGGTGGCTAAAACTGGCCAATGGGCTCCATATTGCCCGTGTACACCCTATATTGACTGAAAATACAGAAAATGGTACGTACCCGTGTTGCACAAATGCCAAAGCAGCACGACAAGATTGGACTTTGAAGCGTGTGAAATGCGCAATTCAATACGTCGTTACATCCAAGAAATTCCTGTAGATGATGTTGAAGATGAGACAGGACGGAGAGGGATGACGAAGTGTTTATTCCGTTAAAAGGAACTAGAATGAACGCGATGTCTGTCACGCGAGTGTCACAGACAATGACTCATCATCTTCTTTGTTGACAGTAGAATGTTGACATAACATTCAACAGATGATACATATTGTTCGAGAGAGTCAACATACGTGGAAATCCCACTGTAACATTCACGAGAACTCGACAACTCAACTTTCCGCTTTCTGGAAGCAGCCGCCATCTTACTTCGCGATGACAATGCCACTCGGTCGAACCGACTGAGAGTGAGCGTGAGCGAAATCACGCGTCCTACAGCTAATGCGCATGCGCGACAGTCGGATCGGACGTTTCATACGGGCTAAAGCGTCGCTGGTTCTTCCAATGATAATGGAATTGCGGCAGGTCAAGTAAAAAACACAATGTTTCATAGAAAGGCATGGCTCTTCTGTAAAATTAGGTGCTCTCAAGTTATTGCAAGCAGTGTGAGTAACTCTGGCGTATGTCCGTCACCGTCACGAAAGTGTTTCGCACCTTTGCACTCTCGGGGCGGGTTGGAAATTTTTTGTTCATAGACTGTTGCGATTTCAATGGAAGCTTCTGAGGGATGTTTTGGGTTGCAGTTCCGTGGGACTGCCTGTGTCCTTCAGCAAGACGGGCGTAGCACGGGCGATGCAGCGTTGCTTTTGTAATTATATGCAACGTGGATCAATCAGATCTGCAGAAATGAAAAAGGAAAAAGAAGAGAGAAGTAATATCAGTGGTGGATATTAAACCGTATACTGCTTTATTATTACACGGACTCACCGTTGGCATTATCACAGAAATATTGGCAACATTGCCGCAAAATGGGCTTGCCAATATGGGCAGCCCATATTGGTCCAATATGGAGCCTGGTTGCACTCCCCATATTGGTCCAATATTGGCAGCCTGTATTGGACCAATATTGGTAATCTTGGCAGCTTATATGGGTCCAATATTCGACCAATATTGGCGTGCTGCTTGGGCACCGATTCTCAACAAAATAGATCTACAGCACAAAGAACACTGCTTACTAACTTCTTGATGAGTCCATCTGTCTTCTTTCTTAGCAGTGGTGGCAGGAGGCTGAACGTAGCACTGACCAGGGCACCTAATGGGAGGAACAAATTACAAAGGCCACTAAATACTCTGAAGTGCCATACCTGTAATTTACACCGCAATAACTTGAGATTGTGCAGTGCCATGCCTTCAACACAGAACCATTAAATTCTGAGCAACAGACAACTTCATAAATACCCACAGCGGAAGGTGTTCCACTGTGGAGAAGGAGGGATTCATGTGTTTCTGGTGTACTGAAGAATTACCTTACAGGTAGAATAGAAGGGTGACGAGATGAGGACTACATAGCAAGCTAAGTTCTTCAAAGCAATGTGCCGAGGTCAGTAGTAACAAAACCATGGCTACAGCTCCCTCCTCCCATATATGGGTGTACCCCCTAGGACCATAGCGCATTGTCACGCTAATGCCTCTTTGAATGTTCTGAACTGCAACGTCAGGCACGCAATGTTAGAGACAAAGGATATTATATCATATAATAAGGAAAGTGTTTCTTGGCAGTCATGCAGGAACAACTAGACAGCGGACTGAAACACGATATATAGACACAGATACAGACACAGATAAAGACGTATACATATTTTATCTATCTATCATATCATATCTTATCATATGTATATCTTCTGTATATCTAATGCATGAAAGATATATAATACGCAATCTCAACTGATGCGGTGTTGCGGAGTACAGTTCACATAAAGCTGTATACTGAACAGACATTCATATTTCACACAAAAAAACAAAAAAAGCGATCCATAAGGACAAAACGTACACAAAATCAAACCAAAGCTGGATCCGCCACCATGAGGGTGTAACGCCAGGCTATGCAAAGATCTGATCAGCAGCACCCTTTGAAGCCAACTAGCAGTGTAGCGTAGTGCACGTACATTTAGCTTTGAAAGTTATTTTAGTTAGGTTTCAGACAAACAGCCAATCTTAACTGAAGAAAGAAAAAGAAAATGCAGCCGCAGAATTGACCGAGAAATGATGTCCCACATGCAAGTGCAACAGGTAGGCAGACACCAAAACTGCATCAGCAAAAATCACTCATAAATAAAGACCACATGTACATTGACAAGGAAACTTGAAAAAGAGTTGGCGCACCTAGCATACATACGCGAGGTCCTGCTTACCAGTTTGGAAAACTTTCGAAACGATGGCGTTTTGCAGCATACGATTAAGTTTCGCCAGCGTCGCCACTTCTGTCTGTAAAAGTTTCACGTGTTTTTGTTGCTTTCAAACTCTTGTGTTCTCCGTGCACTGATTTTCAGGGAATCGAGCGGCAGAAGCAATGTCGTCTTCTGCATGCCTTGCGCAGTGCTTGTTTGTCCTGCCTTGCCTAAAAACCTAAGAGACAACATGTTTCGATCAGCGCATACTGGTGTACACCTTGCGACAGCCGTGATAGCGGTTCACTTCTAATCAGTCACTAGCACACGAGTCTCTCTCTGACACGAGTTCTCTCCGACCGAGGCCCCGGGTTTCTCGCCAACACCTTCAAGCGGTTCCTGAAAAATCGGAACGTCCATCAATTATTCACGTCGACCGGTCACCCCCAGTGCAATGGCCTCAATGAGCGCACGAATCAAACTATCGTCAACCGACTCAAGTGCAAAATTCAGGAACAACCCAGGATCCCTTGGCACCAGCTCCTTATGCAAGTAGTCGCCGAATACAACCGCACCCCTCACGAAGTCACCCGTTTTTCTCCGTCATATTTAATGCACGGCGTCCCTTCGTACGATCTTCACATCTCTGACAACATCCCGTCCCTCGCCGAAGCCCGTAGGCAAGCGGTGCGCAGTTCTCTTGCCTACCATCAGAAAACCAACGTTATCTACGACCGAAAATTTCTTCCTGCTGATTTCTCCTCGGGAGACTCCGTACTCTATGAGACCCCGTGGCACCCCAACCGTGGGAAGCTCGCTCCTGCCATGGAAGGACCCTACACCATACTTCGCAAGATTTCACCCGTTAATTATGAAATCGACCCGCTCCATCTTACCTCTTGGGCGGCTAACCGACATCGTCCACGTTAGTAAACTACGCCTCTACCATTCCCCTACCCGCTTTTCTCTTGGAAGGGGGGGGGGGGGTGACGTATAAAAGAGGAGGTGCAGCGCGCGCAATAAACATATGTTCGTTCTCCGATTCACTGATCGCTCCGTTCCTTCGTCACATGCTGCTTTATTATTACACGGACTCACCGTTGGCATTATCACAGAAATATTGGCAACATTGCCGCAAAATGGGCTTGCCAATATGGGCAGCCCATAATGGTCCAATATGGAGCCTGGTTGCACTCCCCATATTGGTCCAATATTGGCGGCCCGTATTGGACCAATATTGGCGTGCTGCTTGGACACCGATTCTCAACAAAATAGATCTACAGCACAAAGAACACTGCTCCGTGCACTCCGTACACGTGTTAACGCCCGCAGTACACCGAAGTGTCAGGTGAAGCCAACTTTCAAATTGTGACGCCTACAAAAGGAATGCCGTGTCTGATCTTACCTTTTTTTTTTTTCTGCACGTGGTTTGCGACCCCGTGTTACGTCAGCTTCGGCGACACTAATTCATCCTGCCTTGTCTCTGGAATGTTTTTACGATGAAGAAGTAAGAAAACTTATCGAAAATGAGCTCTCGAAATCTCCTTACCTGCCGTGTAAGATGTGTCGCATCGCGTCGCATTCCAAAAAGCCTCGTATAACTTCTGTTTGTCGAAGTCATCTGTTGCGTGGAAGTTCACGATGGAGTCGTGCTCGACGGCATGTTTTCCCGATTCCTTCTCACAATGAATAACCAAGAACATAACATAATTGCCAACGAATCGAACCGCAGCGAACGACAGAAATAATAATGGCGCCGTCATGTACAGGAACAGATTTAGAATCAGGCCTACTACGCGTACAGGGGGCGCGCGATGTTAGTCGTCATAGGCAACTACACGGAGAGGAAATATGGAAATATCCATTAGAAATAGTGTTATTAATTCGCGCGCCAGAGCAGTAGAAAGGGCCAGTGCAGTAAACTAATAAGAACTAAATTCCAACAAACCTTCTTAGCACATATGTAATCGAAATGCGGAAAATTTAATTGATGCATCAAATTTTCAGCATGAAATCGGTCCTTGCCCTGCTGCACAGAGCGCAATAAAGGCTAAAAAGAAGATATCAACATGCACTGTATTTTTCGCACAGTATCAACCTTTTTCTCTGCGCACCCTTTTCCCTAACGCCTGCAAGACGCAGCCCATCTGGGCCATCGTCAGGGGTGTCAAAATCAAAAGCGGAAGGCATATCCACTCGGGCAATTCGTGGCGGGCTCACGGCGTTCACTCAGTGGTCTCAAACGTGAACGCTTGTGTCCCTCAGCCAGTGTCTTGTACAAAGTCGACGAACAAGCAGCTATCTTTTGTACCAGTGAGATGAAGCGAGCGACAACAAATGTAGATATTCTCCATTTGTTCCCAACAGAGGTTATTTAACAGATCGATCTGTAGGTCACTACTTTCGTTCTGCTAGTTGGTATCATTGTGCGCGACGTTGTACTAATGTAGAAGGTTAAAGAACAATACATTACGCAGAATGCGTCTGCACAGGAGCAAGCAACAATATCGCTGTTTAGTGAACCTACCTGCTGGAAATAGTCCAATTCAAAATAGACCAGGAATCTCATTCGGTTTAAGTGGATATCACATTTACAGTTCTCATTGAAATTCACAATTCTCCGAATCGACAATTTTGGACAAATACCATATTGAAAACAACAAGGATTTAGTGGGTTTCAAAGAGAAATCATTGTATCAATGGGAACGAAGTGGAACAGCGCTCGGTCGCACCTATTGGAGGCCAGCCTAGTTTACCATTGGCCAAATGTACAGCAGCAAGGATTTTCGCATTAAAGTCACATTGAAATTCTCATTGCCGATGCACTTTTTGAATGTGGAGTGATTATTCTGTTGCATCAGAAAGCGTGTTTTCGCTCTAAAAATGAATTACACACATCACCGCCCTATTGAAAAATCCCGTATAAAACACATATGGTTCCTATATCAGTTTGTATGGTTCCCGTACAGATTCGTATGGGTCCTATATTAATACATATGGGCCGCGTATGAAGTCATATGTAGGCAATATGGCATTCTTATGGGTACCGTACGGAGCCATATGGAGTCAATATGATACTTATGTGGGCGTCGTATGAAGTGATGTGGCAGCAATATGGGTTCCATACGTCTTCATATGTGACAGCAATAGTACACATATAGGGCCGTATGATGCAAAATAGGATAGTATGGGGGATAGGAATCACACATGACACATAATTCGAAACGTTGATTGTGCCACATAGTTATGATTACAATTATGCCAAACTCGTTTTTGAAATGGGCCACGTAATTGCGTCATGCACTTACCTTATAAAAATGAATTGTGCGAACCAAATTTGTGTCACTGCCCTGGAGGAATGTGCAGATAAATAAACTCACTGCTACGTTCCTGTGTTAGGGACTAAATAGTAGTGGACAGACGGAAACGATGCAGAAATAAGATACACGCTCCGAACGACACTTGAAGTGACACACATGACTAGGTTAGATCAGGTTGGATGCGAATACAATTAGTTATACCCTAACATGGATTTGTCCTGCTTTCTAACCTGTTCCCGTACTCAAAGTATCGATTCTTTAGGTATTTTTCCGGAGTACACGGATAGCCTGCTCAAGACGCTTCGAGATCCTAGTGGTTCATGGCAGTAGTGAGTCTGTTTCGACTGACGGTGGTGTCGCTTGATGGGATTGTGCGTCTAATATGGAGGCCTAAAGCGGTGCAAGACTTCCGCTTGCGTTGCATGGCTACCATGTGGAACGCACCTGAATGCTTTTGGCTGGTGTTTTGAAATGGTGCCTCATTCACGGCCAGGGACTAACAAACACCATATAGCAACCTGCCGCCATATTCTGGAAGGTACAACGATCACCAATTGCGCGTAATTCATCGCTCTTTCCTTCTTGCTGCTAAGCAACACGGACGTGCATAGTAGACACTTCGTATTTAGGTGACATGGATTCGAGAGATGCGTGTGAAAGCCTTGCAGGCATAGCGTCCCTGTTCATATCATATGATACGTATCAAAATGAAAGTCAACTTACATTATGTAGTAATACCCTGGCGCTGCTATGACAAAAGCACCAGGAATACTGCAAACTTATGAAACAACGGAGAACAAGTGGCGGTACCACCTGCAAGGGGCAGACAGGAAAACAACGCACATGAACAGGTTTCTTCTGAAATTATACAATTGCTAGGCGCTCGTTTATTTTACCAAAATCTCAAGCCGTCATACAGCTGCCAGTATTCGAGCCAGCATATGTCACCTGCATTGTTCATTGTGCAAACCATCACCGCCGCCACTGCGTGAAAGGTCACTAAGGAGTAATGGAGTAATCTAAGCGCGCCATTTTAGTCAGTCCTCCATACAACCCATTATTTCACAAGAGGCACTACAGTGTGGACATATGTTCGTTCCGTGTGACATGACCTACGTGTTTAACTCAGTCGTATATACCACTTCTACAGTGAGAAAAAATTATCTGTTGTTTCAACGGAAAGTAATCGGAAATCTATACCCCAGACGTTCTGTTGTGCAACACGGGTGTTTCGTTATATAAGCATTACGGTGTCCGTCGATATAACATCGCCTGCTGTTATTTTACAGAGGTTCGCCTTTTTTTTTTTTTTTAAATAAGGCACGGCTGTTGAGTTAACCGACTCACCTGTTGGCTTAAAGGTCGGATATGCCGATTTTGAAGTGCCGCAGAATTGAGCGACGCTCGCGCTGTGTGTTCATTAGCGAACGCTGAATATGTGCGGACTGAGTTCCACTGCAAGGATTTCGTCCGCGAATGTTATCATAGGTTAGGCGCGACTCCAGAGGCAATTTGGAATCTCGGTACGAAATCGTCTGAAGTGGAACACAAACACAACACACAAACTAACACAAATTTTGAACGTGCCACGGAGGATAGAGGCAAAAAACGAGAGCAAAAATGTGAGTCGAGGTTCAGATATAAAAATAGGAAGCTTCATGAATCGTTTGTGCAGCTGTCCGACTGCGCTTCCCCTGATATAGCCACAATGAACAACACAGCAGTATTGATAATCTAACTTGTAAATTACCACAGGTGCACGCTGGAGGCAGGGTCTGGCTTGCATCTGGTGCATGAAGAAATTGCTTACATGTTAGTTGCAGTCTAGCTGCCACTAACAGGTATGGCAATGCGATGTTATAATTTGAGCATCCACCAATATTCCACTTTTCATGGGAGCTGTCCTGCGGACATCTTGGCACCGCTCTTAAATCTGCCTTCAACATTACAACCTCTGCTTTCAGGGTGGAAAACAAAGGTCGCCATTCCGATTAACTGCTATCTCCCAGTTCAAGCACTTTTGCTGTCCACACAGTGGTTCCTGTTAATGGGGTGGTACCACCTTCACTGTCTGGCATAGAAGGTACGTTACACTGGTACAGTGAATTTGGCTTTTGCACATTTTTGTTACTGTTATAGCTGGATTACTGTTGGACATACAATCCTTTCTGAGACGCAGAAGCTAATGCGATCTCCGATAACGTATTTGAATCTTCACTGTTATCAACGTCCATTGAGGAATGTGCCTTTAATATATGTGAACGTTTGATTGAAGAGTAGCTCATAGTTCATGTTAACATCGTCTGCTCTTATTAATTCGCTGTGTGTATTCTGATAACTAAGACAAATGGGAACTATTTATTTGTCACAACTTCACACTGGATTGTGGTACTGGATTGGCATGTAAGCTAAAATTCCTGCATTCTACAGCACTTTTGCTGCACTTGGTTCGTTACTGTGGACAATGACACATTGATATAGTTTTAGTGGGTACTGTTAACTACGCAAAAATACATGAGCAGTGCTCTGTAGCCTCTTTATGCAAAGTCAATAACCTTATTGCAGAATCATAGTACGTAGAGGAGCAATGTGCGAGTAGCCCGCGATAGAGATGATTCAGAACAGAAAGCAGACGTTGAGAGCATGTAAATTCTAATGAGACGAGACTTTCGTGCACAAGGTTGCACTTGTTCAGGTCTAAAATGAAGTTACAAAATCCCAGAATATATAAGGCACGTTGTAAGGTAGAGAGCGAGGGCTGGTACAAACATAAAAATAAATATACAAACATATATAATAAAATAGAAAGGGGGTACAACTCCATCAGTTTCAAGCCGGCAAGGGAGAAGTTGACAAGACACTGTAGCACCGTTTCCCTGAATGTGTCGCCCATGAATGCATTTTGTGCCAAATACTGACCTGGCCACCGTGGTCACTCATGTATTATGCTACACAACTCATCCCTTGTCTGTTTGAAACTGATGGAGTCGTACCTTTTTTATTTTTTCTATTTTTATTTGTATGTTTGTACCAACCCTAGCTCTTCTTGCTCTCTACCTTGCAACATGGGTTATGTATTCTTTTCTTTTTTGTAACTTGATGTTAGATCTGAAGAAGTGCAGCCTTCTGCGTGCAAGTCTCGTCTCATTAAAATTTAGATGCTCTCAACCGTATTGACTCTGTTGTGCACAATCAAACAATTATAACGTAAACATGACTATCAATTTCTTGTAATTAAATTATTTTGTTTTTCTGCAGTGGTGACTAACCCTAAGGACACATGCAAGAAAGAGATGGCAAACCTTCTCTGGAATGGCAAGCCGTCATCACCTCATGAGGATTGAGCGGTTGATGAGTCGTTCATGTTCTCAAGCACATGGAAACTTCATCAAATAATTCATGAAAAAGCCAGTCAGTGCTACCACCAGGAACTGAACATGAACCCCCCTGCTACCAGTCACGGATGTTACATATCAGGCACTCGTTGACTTTTCGTGCATTACTTGTTGACTTTGTCCCAAGGTGGAGCTCCCCACAGCTCATTTGCCTGTCTGTTAATGTTGCTGCTTGTGTTGTCTTTTTCTCGTTGTGTGTTCCATCCTCAGAACAGTTACCTTAGATCAGGTCCGGGAGAAACCCGTTGATGTAACAGGTTTATCTGTTGCTTTTACAGAAAGCCAGTTTTAACCCAACGGCAGAAACCTGTTATTGTAACAGGTTTACCCGTTACATTTACGGAAAGCTTGTTTTGTTTGTGTAAGAGTGGGTCAGTTTTTATTGAAAACAGAACACTTCACGGACAAAGCTATAAAAGAAAGACTGACACTACTTTTGTGGTATTTGTGTTACGAACAAGGACAAGAGAAAAGATACCCCTGCTTATTTTACTAGTAATACAAAAACATTGCCAATTTTCTCTCATTGCTGTGTTTGCGAACTGTCCAGTTTGCAATAAAAACAGACACCCTGTATAGTGTCTCAAACATGGAATTACATGTAGATAAGAGTTGTTACACTGGCACTGTAGCATTTTTTTCGGGATGATTACGTTAGTTTGCTGTCTTGTGCTCTATCAGAAACCACACGGAAAGTATTTCTCAAACAACAAATGAATATGTATATTATTTTCTTCATTTGGAAATTGCATGCATGGGAGTCATTAGAAGAACGGCTGCCTGTGTCTTCGAGGTGCGCTCATTTTTCGCTTCAGCAATGTATTGTGCAGGAAGTGCGAAGGAAGTATAACAAATATAAGATTAGTATTTGTAGGCCTTGCTGGAATGACCACTGTGGTAATGTCAGAATGGAGCAGCATGCGCCAAGTAAGCTGACATAGCATCTGCGTGGTAACGGCCTCCGCATGACAGCTTGTAACTGGAATGGTTATCGGAACAAAAACTTGTGCATACAGGTTGTTGTCTTAACAAAACACCCAGCTCGTACCCTCATGTTGCTTGATTTTTTCCACAAATGAAAATGAGCACTTTTTACGTCACAACTCCGGGTCCACGCCGCTTGCTTTTGGCGTTTCTTCCCCTTTCAGAATTTATCTGGATGAAGCACCTGCAAAGCAAATGCTAATGACATACATCTTGCACAAAATAAATATTTAATAAGCCATTTGCTGCTCCCGATCAGTACTATGAAAATCACAGTAAAATAATCACAAGTATAAAAGAAAGAAAATACTGAACACTAAATGAGGAAAGCCTCAGTGAGGAGCCGCTAATACTTCGAACCTTGACTGTCCTTCTTTAGGGCACCATCCTTTTCATGGGTGTCGTATTTAAAGGTTAGGGTCATGATGTGTCAAAAGGGATGTGTACAAGAAAAAAAATCACGGTGCACGACTTCAGATGTGGGTAAACAACCACAAGTCCTCATAGAGGTTATTGTTATAGCAAGGCCGGGAGTGAACGTGTGGACAGCCATACAGAAAGCAAGTCAGAACGAAGGGCAATATGGAAAAACACAGTACGTGCAGCCATACAAGAGCATGCAGCCAAACAAAGATGTCGGCTAGTCACTTAGTCTTTTTTCATTTTTCGTATTTCTTTGGCCTTTTGTTTCCTCTTCCCTTCTTTTTGTAACATGCTCTCGAGAAAAATTGCAGCAAACTCTTTCACGTATAAAATTATGTAGATGGGTTACATCACAATCATGCCCTGTGCTTAGCTTGGTAGAAAAATATGCTTGCAGTAAAATAGGTGATTGTGATGATTGCACACGAGAACGTGTACCTCAGTAGCGCACATGCTCAATTCGGTCTCAAAGAAGAAAGCCAGCTCGATAGGTAATGAGGAAGGTAACATAGAAGGTGACAGTACGCATAGCATCAACAGTGTCGAAACCAGCTTGGTCAAGCAAAACAAAGCGAACAATTTAGTCTAACCTCTAGACTAAGCAGCAGGAGCATCACTGTCCAGTATTAAATTTCATTGTGTAAACAATCATGCAACTGTGCTTCAAATAATAATCAACCTCACCTCAAGCTCCACAGTGGGGTACGACAAGTCTTCATTCATGCTTGCTATGGTCTCAAGATACATCCCCACGGGGTCTTGGTAATGGGTTTGAGATTCATGAAAGGCTTGACTGACAGACTGTATGATCTTCTGCACCTCTTCATTGTGACTTATCGTTAGAAACTGAAAGGAATGGGGGGTACAGCCTTTTCCTTCTGAAGCATAGCATTACTAAGCCGTTCTTTACAATCAATACCAGTGAGCCTTTTGGAATGATTTAATAGGCATTCACTCGTGCACAACCACAGACATTTGTCTTTGACCTGAGAAACTGATAGTCCTTGATTGATGTGTTCCCTTTGTAGATATATGTCTGCTGCATCGTGTCCGTCACAAAACTAAGGCTTGTATTTGCCATGGCGAACATTTCCTCCAGTTCAACTGTTTTGTCTTATTGTGTTTCAGCAGTGTCACCTGCTGGTGGTAAGCAGTTCCATTCAATACAACCACACTCGTCATGTTTTCTCTGTTATGCATACTCCGGCGTCGGGAACCTGGCGCCCCCATCGCCCGGCAGCAGCCGCAGTCGCCCCCTCCTGCACTCACGGTTGGGTCGCCGCAGGAGGGAGACCCCCACGTATAGCTGTGCGTGGCTTTCCCGTGTCTGGGGAAAGGGGGATCCTGGCGGTTGAGTGGACCCGGAGGTTGTTTAGGACCCTTCGGGGCCCCTCCGGGAAAGCAACACACCGCTTTGGCCCCTGCTTCCCATAGTCGGGTGGTCCTGGAAGACCCGGCCAGGATTATTCAGCTAGTCGCCATCTCCCTTTTCATTACTTTCTCTTCCTTAGTCTCCTTCTTTCTCTCCTTTTCCTCTTTTCACCTTCTTTGGCGGCAAGGGTCAACCTTGGGCAGTCTTTCACTCTCCAGAAGCTGCACTAGGGTATAGTGCAGAGGCAAATGTTAGCGTGTGGGACACGTTCCCTCGTTGGGCTCAATGGTGGGCGACACACCTCCTGCACTGAATCAGTCTTCTCTTTTATCTATTCTTCTCGTATAAAAAAACACGATCAGCGCCAAAAGAGGCGCTGCACCGATGCACCAGCTATGCAAATCCTCGACTTGACTCCTGAACCTTGGTTTGCGAAGTTCCTCATAGTCCACTCGAAAGATGAGACCAAACCCATAGCTAAGGTATCCCCATTCACTATTGCAAGAGACTTAGAAAGCACAATAGGGAAGTCTTATAATGCTCGAAAGCTGACCACAGGAGATCTGCAAATTGAAGTGACCACAAGGCAACAAAGCTCCGCTCTCCTTTCACTTGACAAAATTGCCGATATATCAGTTACTGTGACCACACACCGAACACTTAACATCGTGAAGGGTGTCATCTCAGAGTCCCAACTCCTTGACTGCTCAGACACTGAGATCGAGGAAGGGCTTAAAGACCAAGGCGTTGTGACAGCAAGGAGAATTGTGATGCGTCGGGATGGTAAAGACATCCCGACGAAGCACATTGTCCTTTCCTTTCAATTGCACAGGCTTCCTCAAACCATCAAAGCAGGCTATCTTAATTGCCATGTACGTCCGTATATCCCGAATCCGCGACGCTGTTTCAAGTGCCAACGTTTTGGACATGGGTCGCAGGTCTGTCGAGGACAGGCGATCTGTCCAAAATGTGCTGGCATGGACCATTCTGCAGAGTCCTGTGCAAACGAAGTCCACTGTTCGAACTGCAAAGGGAGCCACCGTGTCTACTCCAGGACCTGCCCCCGTTGGCAGGAAGAGAAAGAAATACTCAAAGTGAAAGTTACGCAGAATATCTCTTATAAAGAAGCAAAAACACAGGTAGAATTTGCCAAAAAAGGCACGTTCTCCGAAGTGGTGCGCCGGGGAGTGGCACCACTGCGGAAATCTGTGGAGACGCAGACTTCTGGGTCTCCACCTCACACTCCCCCCACAAAAGAAAAGCCTGCGGAGGGTTCGCTTCCGCTGGCACCGGCTGCTCAGATGGGCAGACGAGAAGTAGTGGCCACCACCTCTACGGAGGTTGATGGCGAGCTGTCAGTTTGGGACGGGCTCACAGGGGGTTCGTCCCAGACTGCCACATACACGATGGATGTTGACGATGATGACTGCTGGTCGCAGAAGTCATCGTCAAGCCTTCCCCCCAATCCTTCCTCATGGAAGGAACAAAGAACGAAAAAAGGAGGCCGAGGCAGGGGCAGTACATCCCTAGGGAGACACAAGCAGCCCCCCCCCCCCCCCCCCTCAAGGGTTACACCTCCCACATAATGTACAGTCTCTCTTTGTTCCTATTCATCACTACTTTCATTATGGGACAGGTAATCCTTCAGTGGAACTGTAGAGGCCTCTACACTAACATAGACGATGTACACGATCTCTTTGAAAAATACACTGCAGCTTGCTTCTGTTTACAGGAGACCTACCTTCAGGAACAAAGTTTCAATCCCTTCCGCAGACATACTATTTTTAGGAAGGACCGTACAGATACCACACGTGCGTCTGGAGGTGTGGTTATAGTCCTTCCGCAATCTGTGTCTGTTAAACAAATCCCACTTGTTACAGGGTTGGAAGCAGTTGCTGTTCAAGTGTGCCTCGACAGGGTTTTCACTATATGTTCACTGTACCTTCCCCCATCAGAATTAATAGAACAAAGAGATTTTGAAAACTTGTGTAATCAACTCCCACAGCCATTCATGATTCTGGGCGACCTGAATGTCCACAATCCTTTATGTGGCAGTGCAAGACTGGATACGCGAGGAAAAATGTTGGAGAGAGTTCTTCTTTCAAGGTCCCTTTGCATTTTGAACACTGGGCTGCCTACATACGTCAACTCCTCAACACAAAGTTTTTCTTGCCTGGACATTTCACTGTGCAGTCCTTCCCTCTTCCATTGTCTGGAGTGGACAGTTGAACAAAACCCTCGTGGCAGTGACCACTTTCCTATCATTATAAAATTTCGTGGTCCAACAAATTCTTTAAGGTCACGACCTCCACGATGGTAACTTGCTGAGGCAGACTGGAACTTGTTTCAGATAGAAGCCAACCTCGTATCATTATCTTTTGAGGATACTAGCATTGAAGAAGCGAATAATGTTATAACAAATGCAATAAGAAATGCTGCTTTGAAATCTGTGCCACAGACATCTGGCCGTCTCCCCAAGCGTCCCAAACCTTGGTGGACAAACGATTGTGGGAAAACACGCAAAGAACAGAACAGAGCTTGGGGTATCTTTCGAAGATACCCCACTCCAGAGAACCTCCTTGCATTTAAAAGAGCACGGGCGAAAGCTAAATGGACGAGAAAGCAGGCCAAGCGCTCTTCGTGGTGCAGTTTTATCTCCTCCTTAACACACAACACTCCATCAAAGGTCGTTTCGGATAGACTTCGGAAAATTAAAGGAGATTATACAGGCTTTTCTATCCCCTTACTTCAAGTAAATGGGGCCCCATGTCAGAACTTGGGCGAGCACTTTTTTAATAATGTCTGGGAAAAGGGCCAAATGCCATCAACATGGAAGGTAGCAACGGTCATCCCCTTCCTGAAGCCTGGGAAGGATGCTTCAAACCCAACCAGTTACCGACATATTGCACTGAGAAGCTGTCTGCGAAAAACTTTCGAGAGGATAGTTAACCACCGACTGATGTACTATCTTGAGGTTAATAACTCTTAATAATAACCAGTGTGGTTTTCGAAATGCACGGTCGACAGCAGACCACCTCATCCGGTTGGAATCCACTATTCGAGAGGCCTTTGTTAGAGGAAATCACTGTGCGTCTGTTTTCTTTGACTTAGAAAAGGCCTATGATACTGCTTGGCGGTATGGTATCGTCCGAGACCTTTACTCATTAGGAGTACGGGGCCGACTTCTCAGTTGCATAACCAACTTTTTACAAGGTAGGACCGTCAGAGTTCAACTGGGAAGAACGCTGTCGCGACCTTTTATTCAAGAAAACGGAGTTCCACAAGGTTCAGTACTAAACGTAACACTTTTTATAGTTAAAATGAACTCTGTAGCAAGCGTTATTCCCCCTTCTATTTCATACTCTTTGTATGTGGACGATGTGCAGATTTCTTATTCGTCCAGAAATTTGAGTACTTGTGAGAGGCAGCTGCAACTCGCAATTAACAAACTACTCAAATGGGCCGATCAAAATGGTTTTAAATTCTCTTCAGAAAAAACTGTTTGTGTCCTGTTTTCCAGGAGAAGGGGACTGTACCCAGACCCCACACTGACTATTGATGGTCGCGCTCTTGCTGTACATGAGGAACACAAATTCCTTGGCGTCATCTTTGATAAAAAACTGACTTTCGTGCTGCACGTCAAGATCTTGAAAGCAAAATGCTTGAAATCTTTAAATATTCTTAAAACCATTTCACAGCGTTCCTGTGGTGCTGACAGAGAGACTCTTCGCCGCATATACAGTTCTGTTGTTCGTTCTAAACTAGATTATGGATGTGTTGCATATGGATCAGCACGCTTATCAGTCCTGAAAGCTCTCGACCCAGTGCACCACCTTGGCTTGCGGCTGGTACTTGGGGCTTTTAGAACCACACCGGTTCAAAGCTTATATGTTGAGTCAAACGAGTGGTCTTTGGAAAGGCGACGCTTTTACCTTGCAGTGTCTTATGGCCTGAGAGTAAGGAGCTATCCACAGCATCCTGCACGCTCCACTGTAACAAGCACTTGTTTCCAACGGCTCTTTATTAATAAGCCAAATGCTGTGGCTCCATTTAGTATTCGTGTCCAGCGGGATGTAGAACGTTGCAATTTTACGAGCTATAATCTACCGCCCTTGTTGTGCAGTGAGCTGGTATCTCCTTGGTATCCACCTGTACGACATGATACAACTCTTCTGAAATTTGACAAACAGAAATGCCCAGCCTTGCAAATACAACAAGAATTTGAAGTCCTCAAGCAAAACTTTGGCGACCATGTGGAAATATACACTGATGCTTCGATACAAACAAATACAGGAGTATCATGTGCCATGGTATCTGGCGTATACACTAAGCCACACCGTTTAAGCAATATTTTGTCAATTTTTAGTGCTGAGGTTTATGGCATCATTGTTGCGCTCAACCATATCTTGCAAACGCACACATCATCATCGGTTATATACACAAACTCTCTTTGTGCAGTTCATGCCATATGTGGCCTCCACATGCACAAAAACCTGCTGGTAAGACGAGCACAGTATCTTTCGAGTCTCATACAAGGAAAGGGCCACAGTTTACGCATTTGTTGGGTGCCCAGCCATGTAGGCATAAAGGGAAATGAGAGCGCGGATCGTGCTGCCGCTGCTGCTCAGGATACCGACATGACGGCATTTGAGATTCCTCTCAGTGATCTCCTGAGAGACCTCAAACATGTTATCAACAAAGAATGGCAAAGCTCTTGGGACACGCAAACTCTGAACAAACTGCACACTATCAAACCACGGATAAGACAGTGTGCACAACACTTCGAAAATCGATTCAATGAAGTGCTATTCAGCCGTCTGAGAGCTGGACACACCTTCTTAACACACGGGTATCTTCTCCGAGGCGAGCAGATACCACAGTGCGAGCATTGCGGGACAGCCTTGTCCGTTATGCATATACTCATAGTTTGCACTCATCACGAACACCATCGTCAACAACACTTCTCACTGTTTTAAGAGTATAGGATTCCTCTTCACCCAGCGCTTTTGCTGGGGGACGAGCCTCTCATCAGTTTTAACCATGTCTACAACTTACCCCCGTAGGGCCACTATCTAGGTTGTCGAGTCTGTTGTCAAGCTTTGCACGCAGAGTCATACCCTCAGCCAATAACAGCTCCACCTACAGTATCTGCCAGTGAGTCTGGGCAATGCCTCCTATATTAAGTAGACTATGCCTGTCAGCTTCCGACGCGCACAATGGGGGAGGAGCGTCGCATGTGGAGTCGCACCCGACCCCGAGGGAGCGCCACTCACGGAGGGACGGCAGACCCGGCAGACGAGGGAGGTACCCAAAATCCACCATTAAAAATAAACTGCTTAAAAATAAAACATTTAAGAATAAACCGCTTTAAAAATACACGCTTAAAAATAAATCGGTTAAAATATCCGCTTAAATATCACCGGTTAAGATTCCATCATTAAAAATAAACTGTTTCAAAATCCCCCCATAATCTAGCGCAGCGGCGGATTGATACGGGACTGTATCTCTACGCAGGGGATAGGTATGATATCTACCTCGTATCGGCCCAGGATACCATTGTTGTGTTTAGCTGGTTTAGTGTGCTGTCAGTTTGCGTTTGTCCGCTGGTTTGCGTCGCTTGTTTTCGTTCCTCTATCTGTGCTAGTTTCCTCATAGCTTCGCTTGGAGGAGGAAAAGAGTGGTGTGGAAGTGTTGTATTGTGAGAGGAGCTCTTATTCGTGCTACTCAGTGAAATTTGCGTGCTTCGCTATGTCACTTGTTTCGATCACCGAAATATAAATGTCGCTAGTCACGTCTTCTTGCAAAGTACGGGAACAAAATCGTTTTCTTGACCGTTTATTTTAATGGTTCCGAAGCGACAACCACATATACCTCACTATGTGTGTGCTTGTGCTTCTATGTCATTAACGGTTTCCACTGTCGAAAGTCTGCCGCTGTCCTCTGCAATAGCTGTCTCATTTCAACAATAAACGCTTTATCCGTTGAGCTGTGACTGTGCATATGTCTTGACTGACAAGTTCGTATATTCTTTTGCACTAAATGTTGCTGTTTCATTGCATTTTCTGGCACATGTCTATATAAATTGACAACGCAGCGGCCTGTTATTTAATTTCGTGATACGGAGTCGCTCTACGCACGTACGTTGATGTGTGCGTGTGTGTATGTCATACCTAAGCTCAGTGATTTGCCCAGACACCCCAACGTTCCACAAACCGATGTGAGACTGCGCTATATTTTGTCGAAAAACATGTAAATACACCTCCTTGCAGAGCCCCGCCCTGCCTCCCAAGGACGAAATTTTGGGTAAACCACTGCCCGTGTTTTCGTAGAATGTACAGTTTATGTGTTGTGGTGTGACTGTGCACCTTTCTTTTGTGAGATCACTGAATATATATGGACTTCAAAACAAGGAGCAATGTGGTCAAAGCTTTATAGGAGCACTTCACAGGATTTTCCTCATTTTTACTTTTATTACTTGTGTATCGACAATGGCCCACTTTTATGTACTGGCTCCTGCAAGTTACGTGTACTAAGACAGGAGTAGGCCACATAAGAGATGGCGTTACATTGCTTGTGCACCAGCTCCCATGGCATAGTGGTTGGGATGATCGCTTTCCATGCCGAGGCTGGGAGGTCACGTGGGTTTGGCACCGGCTGTGCTGTCTCAGGTTTTCCCTCGGTTTTCTGAAGACTTTCCAGACTGATGTTGCCACAGTTCCCCTGAAATCGGCCAAGGACACATACTAACCCCCCATGTCCCCCACTCCTTCCTGCTGTCCTCTCTCGATCTGTCCACATCTGTACGCTACTCATAGCCACAGTTGCTTCGCAGCGCTATCACGGAATTAAAAAAAAAAACTGCTTAAGCACACAATCTTGTTGCATGACTAGCCCACTGGTTGTGGAATGCATGTGGATGGCTCTATCTAGTCTTTTCGGGTGCTTCTATAATGACAAGACGTCATTCTCCCTCCTCCATTGACACCAAAAACTTGTTAAATAACACCTATCAATTCACACAGACTGTTTATTTTGCAACAGGGGTCACCGTTGGATATTACTATCGCAAGGCTGATGAAGTTATTCCCACGCACGAGAGGGAGAAACAGATTTGTAAATCAAGAAATAAACATCTTGCATAACCATTGCATGCAGTATCGTAGCCAGAAAAATATTGGGCCAGAAAAATATATATAATATATAAAATATTGCCAGAAAAATATTGTACCAAAGGTACAATTTTGGAAGGTGTTGTACCCCCCCCCCCTCCCCTCATCTGACTATCCCCATGGTTCTATGTCAGTGAAACATACAAATGTCATACATGCGCAGTGGAGCCAAAATGTAGCCCTGCTTCCGGAGATGCCCCCAAGTTGGAGAATGGAGTATAAAACAATTAAGAAAAACATGGCGCTTACCAACTTAATCAATGCTTATAAAATTTATTCCAGAAATTTACACTGTATTTTACACCTCTCCCAAATTTTGCTCTGTATAGTGACACGATTTGTGAAACGCCAGTACCTTGCTTGAAGATTTCATTACTGAAGCACAATTGTGTCGTGTAACATATAGAAATCTTTCACTAATACCTCTCAATTAGTACAGTGCTTCTAATAATTTGAATCACTTCTTTTCTGAGGCACATCATGCAGAAGTTCCAGGATAACAGGATATGGGCTTAGGAGTTTCCTGCATGATCACTGTCGAGCATGATTTGTGTGCAAGTACATTTTATTTTAATGTAGGAGCAAACAACACCACTTTCATGCAGCACTTTATGCATCATTCCCTAAAACATCTGACTGGGCTTGTTGGTATACATACGCAAATTTAGACAAATACACACGATTAGCACACTATCTGCAATGCATCATTTATTTTACATAGCTGCTAGACATCCAATGACAATGAAAAAATGGCTAGGAAGCAAGCGAGCTGGTGAAGATGACGCATAATGTAAAAACCCCGAGACTAGGGAACACGAAGGGACAGACACAACACGAGACTTCGTGTTGTGTCTGTCCCTAGTCTGTTCCTGTCTGTTTCCTAGTCTCGGGGTTTTTACATTAGGCATCCAATGACAGTTTGTATCTTTACGGATGCTTCACCTCAAACGTGAGATAGGCTCCGAACAACAGCATAAAGTTTCTGTAAGAGTTATACAATTAATTAGGCGTCCTGCTAAATTTTAGACAGACACAAGATTATCAGGATTTCTTTAAATTGTTCTTGATCACACTAAAAGACGATAAGTGTAATGTCAAAAAAGAATGGCAGAATAAATCTGGTGCGTTACCGTTAGGAAGAAAATTGATCAGCCTTTTTTAATGTAGCAACCAGTTAGTGATGATTGGTTATCCGTGAACCCATGCCAAGACCAAGAAAGATTTTCATGAAAAAAGGCTCCCAAGAGATGGATATTTTGGCCACGTTGTGGGAACTTTCCATTATATTTTGTTGCAGACAGTCATTCCCTCTTGTGTGAGAGTCAATATTTTGAGTACTTTCTGTTTATTTACTGTTGATTTCCTTTGAGCCACATAGCTACGCAGGCAATTCATTCATTTGCCCTTGTGATAAGCGTAAAACTACAGTGCCATTTATGTGTAACATGAGCGAAGTTGTTCATCGCAGCATTCCATATGTGGCGTGTACCCTGTTTATTGCTGTGTTTTTATTAGAGCCAGAGCATCTCCACCAGTGGTGTAGCCACGTGGGGCCTATGGTGGGCCAATGGGAGTTTTGCGGTGTGCACGAGTATGCGTGTGCTGTCGCACCCAGGATCAGCGGGGAGGGGGGGAGGATGAGGGTAAGTGGGGCGAGTTTTCATATCGACCCCCCCCCCCCCGTCCCCCAACCTTGGAGGTCTGGCTACGCTACTGATCTCCACCAAGGTTATAAGAAGAAAGTGTTGTCACAGAAAATGTTTGTTTGCGAGCAACGAAATGTTCTTCTAAAACATCTTTTGGATTGATTGTCACGTCTGAGGTTATCATGAGCAACAAAAAGGTATAGTCGGATAGGTGATGTCAAGGCTGTTGGCGAGACTTGAGTGGGCAGGTTTAGCTGGTGCTTCACATAGCACAGTATATCAACATATGCGAGGTGACATTATTTCACAATGGTGAAATCCTAGTTCCATCACAGCCTGTCCTGACAGCTCCTGTGCCTGCCCTGAATCGCATGTTGCTTTGAAGGTTTTTGTGCACTCATGGTTTTCAGTTTTGCGTGTGCATTTCGCATTCAAAACAAATTGCATTTTTTGTATATCTACTTTGGCTTGCTCAACAGCCCAGTTCACTAACAAGCAGGTGGGCGCTAGTTGCAACTTTAAAAAAGAACAGGGTACATTTCGAGCAGTACACATGAACTCATAACTGATGTGAGGATGATTTTCATTTTCTTCGTCCCTTCAGTGCAGTCTGTGATTGTATACATTGTCAAAAATATGAACCGAACGCATTGAGTCCTTCTTTACGACCTATTTCTGAAAGCTTGTAGTCCCAATCCCATATCACTCCACACTTAGGAGTTTGGAATTACAAATTCACATATATGTAGGTAATTTTTTTAGAAGCAAAAGCTTTTTTCACTTCGCACGAATAAAGTGCGAGTGCTTAACTGTGGGGGCATATCTCATCTTCAGTCCGATATAATTCAACCTACAAAACACATGTGAGGGTGTACGTTATGTGCCAGAAATCTTCGCATTCAAGACGTGGAAAATAGATGCACTGCGACCTATCTGTGTTGCGGCTAATACGCGTGCATGATGAGAAAGGCAAAGTAAAGGTAAAAAGCTTTGGATCATATACATTTGGTGAAGTAAGCTAACTTTAGTTAGGTTAGGTCAGGTTGGGTTAGACAGAGTTGGGGTTCTGGCACCTCCAAGTACGCAATCGGTGGTGCCGGCCCCGGACTCTGCCGAGTTCCCTCCCGAGCAAACATGGCGACTGCTAGTTTTAAGCGTCTCTTCGGCCATGCACACCGCGGAGCGGCTGGGGTCGTGGCAATGATAGTGGAATGTTACCGCAGTGAACAGGTTCTTTTTTTTTTAAAGAACACACCAGGCTAGACTGCGGGAGTCGCGGTTAAGATTGGGAATTGTCGGGGAAGTTTTCGAGGTTGTGAATGCTTTGTTGTTACTATCGTCTCTGATCGTCGTCGTCTTTGTGATGTATGTGTAGTCGTTATTGTTTACACCGCATTTCCCGGCCGCCTGGAACTTCTTCAAATGGCCTCATACGTGTAATAGTACAGGGAATCAATTACGACTTTACTTCATTCCCTTCCACCAGCAATGGGGTAGGGTATCGCCCCTGACGACTAAACTCTCCCATAACCATCAACATCAAATAAAGTGGTTGTGTTACTTGAAACCGCAATGGAAAGAACTCGCTTTTGAACCGGTATAGCGTTGATGACGGGATACGTGATATGCTTATTCCACTTTTTTAATTCTTTTAAACACATTTTCGAGCAGTCTTTTGTTGTCAATAGGTCTTTCATCATGCCTTCAATATGTTGTACGAACAAAAAGTCCTCGGGGAGCAAACACAAATAAAGAAGTCGCAGTTCCATATGCCCTATTAATTGCCGAAAAGAATGATCGAAATGAAAATATCGTATTAGGGCTCCAAGTAGATCGCGTAAGTGAAAATGTATGTGGAGTCAGGCGGGTCAGTGAATCATGACCTGAATTGCTGTTAATACTATGATAAATTATCCGACGATGGCTTTGTGCGCATTGATCACAATGTGAAAGAAAAAGCTGTAGTTTGCAGCTGCAGTTGGCGTATTTAAATGTGCATAAAGTACTATTCTAATATTTCATATTTCTCGTCAGTTCTTCCGATTTTTATTTTTATTCCTCTCATTTTGCAATTCCGCCGCTAACTGGTGATACACGTGGAAAATGATTGAACCAGGAGACAAAGATACAGAGACAATCACAAATACATCCTCGGGAATGTGTTTGTGACCATCTCTGTATTCCTTATTCTCTCGGTGGTTAATCAGTTTATCAGTTTCATCTATGATGCGAACCTGACCTAACCTAACCTAACCTATCGTTACCTGTGCTGCATTCCCAACACGAGCGACTTCATCACTTGGCCTTCGGGAGAGGAACATCAGTTGCGCTGCACATGCGCCAGCAGTGACGTCGCGTGTCGTTTTTTGCTACCGCTGCCGCCGCCTTGCCGTCTGCTCGCTTCGCGTGCGCATGCGCTAGCAGACAGCGGTTTGCTGGAGGATGCGGTTTGTGGTAGTGGTGAAGCAAATTTGCTGAATATTCCGTTCAAGTTCCTCACTAGATGCCCGTCGATGTTCACCAGGTGAGGGAACGTTTCAGTAACGACTGCGAGTTGAATGGTCGGTTGAAAAAATGAGGGCGTCTGTACAAAATTGTTCCATGGGCCGCTCGTTACTACAGATATGCAACAATTGCAATAAGCTGCACTCTCTCAGTCCAGGCAACAGCAGCACCAGATGAATGTACACAACTTCCGAGTGAATTAAGAAGCACGAATGCAATTCTGAAACTGATAAGTCCGTCTCATGCTCTGTTACACTAATACACACATGCCATTCGCGCTCAATGCACTTATTTTGGAGGTGTTGCAGCAAATGATGCTGTTGCACAAAACGGCAGTCTGGTGCGTAATGTACACCCATACTGTCGAGTTCGACTAATTCTGAAAGAAGGAAGTCACAGTGTTCCAGCCTCCAGAACATTAGTTCCCATCATCTTCGACTGATTCGGATGGCGTGTTCGGACTACCTAATTGTATCACCTGTTCTATGTCAACATAGAAGTCAGTAAGCAAGTAACAAATATTGTAGTTCCGACAGTTATCAGTAATCTTTATTTGTGCTTAATTATTCCTATTATTTTGTACTTGTGTTTTAATTTAGTCAGAATTCCCATGCTGTATTCGTAACTGGGGACAACAAAATAAAACACATGAGAATTGGGTTAATACTGAGATTTTATTATTACTGATTTCAGATCTTCGTGGATGGAGAGAAGAAATGCAGAAGGCATCCAAGAGCCATTTTACAACAGGCACAGGAGCAAAAATATTGAAAGGTGGATTTTTAAAGTGCTATTATATTTGTAACTGATCGGGTGCTCTTACAGAGAAGAACATCAAAGTAGAAAGGTTCATAAAATCACAAGGTTCCGTCACGCGTGGAGGAAACCTGCATTGATGATTCGTCTGCAACGTTCCAGACTGGTAAGGTTGTAGGACGTAACGGGACGTATGCTCCGGGGCCCCCCACCATCTCGCTCATGATCAGACCCGACAACTAAGGCATAACGTTTATAACGTTTCAAAATTTCCAAGGGTTCTCTAAGAAGTGGCATGCAGTTCAGAATTTGTACGACTACCACTCAACCGCGTGTACAGCCTGAGACAAAAGTTAATGGCACTAGTGCTTTTCTTCATCGGAGCAGTCCCCTGCTAACTACCAGCAAGAGATTGAATAAAAAACGTGTGACTATCTCTCAGTATGTGTGTCCACTCTTGTTTGATGCTAGGATGTTACTCCAATGGAGAAATGTGACACCATGGTGTTCCGTAAACTTTTGCCCCAAGCTGTACATTGTACAACCCCAACAGCTAACAAACACTGCTCGGTAGGGTCAGAGTTCCAATTTTAGATTTTGCAGCCTATTTCTTCCCAAAAGGCTGCTCTTGCAAGAGAGCTTAAGAAAGTCATTTGGGTGACCTCCGGGATACAAAGATAAGTGCAGGGCATGAAAAAATGTATAGTTCAAGTTTGAAGGCAGTAGTCAACATAAATAAGTTTTACCTCTGAGCAATGATTGCCCATTCAAGGCAATAACAAATTCATAGGTACACACACTGAGAGGTGCATAAAACAGCTAGTCACCCGTTTCTTGTTCAATATCTCCCTGCTAGCCAACAGAGGGTCGCTCTGATGAAGTGCAAGCCAATAGAGTCATTGATATTGTGTCCAGCTGGAATTTATGTTGTATTTTGGAACGATGTATTGTTAACGATCAACAAGACCAGTAAAAGTATCCAAAACTGGACCTGGACTGCATTTTTAGCTCACTGAGGTTACTGAAGAGCTACGTTTCCTTGAGGTGTGAAACAAAGCTTTATGAAATGAATCAACCAAGTTGTGTGATCTAACTGGCGTATACTGAGTAGATCTACAATAAAGATTTGCAG
Source organism: Ornithodoros turicata (assembly GCF_037126465.1). Taxonomy (NCBI): domain Eukaryota; kingdom Metazoa; phylum Arthropoda; class Arachnida; order Ixodida; family Argasidae; genus Ornithodoros; species Ornithodoros turicata. The sequence goes on along the minus strand of NC_088201.1, from coordinate 95,269,245 downwards.
TTACTTCAGGACTTTTGCCCTTCATGTCACAAATCCTAAATAAGTGCAATCAAGCATACATTGGAACTCAGTTGCTGACGCAAGGCACACCAACATCCAAACATTTGTGATTGTGCCGGTTATTTTCACGCCCAGTATGGTCTTCTGAATTCCCAGTAGCTGTTTGAACATCAGGTTCCAGAAATGTTGCTCTTATTTGCATTTCTGCTGTGGTTGGCTCTGACATGGCTGCACCCGTCTTAAAGGGACTATCGCATCCGTCCCGGTCGATTCTGAAACTGCAGTGCTGTTTTACTCCGCGTTCATCACTGATAATAATGCCGAAAACCCGACGCGAATTGGCAGCGTTGTTCCTGTGTAGTTTGATATAAAACTTCGCAAGAGCAGACGACGCATTCCGGGATTCCCTTTCTGGAAACGTCACACGGACGAGGCCAATCACTGCGCGCCCATTGACATGGAGAATACCAATCACGGAGCGGCCGGAGGGACCTTGGTAGCCTTGGCAACCGACCGACAGGCGGGCGGGCGAGCGAGGCGGAATGCTAGGGCACGGCCTCTTCTCTGTTACCGGCTCGCGGAATGTTGTTTCTGGTTAGTGTCGAACGTGTTCGTACAGTCAGGAGCGTAACGTCGTGTTTCAAGTAACATGGTTACGTCTGCACTCACACTGGTAAGCGAAAGTCTGCGTATTTACGGAGGACTTTTCACTCAGTATAGTATAGTGCGATGCGAACGCCAAGCAGACGATCTCGGAGACAATTGCCTGCGCTGCGCTCCCATTCGTGTGCCTGGCTTACGTCATCATCGTGTTGGCTGCAGACCTTTAAAACTCGTTTACTTAATGTGTAAGCTGTTTTCGGAAGAGAAATTTGGCAAAGTTGACTTTGAAACGATGACGAACATTATCCTATCGGTATCATACATACGTTCCCGGATGCGATAGTCCCTTTAACTCCCTGCATCTTTGTTGAGACAAAGCAGAGTTGTTTGGCATTTTTGTTCCCTGGTGTCACAGCAGGTTTAACATAGCATAGCCAACAGAGATGTAGCCACGGGGGGGTAGGGAGTTTACCTCCCCCAGAAAACGTACATTTGGTGGTGCATTTGGGAGAGGGAAACGAGGGCAGAATCCTCCTTCCGCATGTAAAGTCCCCATAGAACCCCCCACACTTATATCCAACGCTAGCACGAGGCAAGATAAATCCAACTTGAATAGACAAGGTGTACTGATGTGCATGAAAATTTTAAAATAACAAAAGAAAACAATTGAGCTGGTGTGATGGCAATACATTTTTCCTTTAATTAAATAATTCTGCATCATGCATAGCCATAAAGAGTTTGCTAATGCTTGTTGGAAGGGTGTACATTTCCTAAGATAAATCATTCACAAGAATACACACAACGGCTTTGAGCTCACCAAGGCTTTATGCGTGCAATGCCAACTGATGTTAGTACTTTCATGGTAGAAAGCATCTGTTGCAGCTCAGAAAACAATACCATCAGTCAGGGGCGCAATCACAGGGGCAGTTGTCTCGTTACGTTGCAGGAGAGTACTCAGTACTGGAGAGACATAAACACACAGAATAAAGTATAATCTGATTAGAATGGCTGAGTGAGTCTATTAGTACATAGGTATACGAATAAATTGGAGCTGTAAGGACAAGGGACCAGTCATGTGTACGTGTTCTTTATGTCCCTTGTCCTTACAGCTCCAATCTCTTCGTAGAGCTATGTACTAACAGACTCACTCAGCCATTCTAATCAGATTATACTTTATTCTGTGTGTTTATGTCTCTCCAGTACTAAGTACTCTCCTGCAATGTAACGAGACAACTGCCCCTGTGATTGCATCCCTGACTGATGGTATTGTTTTCTTAAGCTGCAACAGATGCTTTTTACCAAAATGGACTTGGTGCCAGTACACAGCTATCTCATAGAATGACCCACCTGTGGTGCAGTGATGGGCTGTACTTGATGTACCAAGTACTCAAGGAGTACTTTACTTTAGGTACATTTTAAATCGTATGCTTTGTACTGTACTTAAAGTACTTTTTTCGAGTACTTTCCCATCAAGTACTCAAGTACCCGAATATGGACTCCAGACAAAACAATCACAAAAGAGTATCAAAAATGCACCCTATCAAAAATGTATCAAAAATGCACCCTACTAAAGGCGCTAAAATGACAACACGAAGACGAAAACACACAGATAGGGCTATATCTCTGAGTTTTCGTCTTCTTGACATCATTTTAGCGCTTCTAGTGAAATGCAGTACCAAGATTCCCAGTATCACATTTTACCAAAAGGGATTTTTGTGCTTTTAAAGAGCGTATTTGTTGAGGCAAATCTATTGTTGAGAGGCTTGAAATGTTGAAAAATTATCAACTCTTCTATGACTGAGTAAAATGAATGGAATGCAAAGACACGCACACATTATGACACTGCAACCGGCAGCACAATGACTTGGTCAATTGTCATTTCAGCTCTCCCAATGCAAGGTTCTATGCTTTTTTATATTGTTTCCTTCATTGGCAATTAATAATCAATTTATATCACAATGTGTGATTGCATTACACAATGAACACTCTGAAAGACACACATGCTTTCATTTTTACATTTTGCGTTTTTTTAATTGGTCACATGGATTACATTGCTGCATATCACAGTCGTATAAAAATGAAGGCTTATACCGTGTTTCATTCTCTTTAATTTTCTTCATATTCTTTTTTTTAAACATGTTGTATTTTAAAAAGCAGCAAGGAATGCCCAGAAATGTATAATCTCTGTTGGCTTGTACTTATTCCCCCTGAAATTATCTAGCTTCCTATACCCGAAGATGGTGATCTTGGATCAGTCAGGGTATAATACTATTTTGCATAATCACAGCACAGCTGACTAATTACCACTCTACATGTAACTGCAAGTTATAACATCTGGTTAGCACCTAACCTAGGACTTTATGGTTTCAGAGCATTTGTCAAGAATGCTCACAAAAGTTTTGCCAAAAGAGCAAGACAGATACTGAACAGTGATATGCAAAGTGATACAAATTAAATTAGCGTTGTACTTGATGAGTACTTGAAATACTTTGCCTAGTACTTTGTACTTTACCTGAAGTACTAATGACACCAGGTACTTTACTTGAAGTGTAATTTTGAGGTACTTTACCCATCACTGCTGTGGTGCCATGTGTAGAATCTATACACACTTTTCTTGGTGCCCAAACGCCTTAACAGCTGTGTTTGCCCCCTCCCCCCCCCCATGCCTGTCATGAGAACTAGCAAGAAATCCTCAACAATTCCTCCTCCTTGCAACAAGTCAGTATTTCCCCATTGAAAGAGAGTAACATCATCTTTCTTGCCTTTGTGTGTGAGGGAAAACACTGAACTGCTTGTTTGGGCTCTGATAGAACTGACCAACAGGGCAACAGTGCTTTGATTGTCGTCGTCTTTCCTCTCACTGTAATGTATATTATAGTCCCTCACGGTGGTGTACAAGTAGTGCCTTGTAGTGAGGTGAATTGAATCCTTTGCAATGTGCCATCCAGCACACCTCGAATACTGAATTGCATAGAAAGCTGAGTGCTACACAGTCACGTAGTTTCCCTAACATAAACAAATAGTTTCTTGAAGGTATTTAAAAAAAATAACATTCCAATACAACATAGTGTTTTACAGAGGCCTGCACGGGCTGTCTCTATTGCATCTTCCTCTGTTTTTGTCAGTGGGGCGTGGCACAGCCCAAATTCACGTGCATAATAAGAAGCTTGGAAGACAAATGAGACCTTGCCAGTTTGGAACGTTGCAGACACATTAGGAAGGCAGGTGACCCCACGCCTGACGGAACCTTGTGATTTCCTTTGATGTGTCCTCTCTGTAAAAACACCTGATCAGTCACAAATATAATAGCACTTTAAACATCCACCTTTCAATCTTTTTGCCCCTGTGCGGTTAGTAAAATGACTCTTGGCTGCCTTCTGCATTTCTTCTCTCCATGCCTGAAAATATGAAATCAGCAAAAATAAGCAATGTCCTCAGTTCTGACACAACTGGCATATGTTTTGTAATTTCGTTGCCCCAGTTAAAAATGCAGCATGAGAGTTCTGAGTAAAAACACAAAGTATAGGAATAATTAAGCACAACTAAAGATTACTGATAATTTTCGGAACCACGATATTTCTTACACATTTACCGGCTTCGGTGTTGGGAACAGGTGATCCAATTAGATAGTCCGAACACGCCACTGGAACTCAGCAGAATGGGTGTACATTACACGCCAGACTGGCGGTTTATGCCACTGAATCATTTATTGCAAGACCTGCAAAATAAGTGCGTTCAACGCGAATGATATGTGTGTATTAGTGAAACAGAGCATGAGACGTACTTACCTGCACTCGCACGTCTTAATTCGCTTGGAAGTTGTGTACATTTACGTGGTGCTGCTGTTGCCTGGGCTAAGAGAGTGCAGCTGAGAAAAACTTGCATTTGTTGCAATCTGCAGAACGGCCCATGGAGCAATTTTGTTCAGACGGCCTCACCTTTTGAACCGAACATGCTACTCGCAGGTGTTACTGAAACGTTTCCTCACCTGGTGAACATCGACGACGTCCAACGAGGAGCTTGAACGGAATATTCACCAAAGCTGCTTCACTGGCTTCACCACTACCAAAAATTCATCCTCAAGCAAACCGCTGTCTGCTAGCGCATGCGCACGCGAAGCGAGCAGACGACAAGGCGGCGGCAAAGAGCGACACGTGATGTCTCTGCTAGCGCATGCGCAGCGCAACTCATTTTCCTCTTCTGAAGGCCAAGTACTTTATCAGGCAAGAGGTGAGAATATTTGGTGTTCTCGCACTCGCTCCAGTATTCCCAAACTACCGAGCCACCCACACCCTGCGCGAGCATGAAATTACAAATTTCGCTCATATCTCTCCTGCCAATATGGCAGACGACAAAACGAAACCGGTGCGAAACCGTATACGCGCATACAGGCACGTGGAAATGTAATACAGCTAGTAATTGTGGTAATTGTGATAGTTTTGACGGCACTATATCAAGCACAAAAAATAAGTCTATATTGCATGCACCGGGCTATTTCAAACAAACAACAGTTTGTAAATAAATTCATTCCGGGATCCGCTAAGGGACCCAATGTCGCAGCAAATAATCACAGAACTGGTCGACGTTTGGTGAGTGTAAAACCGGAGATTTAAGTTAGGAAATTACCATTGGATAAACCTATAAGTAGTTCTCTGGCTGTAGTGAAGGCGCGTGTCGTGCTGGAGTTGCAAGGGCCAGCGCAAAAGACTATTCAAAGCAGTCATTGCAGCTTGTGCGCTTGGTAAATTCACTGCCAAAATAAAATTCTAACATGCTTCCTAGCTTCTTCCAAATTCCTAACCAGCTCCGCCGCTACAGCCAACTCGTATGTTGGACGACTGTATTGTGAAGTTGTGGATCTTCAAACCACTCCAACCAAGTTATTGACGTGGTATGATTTTCCACGTCTTTTAACTCCTGCAGATGCATCCAGTTGGAACCGATATGCTTCAAGTGTGCATTGGAGGGCAGCTATAGTTCCAAGAAGAGAGTTGGACAGGCTGCAGCCTCAGTGTTTGGCTAGCTCATTGCAGTGTATAACACACTGTACGAGACGCGGTGCACAAGTTTCAAGATTGAAAACCATTGCCAATGCTGAGTGACAGCGTATCATTTCACGCGGAAGAACGAATACCTTGATGATAATATGCTACAGTCCATAGTGCATCCGTCACACATGGCAAGCAACAGTTATATGATTCTTGAGAATTGCTAAGAAAACCTGATCTACGAGACCTTCGTAACAATAATCTTGTTTAGTTGCTTTCACGATTTCTTTCTTTGGTTTACCAAGTCTTTTATTACATGTGCCAGTGATTTTAATCATATCCAATTTGTGCGTTTCTTAGTCTGAGACGGCAAAGCATAACTCTGTTTATCCTTCATATTTCTGTCTTCTTACAGGAGATATGAGCTCGACAAACCTGGGTCAGTGTGTGCACAACCTTGGTCATCGATAGTAATGTTGTGATGACAAAGAAAGGTACAGTTTGTAAATTTGAGCCGCAGGTCATCAATAAAGCAGTAAGGCAGACATTTTGACGTGTTAGTAAATTCAGAAGGACAGGGCAAGTGTGGTAGGCTGAAACCCATTTCTCATTGGTGAAGATTTCTCAGATATCCCACTGACTAAAGGGATCCTGGTAGTGTCTGTCCAAAAATAAGCACTGGGAATCCGCAACAAAGATGGAGCACATCAAAAAATTAAGAGCTTCCGTGGAGGGCCTGTACTTCGTCTGGTATACAGATAGGTACACATGTAGAGAACGATTATGTAGCGTAACAGTAAAAGACGAAAACGATATGGAATTAGAAGCGAAGGAAATGTAGTGATTCCCTACTGTGCACCTATTTGTGTACCTGATGAAGTACACATCCAGTGCAAAGGAGTGCAAACTATATTAACCATACTTTTTGGAAACCAGATTGCTCCACAGTAATCAGATCATGCCTATTGATGAACCTCAAAATGCCCCGGCGTCGGGAACTTGGCGCCCCCATCGCCCGGCAGTAGCCGCAGTAGCCCCCTCCTGCACTCACGGTTGGGTCGCCGCAGGAGGGAGACCCCCACGTATAGCTGTGCGTGGCTTTCCCGTGTCTGGGGAAAGGGGGATCCTGGCGGTTGAGTGGACCCGGAGGTTGTTTAGGACCCTTCGGGGCCCCTCCGGGAAAGCAACACACCGCTTTGGCCCCTGCTTCCCATAGTCGGGTGGTCCCGGAAGGCCCGGCCAGGATTATTCAGCTAGTCGCCATCTCACCTTTCATTGCTTTTTCTTTCTCCACTCCCTTCACTATCTTCTTTTTCCTCTCTTCACCTTCTTTGGCGGCAAGGGTCAACCTTGGGCAGTTCTTTCAATCTCCGTTGATGCTGCACTTGGGTATAGTGCAGAAGGATGTGTTAGTGTGCAGAGCACGTTCCCTTGGTTGGGGTCGGTGGTGGCCGACACACCTACTGCACTGAATGGAAAACCAAAATATATGGATAACGAAAACTCCAAAGAAACTGATCGGCACCTGAAAAGGAGCCGCACCGAAAGGCTTACGCAGAATTTTCTTGACCATACCCCAGGTCCCTGGTTCCCCAAGTTTCTTGTCATTCAGTCAAATGAAGGCGGAAAATCACTGACAAAAATCTCCCCTTTTGCCGTGGCAAAGGAGCTGGAAAAAGTCATAGGAAAATCATATAAGGCAAAAAAACTGAACACTGGGGATATCCAGGTTGAAGTTCAGAACCAACGACAAAGCACTGCATTGCAAACATTGAAAAACATTGGGGATGTTGCTGTAACTGTTACCACACATCGTACACTGAACATGACGATGGGCGTGATCTCGGAGGACGAGCTGATCGAATGTACAGAGGCTGAGATTCAAGAGGGTTTGAGTGAGCAAGGCGTAATATGCGCAAAACGAATCACGATCAGAAGGGACGGCAAGGAAATTGCCACAAAACACATTATTCTGTCCTTCAAACTGCACACGATACCCACTAACATCAAGGCAGGTTACCTAAGTTGTAATGTCAGACCCTACGTGCCAAATCCGAGGCGTTGTTTCAAATGCCAGCGTTTTGGGCACAGCTCACTTGCATGTCGCGGACATCTGACATGCCCAAAGTGCGCTGGCAAAGACCACACAGGAGAGTCTTGCAGTAATGAATACCGTTGTAATAACTGCCAAGGTAACCATCCAGTATACTCAAGATCATGCCCACGCTGGAAAGATGAGAAAGAAGTAATCAGAATCAAAACAGAGCAGAATATTTCCTATAAAGCGGCTAGAACGCAACACGAATTTCAAAAGAAAGGCAGTTTCTCCGAAGTGGTGCGCAGGGGAGTGGCACCACAGAGGAAATCCGTGGAGACTCAAACCTGCTCGCAGGTTATTGAGCCTCCACCCCACACTCCCCAAGAGGAAGCTGGGGGCACTCAGGTGTCTCCAGCTGCGACGGAGGTCAGCCGTCCAACTGGCCAAGAAGAAGCAGCCACGGCTCTTTCTAAAGCCGATGGTCTGCAGTCGATTTGGGACGGAGGCGTGACAACCCCCACCCAAAAAAGCACTCAGAGCATGGAGGTTGATGATGACGACAGAATGTCGCAAAAATCATCATCAAGCCTCCCTGAAATGCATCCAAGAAAAAAACGAGAAAAAGGCAGACGAAGAGGAGTAAAGACAGGTGAACCACAGAAGCCACCCCCGCGAAGGGTCCAACCGCCTAAATGAAACAAGTGTTGCTTAGTCGGCATAACCAAGTGCTGCGCTTCGTTTTCTTTCTTCTTGGAATAAGCGCGACTATGAACCACTTCCTCCAATGGAATTGCCGAGGTTTGTTTTCAAACTTAGATGACGTAAATGATCTTTTCGATACCTATAATGCAGCATGCTTTTGTGTACAGGAAACTTATTTGAATACTTCCTCTCCAACTCCTTTACGTAGACACAACATATTCCGAAAGGATCGAAATGACACGAATCGTTCATCTGGAGGTGTGGCGATTGTCACACGAGCGTCTATTCCAGCCAAGGTAGTTAACCTCAACACACAGTTGGAGGCTGTAGCAGTGCAGGTGTGCCTGGACAGAGTAATCACTGTCTGCTCCGTTTATCTACCCCCAACAGCATCCATCACGCAAAACGACATAGAAGATCTATGTAGCCAACTTCAAAATCCTTTCATTCTTTTAGGCGATTTTAACGCGCACAACCCACTCTGGGGTAGTACAAGGACCGACTGTCGGGGAAAGATGATAGAAAAGGTCTTGCTATCATCTTCCATCTGTCTTTTGAATACAGGGTCACCTACGTACGTACATTCCGCTACACAATCTTTCTCGGCATTAGATCTGTCTTTATGTAGTCCATCTCTTTTTGGAGTTTTAGAGTGGTCAGTAAAAGAAAATCCAATGGGAAATGATCATTTTCCAGTGGTACTGAAGTATCTGGCTCAAGTAGGTATCTTGATGTGTCCCCCTAGATGGAAACTGGAACAAGCCGACTGGAAGACTTTTTCTGAGAAATGCGACCTGTCTTTAATCCCTGTTGATAGGATGACAACTGACGAAGCAAACGATGTCATAACTAATGTTATCCTTGACGCAGCAACAGAATGCATTCCTGAAACTTCTGGTCGCTTCCCTAAGCGACCAAAGCCCTGGTGGAACAAGGAGTGTGAAGAAACACGAAAATCTCAAAATCGTGCGTGGGGTAGATTTCGAAGATACCCCACCAGTGAAAACCTTGTTCTCTTTAAAAAGGCGAGAGCCAAAGCAAGGTGGACGCGCAAGCAAGCCAAGCGGTCCTCTTGGCAGAGCTTCGTTTCATCCCTGTCTTCCAATTTTCCTTCTAAACTTATTTGGGATCGCCTTCATAAGATCAGAGGTGTACACATGAACCGCGCTACCCCTCTTTTAGAAGTGAATGGTCAGCCATGTGAAAGCCTACAGGAACAAGCCGACGTTCTCGGTGAGCATTTTGAAAGCGTTTCCTCTTCCTGCAACTACACCAGTGAGTTCCTTAAATTAAAGAGTAGTGCAGAGAAGAGGAAAATTCCAATGCATTCTGGAGACAATCTTATGTATAATCAACCTTTCACGAAAATAGAGCTTCATCGTTCCTTAAAGTGTGCAAAAGCAACTTCACCAGGCCCAGACAGGGTGATGTATCCTATGTTGAGTCATCTGTCTGATGCATCTAAAGAGGTTTTACTCAAGTTTTTTAACCAAGTTTGGACCCAGTGTGCATTACCCTCAGCCTGGAAAATTTCAACTGTAATTCCTCTGTTAAAACCCGGAAAGGAACCTTCAAGCCCGTCCAGTTACCGACCAATCGCTCTCACGAGCTGCATTGGCAAAACGTTTGAGCGTATGGTCAATGCTCGACTCGTCCATTTCCTAGAGGAAAATAAGTGCCTTTCAGAACTACAGTGTGGTTTTCGCGTTGGACGTTCCACAACAGACCACCTCGTTCGAGTGGAAACAATGATTCGTGAAGCGTTCGTCCGAAGACAACACTGCCTGTCAGTATTTTTTGATCTTGAAAGGGCATATGACACCACTTGGCGGTATGGCATTCTACAAGATCTATACTCTTTCGGAATCAGGGGGCGCCTTCTTAGGTGTATAACAAACTTCCTTCAAAGCAGGACATTCCGAGTACGGCTTGGAATGATACTATCCCGTCCTTTCATCCAAGAAAACGGGGTGCCGCAGGGATCTGTCCTTAGCGTCACTCTGTTTCTCGTGAAAATCAACTCAGTAGCTAGCATAATTCCACCTTCCATGTCTTATTCATTGTACGTGGATGACATTCAGATTTCCTTCTCTTCCACGAATCTAGCAACATGTGAGCGACAGGTGCAGCTAGCTTTAAATAAACTTACCAAATGGTCTCTCGAGAATGGGTTCAAGTTCTCACATGACAAAACCGTATGTGTTCACTTCTCGAGGGTCAGAGGGCTGTTTCCTTCACCTACTCTTAAGCTGAACGGACAGGACCTTGCTGTTAAGGGTGAACACAAATTTCTTGGGGAAATCTTTGATAGCAAGCTCAGTTTCTTACCCCACATCAAGAGCCTTAAAACAAAATGCATGAAGTCACTTAACCTGTTGAAGGTCCTGTCCCACAAATCTTGGGGAGCAGATCGTGACACCCTGCACAGGGTTTATGTGTCCACAGTGCTGTCTAGAATGGACTATGGATGTGTTGTTTTTGGGTCTGCGCGGAAATCTGTCCTGAAGATTTTAGACCCAGTACATCATCAGGGACTGCGTTTGATAACTGGTGCTTTCCGCACGTCGCCAGTGGAAAGCCTCTATGTCGAGAGCAACGAATGGTCACTCGAAAGAAGGAGGTTTTACTTATCTGTTTCGTACTCCTTGAGGGTAAGAGGTTATCCCAATAACCCAGTTATTACCTGCATTGGAGGCACGCGCTTCAAACAGCTGTTTCTTAATAAGCCCAGCGCTGTTCCCCCATTTAGCATGCGTGTTCTTCAGGGATGTGAGGATTACAGTTTCCCATATAATGATTTCACCATAGTAGAGGCTAGTCCTCGGGTCCCGCCATGGCAATCACCTCCATGTTTCAATAGCTCCCTGACTATGTTAAAGAAACAGAACACACCACCTGTTGTGCTCCAGCAGGAGTCCGAGTCCCTTAAAGAAAGTCTTGGGCAACACAGAGCTTTTTACACTGACGGTTCCAAAACACGCACCTCAGTCTCATGCGCAATGGTAACCAATGGACTCACACAGTCATATCGTCTACCTCACATGCTCTCAGTTTTTAATGCCGAAGTATACGGAATAATCCTCGCACTGAACTACATCTTAGAAAGTCACACCAAGTCGTCAGTCATTTACACAGATTCTCTGAGCTCTTTTCAAGCAATAGGCAACATAGTGATGTCCAAAAACCTCCTTGTGCAGAAGGCACAGTGCCTTGCTGGTAAAGTAATTAAAAAGGGTCTCTCTTTAACATTCTGCTGGGTACCCAGTCATGTGGGTATACCCGGGAATGAACTTGCTGATGCGGCTGCTACAGGTGCTCTTTCATCTGAGGTGAATCCATTTGCTGTAGCGTCCCAAGACCTCCGACCTACACTTATGAGGGCCATAAATAGCAGATGGCAGCAGCACTGGGATACACTACACACCAACAAACTTCACCTGGTTAAGCCCACCATTGTTAAACCGACACAGATTTTTAACAGTCGTCTTCATGAAGTTGTTTCTGCCAGGTTGAGAATTAGGCACACTCATTTGACCCACAGTCACCTCCTCTGCAATGAAGAGGCTCCACATTGCACTCGATGCGACGAGATAAAGTCTGTCCTCCACATGCTTATTACATGTCCATCACATGAAACATACAGACTTCACCATTTCCATGAGCTCTACACATACCACACACCTCTACATCCATCCCTTTTGCTGGGGGATGAGGCTCTTCTGCCATTCGAACGGGTGTTTAGTTTCTTTGAAGACGTTGGTGTTTTAAACGCATTGTAGTTTTAGCTTCATGTCCTTTTATTCTCTAACTGTACAGTTTTATCTTAGCTGAATCGCTATACTTTTAACAGTACTTTCCTTATCATTGTCTTGGCGCATTATGGCCTTCGTTGCTTATGCGCCAAGAAAACCTGAATCATCATCATCATCGAACCTCAAAATGTGAATAATAATAACCCCTTTGCAGCATTTTTGAAAAGCTGAGAGGCATTGAACATTGATATTGTAATGATTTAAGTCCTTTTTGTGTCAATCGTATAAAAGACAACGATTGTTGCAGTTTGCATCATTTTACGAAATATACCCATACGTAATGGCGAATTACTGATTATTGATCACAACCATATCGAATTGGTGGGACCAATGCTTTCCGAGGTATTAAGATTCACTAGTAAGATGGGCACCTTTGCAAAACTGTTAGGGGGAAGGAAAATGTAGTCTAGATTAAACGTAGGGTCATCCGCAAAGATTCGTCCCAAGAATGGAAAATATGTATACTAAATTACATGCCAATGGTACAGAACATACCACATTGTTTGCACACGCAACAAGATCTAAGGTTTTAGTGGGTACTCTGTACTCTTAAGTGAAATTTGAAAAAAGCGTGTAATGCAATCTAGCTAGCTTATTTCGGAATAAAACATACATTTAAGTTTGACAGGGTCTGCTGAGCTCGCACAGCTTAACTCTGGCGAACAGGAAACTTTTAAAAGCTTCTGTTCAATCACTATGACATCATAACGCTTGCAATCATAGGCTTGCAATAACTTGTTCACTTGTTGTACCAATGCATCGGTAACCCGACTTTGAGCACAACTTCGTCAAAGCATTTTTGATCAAGGCCTCTTCACTAACTTATGGTGACATGCTTTGAATGCTTCGTCTGAGAAGTTCTCTGACACGTTTTCTATTTGGTTTCCCATACCCCCAGCATAACCCAATCATCAAGGTGATATGCCGAAACCCTAGCTTCACATCAAGAGGGAACGCCTTCTTGACCACAAACACTACAGCAGAAACACACATGAAACATTGCAAATCTAACAGGCTGGATTTAACACGCTACAGCTCCTACTCTTCCTTTTGTGTAGTAACGGATAGCACCAGCTTTCATCTAATCCACAATGGAGATCTTTGGCCAGAGGGCTATTCGTCCCGTGTATTTTTTGACAGAATTCCTTCACTGGAGGCTACTGTAAGTGCTACTACTTTATCTGTACATTCGGCATGACTAACATGTTTTCTGTATATTATGAGAACGCTAGAGGTCTCCGCACAAGGCAAAGAGTATTCTCAGCTAGCCTGTGGCTTCCAGTTACGATAATATATGGATTACCGAAACTTGGTTGCATTCACATTTTCTTAGTTCCGATTATTTTGGTAACGAATATCAGGTCTCCCGGCGTGACAGAGATTATGACTCATTGGGACTACAAATTTGTGGGGGTGTCCTTATCGCTGTTCATGCATCTGTTCCTGCCTTTCGACGGTACGACCTCGAAAGTAATCACTAGAGCCCAGATTCCTAAGCAATTGCCTTTTTTGTTTGTGCGGTTGTAATAGTGCCTTATCAATACAGGAGTACGAACTGGGTACTGAGGAACCTCCTGTATCGATTTGGTAGTGCCTATAAATGCCTATTCCAGCATTAGTGCCTATTTTGGAAAAGATGCCTAAAACTCCGATAACGCATCGAGAAATGCCTTTAACAGCTCTAAGGCGGTGGCGAAACTTCACTGGCCAGGTGGAATTGACATTTGTCACGTCGCACATCCTTTTGAAGCCATCGATCGCTTGAAAGGCACGAGTATCTCAAAGGTGCTGAAATGTAAAGCTGATTGTTTTGTAACGGTGTTGCCGGGTGTGGGGTAAATGAGGGGTGTGACGAACGAAGAGAGGTACAGCACAGGCCCTGTACGATTCCTACAGTTTTGCAACATGAGGAAGCTGAACTCCTTGCGGGCAGTCAGGGCCAGAGTGGAGTTTATAGTCCACTATAACCATAGGTACACGAGCGAAAGTGACACCATGTCTAGTGTAAGCAGACTTGATCCCCCATATTTGCCTGCTAGTGCGAGTCTTGTGGTAATGCCGAAAACGAAATGTAGAAGGTGAAGCTTCAATGATTCGAGGACTAAGAAATTTGCGCGTTAGACTAAAACTTCCGATGCTCCAAGCCCATCTCGCATAGCGCCAGTACGCTGCCCGTGACAAGCCCTTCTGAGAAGTGTCGTTAAACGGGTGGCAATGACTAGAAGCCTTGTGACCACAGTAGGATGGATAAATATAATAAATATATATATATATATATATATTTGTAAGTCAAACGTCGCCATGCCAGTACTGGACAGCTGTTTCGGCCTTCTTGGGCCTCATCAATGAGGCATTGATGAGGCCCATTGAGATGAGGCCCTGATTGAGAGATTGAGATTGATGAGGCCCTGAGGCTGAGATTGAGGTTGAGATTGAGAGATTGATGAGGCCCTCATTGATGAGGCCCAAGAAGGCCGAAACAGCTGTCCAGTACTGGCATGGCGACGTTTGACTTACAAACATATGCTATACGTGCAGCCAAAGAGCTCCTGCTAATTTTTTTCCTCCTTATATATATATATATATATATATATATATATATATATATATAAATGGAGAAATAGCCACAACTCTCACGAAAGAAGGAAGTCACTGTGCTTTGGTGTGTTTATCCTTTCTCTGTGTTCCAGCCTCAGAACATCAATTTCCACAACTCTCATTTATCATATTGTTCTTGCAGATGTAACTTATCTATTCACTTTGTTTTTGTACTTTCAGAGCTACAGATGAAAAAAATAAACAAATTTATGGTGTCTATAATGCCATTTTTGGTGCCTAAATGTTTTTTTTTTCGCCTTTTATAGGTGCCAAAAAACAAGGTTTTTTCGTGCTTAAAAATCCGGGCTCTAGTAATCACAAGTCTGTTTGCGTCGAAATACCAAGGATCAACTGGCGAACTAAGGCTCAAGGTCTCTTATGTCCTTGAGTTTCTCGATTACGATAGCCTTGTCCTGACAAATATATTTAAGAACTGCTCCTCCAACACACTGGATTTGGTAATTAGCAACTTTCATATAATAACCACTTCAATGGTGAAAGAAGGATGTCACTGAAAAGCTAGCCAGCTGTAGTGGTTGGTTTGTCCCTTCAGATGACGCACCTTCGGAAGTCGCTGGGGACGTATGTTAGCTTAGCTCAATTGATAACAGCCCTGGACCGGTAATCCAGAAGATGTGGGTTTGAGTGCTACAGCTAGCTAACCTTTTCAGTGACTTCCTTCTTTCATCATTAATTTCTTAGGCACTTCAGTCTCTGTATGTATTTGTCCTTTCTATCTGTTCCAGCCTCAGAACATCAATTCCCATCATAACTACTTCAACCGCATTAGTTGAGCCTGACAAATATCATCCACCCTTGATCACTATTTTTTCCCTTACCGCTAATCGACGATATCCAGAGGTCAGAAACGGCTATGAGTACAGCAGGGGTGACTAGTTACAGCTGTGCAGACTTTATGCCAACGCTGACTGGTCTCCAGTAGCAAATGTTGATGACATTAATATTGCCACAGCTAATCTTACCAGCTTAGTTCTTGGTGGCATCGACAGATTTATTCCCAAATGTAAAGTCAAATTGAGAAGATACCCTTACTGGTTTTCTCGGAGACTAAGATGCCACATGCGCAGAAAGCTTCATTTTCACCACATATATGTCACTAGGGGCAGTTCCTACTGGCACAATAAATTTTAAGTTGTTCGTCGTCAAATAAAAAGCTTATATAGACGGGATGATTTCTGTAGAGAGTAGTGATAGATATAGCACTTGGTAACAATGGGCCGCTCAGGTTACATGCGACACGCACACGCACGATAAGATATATCAGAAAACAATGGAAATCATGTATCGATAGTGTGAACAATGGGTTCCCAGGTTTCAATAACATGCGCCGCCAGGATAAGGTAACGGTTAACTCAGGTAAACAATGGGAACTCATGTGTCGATAGTGTTTGATGGGCACCTGGATGCACGTTTAATGACATTTAATAACACGCAATGACATGTAATAACGCGCAATGACATGTAATAACACGCAAATGACATGTAATAACACACAAATGACAGTTAATAACAGGCAATAACATCTGATGACATTTAATAGTATTTTTCCGACCGGGTTGACGTCAGTCCGTCACCTGGTTTGGTTGCCGCGTCAGAGCGCCAGGTAGTTTCGGTTCCCACCAAGCGCCCTCTAGTTTTCAAGCTTTGGCCGTCTGTAGTTTCGGTTTCGGTTTTAAATGAATGGACGCCAAGCTTGGTTGCTCCACGTGTAGTTCTGGTTTCAGTTTCGAATTCCTAGGTGTTGCCAGATGCCCTCTGGTTTCAAGCTATTGACCGACTGTAATTTCGGTTTCAAACCGCAGCACGCTAGTTTCGCTGTGACAACGTCAACGCAGGTTTTTGAATGGTTACCAGATGTCCCTCTAGTTTCAAGCTTTTGACCGTCTGTACTTTCGGTTTCATTTGACAAAAAATAAATGCCGCGTCACAGCATGATTTTTTCCCCCCATGCTACTTTGATAAGTACACTCAAATAATGATGTATATCAGAGACCAGACAACACTGTATATATTCCTTTTTTATTTCAGCACATTATTTTACTACTCTTTTATTCAACTAACGAAAGATATGTTACAAATTACCAGAGTCTTGCTTGACTTCATCCTTGTACAGAAGCAATCTGCAAAAACAAAGGGAAAACGAAACATCCTGTGAATGCTCTTCTCAATCAGGACAAAGTCTAGGATGACTCAAATCTCGATCAGGTGCCACGCAACAACAACAAGCAGCATTATCAAAGAATCGGTTAACGTTTTCCACTTTCCGATATGTCTCTGTTACTGTGTCATGCATTTGCATTGGAGTACGACGTTTGGAAGTAAATAACCCAGTGACAACAATCACTATAAAATAGAGGTGTTCTATACACACGCATTTCCAAACTTGTGTTGCGCATTGCGACAACAGCATACAACGAATCGAGAAGCATTGCATGACTACGTATTGCGGTTACCAGCTGTGATGGTTTCGAAATAAAAATAACAAAAAAAAAGGCATAAAGACAAGAGGTATACTCACATCCTTTCAAAGTTGCGTCGTCGATGAAGGTCTGATCGGTCTCAGTCGTCGACAGCTAGCTTATAAGACCCTTCATTTTTGTTTTATTTCAAGGGAAG
The DNA here is from genome assembly GCF_037126465.1 of Ornithodoros turicata. NCBI lineage: Eukaryota > Metazoa > Arthropoda > Arachnida > Ixodida > Argasidae > Ornithodoros > Ornithodoros turicata. The sequence goes on along the minus strand of NC_088201.1, from coordinate 95,251,867 downwards.
GAAGGATCACGTGAATGCATCGTGGACAGCTTCTCCTTTCGCAGGAGCAGCATGTGAAATGCGATACCTCTTGCCGACGCGCTCTTTTTCTTCTTCTTTTGGTATGATAACACAACCGCGAAACACCCGTCTGGCTTTTTCCAAACGCTCTTTGGGAACACCAACCACACACACACAAAAAAGAAAACGTTATCGCCCTCGCAAGATGCATTTTCGACTGGTGGTATACGCTGTCTGCCACGTACGAGCTTCCAGCAGTGAGTGTGCCACGTAAGAGCCAAGTGATGTGAGTATTTCAAACCATTCTTGTGTTACAGTGTATCTTATAGCTAAATGAAATGCGGGCATGTATTTGTTTTAAATTCTTTTTATTGTTTCGCTCAGATGAGACAGCAGAGACATGGTAGCCGATTTCGAAAGAGTGATACCGTAACCGCTGTGCTTTCCATTCCCAATGAGTCTTGCAATATTGTACACATTGCCGGGACATCGTTCTATTACTTGCCTGGGTTCGAAGCTTATTTCACATAGCTTCGAGCACTCGAAGTTATAATAATTGTGCGCGACATTTGCTTCTTTCAAGCAATGCCATAGTTGACGTGTATCATTTTGCGACAGATTTACTCCGTATCTCGTCGGATGACCATTGCTGAGCCAAAGGCGTACGGCAGTTACTGCAGCTGGACATCGGTGGACGTAGATGTTATGGTCAATCTGAGTCACGGTAGTGCATTTTCCCTGTTTCAGTGTTGGTTTTGTAAATTCTGTTGTAGCTACGAAAACGAACAGGGAAACAGCACTCAGAAAGGACAAGGTGTAGCAGAACATCTCCGGACATCTATTTACCATGACGACCTACAGTAAAATGAGACAACTCGTCATGGATTTCAATATTTATTGGTAAGCGTCTTTGGGTGACAACCTATTTTGCAACAGGTCAATTGTCATGTCGTTTATGTACACAGCCAGGTAATGGTAGCCAGTCTTCATTGCGTAGTACATGATACATAGACTTTCGGCCACCAGTTGCATTACGTCGACGTCACGATCACCGTAATAGCTGAATATGGAGCTCATCTGTTTTCCCCATTCGGAGACCAGGTCGAACGGGTGGTCGGATAGGTGCTCACACTTCCTGTGTACCCTGGCATACATTGTTTTTGAAGACTCCCACACAGTCTTTTTCGCGGGAAGGTTCAGAGGCAGGGACTGGAACAGGAAAATGTCTCTGGTTATCTTAAATGCTGCGACGAGCACTGTGTCGTCCGTTGACTTCGATGAACCGCATTCTAACACGTCATTCCAACAGGTATGAGGACGGCGACATTTTCCTTGGAGTTGATGATCCTGGGTAACGTCCCGCATGCCGCACACATCATCACCCGATTGGGACCAGGAATCGCCAGCGTTGGCTGGCTGTTCGACATCGGACCAGTGATCGCCAGTCATTTCGTCGTCGGTGGTGGCAGGTAGTTCTCCGGAACCCAAGTCCTTCTACGACTTCCAGAAGGTTGCAACAGGTACTGCACCTTTCCGTTCCGAACGCGTCTTTTTATAATGCGGTGGCCCTTTCCAGGCTGCACACGTGTTAATTCGCTTGCATAAAATTGACCTTCAATAGGTTCTTCCTGCTGGTCACGTAAGAGATAGGTATTCGGGTAACCAATCTTGACTGCTCTCACCACAAAAATTTCACGCGTAAACGAACCAAGATAACTTTTGACTAACTGGTGTCTAGACTTTGCTATTCTGACAAGGTCGCCAACGCGAAAACGTGGCTTCTCTGGGGGTTTGCTCGGAGTAGGATAGAGCTTTTGTCTAAATAAATGTTCATTTTCTTTGTTGACATCCACAGGTCGTGCCGACAGAGTTCTATGAACACGATGATTATATGCTTTGACCAGAGGCTGTAAAATTTTCAAGTACGATTTATGTCCCTGATATTCAAAAGCACGATAAAGTGGCGTCATAAGACTTCGAATAGATCGTTCTGCAATACTTGCTTTCGTATTTGAATTAGAGTGGAAGAGAGATATCCCTTTTGATTTTAAAAATGCTCCGACTGACTTATTGGTGAACTCTGTACCTCTGTCTGAATGAATCAGTCTCGGAGTCCCAATACGTCTAAAAGCGAGTCTCAGTCCACGTATAATTTCCGCTGCTCGTTTATTCTGCACAGGCACTACAGCAAGCATACGAGAAAATGCGTCGATACAAAACAAAAGATAGCGAAAACCCTTGTTGTATCTCGACAGTTTCTGAAGGTCTTTCAAATCTATTTGGAATATATCCTTCACACCCAAAACGATGGTCTTCCGGAACTGACGTGGTCGCTTAAGTTCTCTGAAGAGAGAGTACACATCACTGGTTTCCAGGAACTTGGCAACCTTCGCCGGCTTTTCACCGATCGCTCGTGCGAGTCGTTGAACACCACCTAGAGCACCAGGATGGTATACGTCCACGTAAGCAGCCATTAGCACAATTTTCTTCCACGAACACGAAGTCCGTCGAATGACAAGTAGGCATTTATAACGGCTGCCACGTCACCTTTGTACCAAGAGGGCGATCGATTGTGCAGTTCGTATTTTATAAGCTCGATGACGGAACTACTTGGAACAACGCGAGAATGACAGATAATCCTTCCCTCTTCATCTATCGCAAATACGGTCTTTAGCATCTGCAGAATGGCGAGGGCCTTCTTCCTGTGTCGTGCGGGAAAATGCGCCAGAATGTTTTCGTCCCGAAGGTAACCACAGTGTTCCTGTTGCGTTTCCAACGTGCTCAATACTGGTTCCATTCTCGAAGTCTCTTAGCCGCTCTTGTGATAACCGGAGAAATGCGTCGACGAGGTGTCTCAGGTGTGAACGTAGGACTACTGGCTGATGGCTCTGCAGTCTCCTTTTCAAGTCGAGATGGATGTACGATAAGTGTCGGTATATTTAGCTTGACCAATAGTGGTAGGATCCTCTCGAGATACGCGGGTCGCCACACATTTCGCGCTCTTGTGACCAAATAATAAACAAGGTCTACAACGTTGGTATTTGGTATTTGTTCACCATTGACAATGAGCTCAAACGTTTTACTATTCCAGCCGAGCACGGGTTTTAGTAAACGCAGTAATTGGCTTGCTCTCATCTTGTAGCCGCTGCTCATAAAATTAACGATGGCATCTTCCTCCTCGTCCGCTTGAATCTGTGTCTGCTCTCTTGTCGATGCCACATGATTTGTCTCCTCACCTGCTGCACTAGGCTGTCTTAATGTGTTCGCGGGAGGATGCAATAGCTTGTGCAAGTACTGGATGATCTCCTTGGCCTTGATATCATCAGGCTCCTGTTTATTCAATATCGACGGAATAGTGCTTTCCCGATAGGGAACAAGCTCGTATTTCTGCATTATTTAAATGCCGATTGCTTTTGCGATGCTTTTGCCCGCTAAACTTGAAACGAGACCTAACAAGGGGGGCAACAAAAATTGCAAAAACCCGCCGGACTGATGAAGAATCCGTTTAACTTTCTTCACATCTGCACGGTCTTGCCTGGAAGCCAGTGTCCTAATGGGTGTTGCAAAAGGCTGCAATTGCTTTTTAACTTTCGGCGGTACGTCGATGTTTCCTTTGCAGAGGTTCATACAAATCTCCCTGATTGTTCGTAGCTGTTCCCTGCTGGCATGTTGAATCAGGTTGTAACGATCTTCCCCTGTCTTTGCTTCAGCGATCATACGAAGGAAACGAATGTGTTTGTTAAGCCTTTTCATGACCTGTATACGATCTGTCTGTGATCATCCGGGAAAATGTTGGTCCACACCTTATAGTGATCGTTGCTCTGTTGAGACAAGTCGATAACTAAGTATGAGTATGGTTTCTGACAGGCATCTTTATATATCGTGGGCAACAAATCATTTCGCCCGAAAATCTGCCTGGACAGCATACGCAGCTGGTCTGTAGTGCGTGGTGAACGAAATAAAACGAGAGCCGTGCTATTGAATTGTATTGTGCGATACAAAGGGTCGTTGACGAACAGGTATTGCGAGATGAACACAGCCGTGATTGACAGGTGGTGACACCCAGCGATATAAAATTTGCAGATTTCTTTGAGTCTTTGCCGGTCGGCTAAACAGTCGTCAAATATAAATAATGAGTGGCTATAATTCTCCGGATCTGCAGGGATGTCTTGACTGAAATTTACTTCAGGAAGAGTATCGAATACCGGCTGCTTATAAAGATAGATATACCATATTTGCTTGAACGGTTTGTCAAAGAGGACAGCTCTGTGTTTAATTAGTCGTGCCACGAAGGTGGATTTCCCACTTTGACTAGCCCCTGAAATTGACACCGAGGCAGGCGTCACGAACCTAAAAGGTGCTATCACTGTCATTTCGTGCAAGGGAATGAAGTCTGGTCAAGATACGTTTCGTTAGATAAACAAGTCCGTGCTTGCAAACTGCAGGAAAAAAAAGCAAACTGCAAAGGTAGGTTCGACTGCAGAGTTGACGATGTAAAAAAAAAGAAGACTCCTCAAGGTTGCCATGCTGGCAACTTCTTATATAAGAACTGTCTGACGCTCAGCTCCTTCACTCTCGAACCTCCTTCTGAGGAGGTATGGTGTTCAGAATGATGAAATATTTTGCAGTGTTCTAACATGTGCTCCTTTTGTTTTCAGCCGGTCCAACGTGTCCGAAGGATCATCGTCGTCATCATTGCATCAGTGTACAAGTAAGCATCATGTCTTCGTCGATCTTGCATAAACTTGACAAGTTAAAGAAATGTGGAGAGTTTCAAAAAATGGCGACAATTCCTAAAAACATCAAGTATGATGTGGTTGATGTTAACAAAATTGAAACGAGGTATGGCGAGGCGGTCTACGTAGAAATTATGAAGGATCACGAGCACGTAAAGGTGTTCCTTCCAGCTCGGTTTCATAAACTAAGCACTCAAGACATCGAAGACATGAGGAACACGAGCGGACTCTGGATGGAGAAGAAAGAGCGAGTTGGAAAAGACGGGAAACGTCTTCTTTCGCCAGACATCGTGTTCGGTCAATCCGAGTAAAAAAATAAAAAGAAATGGTGACATGCCACCTTTGTCCTCCGGCCGATCGGCAGCACTACACAACAGCGCTGGGACTTCAAGTTCATCTGGCTAACGTTCATAACCTTGCAACACCCTGTATCCCATTTTGTGAGACACTCTGTACGCTCCGCAACTATACCAACCGCTATGAGCTTCATCTACATGACAGAGACGACGACGGGCAGGATGTCAGCACATTCTTTCATGAAAACGGACGCTACCTTGCCGGTGTACTTCGACATTTCGGATTTCCGTTACGCTTTTATGTTTTGCTGAAGGCGGAACTCGGTCGACATACGCCTGAGGATGAGATCATATTTGTCACTCAATTTATTCCTTCGAGTGTGCATACGCTGTGGTCGGAACGAGACGTAGAACGTGCTGTCATTGAAGTAGGCACTGAAGTCACCAACAATTTAGAAAAGCTTGAAATGCAAGGGTCGGGATTTTTCTTATTTCGAATTCACGCCTGCATTCTTCATGTCGGTCGTCTCGCACCACAGCTCATTGGTTGTACCGACTTTGAATTGCCAAACGAATTGAAAAAAAAGTGTCGGTGTCTTCTGAGTGTCGACCTTCACGAGGATAGTGAACAGAACATGTGTTTCGCATTTTGCGTACTTGCCGGTCTACATCCTGCAAAGGGTTCTTACAGACGCAGAGCTTCATCCTACAGGTCATACCTGTCTCAATATGTATTTCCAGAGACGTTTCCTGTAGTGTTCCCGAAAGATGTAGAAATGTTTGAGAAGCAGAACGATGTGAGCATTAACGTGTACGGTTATGACAAAGATGAAAAATATGTTTACCCGATTAAGGTTGTCGACGACCAGTGCAAGAAGCATGTCGACCTACTGCTGATTGACTTCCATTTTGTACTCATTACTAATTTCAATGCTTTGTTCACACCACCTGGTTATTTTCACTGCAAACGGTGTACGATGGGTTTCACCACCCCGGGTGTACTCGCCGATCATCTACTAATGTGTAAACAACAAAAAGTGTCCAAGACTATTTTTCCAAAGAAGGGTGAGACACTGTCGTTTGCCGGAGAGCATTTGATGTCGGAAGTTCCCTTCTACTGTGTATACGACTTTGAGAGTGTACTATCACCGTGTTCGGGAGGCGGGAATGTCTACGAGGAACACATCCCTTCATCCTTCTGTCTCCTCGTCATACGCTCGTGCGATTCGTATGTCTTGAAGAAACATATTTACCGTGGTGCAGACTGCGTTTCCGTTTTCATGGAACTATTGCGTAATTTGCATGATGAGCTGTATGCGATGTTGCACGAGACTGTGCCCTTGCAAATGACCCCAGGAGACGAACTCGAACATTCTGAAGCCACTCACTGTAACATCTGTAAAGAACCATTCACTAAGAAGCAGAAAGTGCGAGACCATGATCACGTAAGTGGAGAATTTCGCCAATCATTGTGTCAGGGATGTAATCTGAAACTGCGGATACCACGGAAAGTGCCCATCATTGCACATAATGCCAATTATGACCTCGGATTCATAGTAGCTCATCTGCACCTGCTTCGGAAGACAGACATCAGAGTGATAGCCTCCAGTTGTCAAAAGTTTAAGGCTATAGACATTGGTGTGTTCCGCTTCATAGACTCGTTAAGCTTCCTCAATGCTAGTCTCGACACATTGACGAAAAATCTATGTGACAAAGGTGAATCTAACTTCAGGTGTCTGCGTCAGTTTTTCGCAGAGGAGGACTACTTCAAGTTGGTTGTACGTAAAGGGGTTTTCTGTTATAACTACGTTACCTCTTTTGAACGTTACGACGAGCCCTGTTTGCCATCACGTGACCAGTTCTTTAACCAACTGAACGGATCAGAAGTGAGCGAGGAAGATTACCGCCATGCGCAAAACGTGTGTTTGAAAAATTTCAACTGAAGAGCCTGGGCGAGTACTCGGATTTGTACCTTCTGACGGACGCATTGCTTCTGGCAGACGTGTTTCAAAACTTCCGAATATGGGCGTTGGAGACGCACAAAATTGAACCACTTCATTTCGTGTCACTCCCAGGGACTAAGCATGTCTTGCGCACTAAAAATGAGCCGGATTAATCTGGATTTAATCCACGATCCCGATGCCTATCTGTTAATTGAACGGGGCCTGCGTGGTGGTATGACCCAGTGTTCAACGCGAATGGCCACTGCAAATGTCCCAGGGACAGAGCAGTACGATCCCGAAAAACCAAAGACCATAATTCATTACATGGACATAAATGGACTCTATGGCACAGTGATGCGTGAACCACTCCCATTCGGAGGCTTTGAATGGCTGTCACCCGAAGAGGTTGCAGGTTTAGATGTAACCCTTGTTGCAGATTATGCAGACGTTGGTTATTTTTTAGAGGTAGACCTGGCCTACGTACAAGAGCTCCACGAACGACATAAAGATTTACCGCTCGCGCCCGAAAAAATGAGCGTCCCGTATGAGTTGCTTTCGGATTATCAGAAAGACCTGATGAAAAAATTTAACCTCCCACAGCATGATATAGAACCGAAATTACTCCTTACATTGCTTGACAAGAAGAAGTATTTTCTTCATTATCGCAGTCTAAAGTTGTACCTACAGTTGGGTCTTCGGCTCGAGAAAATTCACCGGGTGCTCAGGTTCAAACAAAAACCATTCCTGCGATCCTATGTTGACTTCCATCATGAACTACGCAAGCAGGCAACCAATACCTTCGAACGTAACCTGTACAAGTGTTTAATTAACTCCGTATATGGGAAAACATGTATGAATGTACGAAAGTTCGTCGACTGCCGCTTAGCAACTTCCGAGGAGCAAGTGTTGAGATTCTTGCGTAAACCGAACCTCAAACAATTCAGGGCTCTAAGCTCTAACGTAGTCTTGTTTCAGTTCGCTCAATCGATAGTCCGTATGCGACAGCCTCTGTACCTGGGGTTCACTATTCTCGAGCTGTCTAAAGTCATGATGTATGACTTTTATTATAACAACTTGCTTCGGGTAGCCCCGGACACAAGGCTCTTGTATATGGACACAGATTCTTATATCGTGATGCTGAGCGATGAGAAGGCCCTTGCGGAGCTCGCCGATACCCACCTTGATACATCTGGTCATTCTTGTGATGACTCGATGTATTCTACGAAAAACAAGATGGTGCTAGGAAAATTTAAGAACGAAATGCCCCACGACCACATCCTAGGGTTCTGTTGCCTGAAACCAAAGCTCTATGCACTAGACCTCCATAGTAAAAGACGATACAATCGTGCTAAGGGGGTGAAACAATGTGAAGCCCAGAAGTTGCATTATTCAATGTACATAGACTCTCTTAAGCTTGGTGAAGTGTACAAAGTTTGTCAGAACCTCATTGTGCGCAAGGAAAATATAAATAAAAGTGTATGTGTTACGAAAGTAGCTTTAAATCCCCTAGACACAAAGCGTTTCATTTGTGAGGATGGTATCCACACGTTACCCTTTGGGTACGCATCCAATGGAAAGATGTAGACAGTTTTTATGCATATGTTGCCCTACCTGGCTGTTGTTGTTGTAATGCTGTTTTTTTTTATATATAAGATTGTGCCTGTAACGACATGGAAATAAATACAAATTTATTGTGTTAAAGTACACTGCAACATGACATGTTGTCTGTCTTTCTTGGGAATTGCTTCCGTACAAGGACGGGTACCAGCTTGTCGTTCAGTGTGAAGTTTGTTGACGAAAATCTCTGAGTGCACTCTCAGAGCGAGAATCCACAAGCCAGCATGCTGCCTACATACAGGCAGTAGAGGCCACATGTAGCTGATCCATAGCCCTGAGGTCTTTTCTTGTTATAGTAAAATGACCTGTTAGGATGAATGAATTGGTAGAATTCTTTGTAGACGGGCTGAATGCCGTAACTATCAAAATACGTAACCACATTGTCACCGGAAACATAAGTCATGGTCCAGTGTTCACCGTTACTGCTCCTTGGAGCTGTGTTAATCACATAAATCCCGGGTATGGCTTCCTGTCTTGCGATTTCATTGCATGCAAAGGTTCCCCGAAACAGTTCTCTGGTGCAGTAGTGTCTACTGAATGCTGCATAGAACTGCCACTCCTCCATGTTTATTTTTCAGACAAATTTCACTCGTCTGTCTTTGTTGATTTCTAGCACACGAGGTGTTTCGGATACAAACAACACCGTAACTGCTTCTGTTAGATTGGCAGCAAACGTTAGGGTCAGACGAACGTTGGCTTGAACAACAGGACAAAGAGCATTCACTTCTGCATCTGAGTCAGATGGTAATAAAGCATAAATGTCTCTTTTGCATACGCAGCTGGAGCTATTGGTATATCCTTGCGTTTTAGTTTGTGAAGCAGGTGTATATAGGCTTTGGAATAGATGTCTCGTTGGAAGTCGAACTCATCCGTGTACTGTTGTCCACCAACGTCCAGTAGTGCTCGTTTTAGTTTGAAGTTCTCAAGCTTGAATGGGTTTCGTGGTCTGCTACCTTGGTAGGCATCGCTCCTGACCATCAATACTGTTAACTTGGAGGGAACTCGCTCGCTGTACAAGTCGTCAAATATCACCTGAGATTGGTTAGGGGCGATGGTTCTGTACTTAATTTCCAGGCCTCGGAGAAGGTATACTGCAGGTGTTGTTTGAAGTCTTCGTTCTATACCAACAAGTATACTCGGCGATAACTGAACACGTCGGAGATAGAGCACGATACGTGAAAATTCCACAGTGTGCTTTTCTGTTGAACCATCAGCTTGCAAGAGACGAAAATCGTCCGACGCTTGACGTAGCACAACTCTTATGTCGGTTCCGTTAAGAATGAGCTTCTGTTGTTGACATATGTCGCTGAAGATTGGGCTGTACATGTCACACAGTGCCGATCCTTTGGTTCGCTTGTAACGAGCGAAAACTCCTTTTGAATCAGATGTGGGAGCATATACCTCACTCGTACCTAAAGGGTCTGGCTCGTATAACATTGCTGAAAGGGTGTGTGTCTGAGTTACATTGTTGGCATTCGTAATGATGTCGAAGTAGGAACGGTAACCATAATGTTCGAAACTCGAAACCAAGGTTGAATTCAGGTAGATATGTACATGTTGAAACAACGATGAACCAAACGCTTGGACAGGTATGACTGCATCAGGTGTTGTTGAAGTGCTTGTTGTAGTTACCGCTGGATCTCCATTCTTTCGAATGATCTTGCACTGAATATGCAAAAAGCTGGATTGAAGATCAAAGAAGCCCCCACCGAGTCCTGGAACATTGTACTCGATCACTCCGCTTGATGTCGGAGCAGATACTGGGAAAAACTCGACGTATTCAGACTTCTCCAAAGCAAAGTTTGTAGGTGGAAGAGAGAAGAGTTCCAGCTGGTTTGTAGTACGCAGACAGGAATCTTTATGCACTACTGCAATAGACATTTTTTTTTTTCTGTCAAGTAAAGAAGTCAGATTTCCTCCGCTTCTCCGCAGGTCGAGCTTTTTTAACGGCCTTGCGTTTTCTTCCTTTCCCTGTGAGTCTCTGAAGTAACTCGTCACGAGTTTTATGCACTGTGCGGTCTACTCCTTTCTTGACGGCTTCTCGAAATGATGCTCCTTGCTGGACTTCCTCGGCTATATGTCTTCCAGTATCAAGGAGCTTTCTTCCAACGTATGGCGCTACCTTCTTGGTCAGTATGGGCAAGAAACCCCTCAATACGTCACCAAATATGCCTCCTCCAATCTGATAAAGCTCGGGAGCAGTATAGTGTGGTAGATGCTCTCGCTTTCCTGCACCAAAATGTGCTATGCAACATGGTGGGTTTGTTATATACATTTACGTAGGTGGATCGTCAACCCGACACGTCCAGAGCCAGAAATGAATGGAATTAAATCACCTATCTCGTTTGCCAACTCGATTTGAATGGTTGTCAATTCCTTCGCAGATACATATTTATAGTAGAGGTTTGTGAATAAATAAGACATCACATCATTCCTACCCTGGACTCTGAACGGTATCGATCGAAGAAGTGGTGCTGTCACGTCACCCACAAATTCGTTCTCGATGACATCGCAGTATATGAAAATATAGTTTTGAGCAAGGAATAGACAAACGTCTCGTTCGGCGACTGCATAACTTGAGAAAGTTGTCCTCTTTCCGAAGCCCAACATCAAAGCCAAATAAGGATGAAAGGTCACATAGCCATCGTTCATGCGTTCCAGGTGACAAATTCTGTTGTATGGGTTACATACGAGGAGACGAGCATCTTGCGACAAATGAAGTTTTGTTCGATAGGCATGGTTAATGGAATTAACGAGGTCCTTCCCCGATTCGTAGTAGCCTTCTGGAACTTCATACTTTACCGTTCGTGAACGATAGGTAACTATGTTAATCGTTTCTTCCGTATCCACCTGGTATTTGAGTAGCTTCACGGGTGACCCTCTGTCCAACTCTCCACAGCCGATTATCTTTTCAGCCATGCCAAGCTTAGCGGCAAGAGTTGCGCTAATTTCCAACCCATAGTTCAGAGGAAGTTGTATCTCATAATGACCGCTACCACGTATAATTCTTGTCTTATACTGCAAATGTTTTGCTAAAAATTGTCTCAAAGGCAAGAGAATGTTTTCATTAGCGTTGAACTTGACCTTCTCTGTTGCTTCAATCGTAGAACCAAGGAATGTCATTTCCGATATACTATTGACTGTGTCAGTTACATTTTTAATCGCAAAAGGGATGTTGATTTCTGTTAAAGCGGCCTCCCACCTACCCTCCAACGTCTGTGGATGGGCTAGCTTTGCTCGGAACTTGCTCATTGTGTTGTCAGGAAACACATCCAAAGATGCATTTGAGAGCAGGTTCACATAGAACTGGTCAACCATGTTTTTTTTTCTTTTTCTGATGAAATTTCTACGCGTACGCTTAATTTATATCGCCAGAAAATGCGTTGACGTTGTCACAGCGAAACTAGCGTGCCGCGGTTTGAAACCGAAATTACAGTCGGTCAATAGCTTGAAACCAGAGGGCATCTGGCAACACCTAGGAATTCGAAACTGAAACCAGAACTACACGTGGAGCAACCAAGATTGGCGTCCATTCATTTAAAACCGAAACCGAAACTACAGACGGCCAAAGCTTGAAAACTAGAGGGCGCTTGGTGGGAACCGAAACTACCTGGCGCTCTGACGCGGCAACCAAACCAGGTGACGGACTGACGTCAACCCGATCGGAAAAATACTATTAAATGTCATCAGATGTTATTGCCTGTTATTAAATGTCATTTGTGTGTTATTACATGTCATTTGCGTGTTATTACATGTCATTGCGCGTTATTACATGTCATTGTGTGTTATTAAATGTCATTAAACGTGCATCCAGGTGCCCATCAAACACTATCGACACATGAGTTCCCATTGTTTACCTGAGTTAACCGTTACCTTATCCTGGCGGCGCATGTTATTGAAACCTGGGAACCCATTGTTCACACTATCGATATATGATTTCCATTATTTTCTGATATATCGTATCGTGCGTGTGCGTGTCGCATGTAACCTGAGCGGCCCATTGTTACCAAGTGCTATATCTATCACTACTGTAGAGGGTTCGCTTAATAGAAATCCTAAAATGTTCCGGAGATACGTTAAAATCAAAATGTCGCCTGATACCTGTTGTATGTGTCTGTTAGAAGGCAACGCCCCTATGACTCACTCCACTGAGGTTGCCAATGCATTTCCTAAGCAGTTTGCTGAAGTGGTTTGAACAATGCAAAACTCCCCTTGCAATTCTGCAAAGTGTACATCGAGCATTCCGACAACTTCTTTTACACTGTCACACATTTACATAACTCAGTCAGATGTTTATTTTGCTATAAAAGACCTGAAAGGTAACAGAAGTTGTGGATTCAGCAAGATACCCAACTTCATTGTGAAAGGTCGTGCTTCAGTGTTTGCTCCCATACTAGCAACTATATTTGATAGGTCTCTTAGACAATGTGTGTTCCCATCGTTATGGAAAATCTATTATTCCTATACATGAATCTGGGTCGCACCAATTCTTCGGCACACTATCGGCTGATGTGGCTATTTTCGTTTCTCGAAGTTCTTCGAAAAGATAACATTCATCCACCTTTCGTCGTTTTTTAAACCTTTGCTGTCAGCTACCCAGCATGGCTTTACTTCTCGTAGAGCAGTAGAAACAAACTTGGTCACTTTCCTTAATTATATGGGACAAAGAGTAGCATCGTGCTTACAAGTTGATACTGTTTCTTTTGATTTTTTGGAGGGCATCAATTCGGTTTGTCACCCATTGTTATTATGTATATTATCACGCTATGGTATTAGTAATCCACTTTGCTCATAGTTTGCCTCTTATCTCTCTGACAGATTGAATGTTGTTCGTGTCAACGGTTATTCATGCTCTTATCATGTATCCGCGGGTGTACCACCAGGGGTCTTACCTAGGTCCCCTACTTTTAACATCTTTGTGAATGACCTGCCAACTTGTGTGAAAAATTGAAATGTTCTTCAATAAGCAGATGACCTGAAGCTGTTCAGAGAAATTAGATGCTAATTAGAGATTGTATATTGCTCCAGGGTCATATTACTTCTCTTATTGAGGGGCGCTATAATAACTTACTCATGCTTAAAGCTCAGCTCCGCCGATTTTCCACTGCGACAGAATGGAGCCATGCTTGGGCTGTGCGTTCGTTTCCGCACAGGGAGCATACATGTGAAAATTTTTCACCCATTTGTTTGTAGTTTTTAAGAAAACAATTTTTTAAATTTTCCTGGCACGGCGGTCCTGTGGTCGGCAAACCCTGACCAATCCCGGCTTCGTCCTGGCTTAGCCGCGCTCGTGGCTTGGTTAACGCCAAATCGTCGATGCGATGGCGGGGATCTATGGGCGAAGGTGAATGTTTTGGGTGTGTTCCGTGATAATTGCTGTTGTTAATAGCCTCAAAGATAGTTTTGCCGGTCTTCTTTAACAAACCTTACAGGATGGCCTCGTTGTGCAACGACGGCAGTCGTGAGCGGACATTCTGTGCCCGCACTGTGCTTCATGCTACCAACAAGACCTAACACCTAACGTGTGACGTACACTTACGCATTCTCAATAGCTTTGGCAGCGCACTATGCGCGGACTTGCTGCGCGTGCAGAAAGCACCGCCAAAGCTATTGAGAACGAGAACGTGCTCGAAGACGAAGTATTCCTTATAAGAAACATGATAAAACGGTGCGGTGGTCCCCGATAGCTCGTGACAGCTGTTTCAGCACGATACAGCGGCCATGACGGAGTGTAAACACAAACTGGTTGCCAGGCAGAGCTGGCTAGGTGTGGCTATCCAATCCGCGCAGTTCCAAGTATGACGTCACAAGTGGAACCGCCGCCCGGTAGTTTTTCTCAAATTTCTCACGAAGGAGTATGGAAATTTGGAAAGCAATGTGCGTTTATGAATGAAGTTGGGACCACGGTTCTGAATATCACAACGTCTTCATACTTTCGGAACAGCAGCGGAGTTGCACTTTAATGATGGTAAGACACTCATGTTTTCATTCACAAGGAAAATTAATTGGATTACCCACAAATACTATCTTTCGACTTTAACAATTGTACGTGTCGATGTTACTTGTGATCTCAGCGTTCATCTTGAACACTCCTTATCTTTTGTTCACCATGTCAACAAAGTAACATCTGCAGCGATGAGAAACTTCGGTCTTATTGCCCGCTTTAGTATCGGCTTCAAAGCGAGAGGATTTGTTATGCATGCTCTCTAAAAATTTAATTAAATTCGCAATGTACTTGATGAATACTTGAAGTACTTTGCATTGTACTTTGTACTTTACTTGAAGTACATTTGAAATCGTGTACTTTCTACTGTACTTAAAGTAATTTTTCCCTGGACTTTCCTATCAAGTACTCAAGTACCCAAACTTGGACCCCAGACAAAAAATCACAAAAGAGTATCAAACATGCACCGTACTAAAAGCGCTAAAATGGTAGCAAGAAAACGAAAACATACAGATAGCACTATCTGCGTGTTTTCGTCTTCTTGCCGTTATTTTTGCGCTTTTAGAGGGATGCAGTACCAAGAGTCCCAGTCTGACATTTTAGCAAAAATGATTTTTGTGCTGTTAAAGCTCAGCTCCGCCGATTTCCGACTGCGACAGAATGGAGCCATTCTTGGGCTGTGCGTTCGTTTCCGCACAGGGAGCAAACATGTGAAAAATTTTCACCCATTTGTTTGTAGTTTTTAAGAAAACAATTTTTTTAAATTTCCCTGGCACGGCGGTCCTGTGGTCGGCAAACCCTGACCAATGCCGGCTTCGTCCTGGCTTAGCCGCGCTCGTGGCTTGGCTAACGCCAAATCGTCGATGCGATGGCGGAGATCTATGGGCGAAGGTGAATGTTTTGGGTGTGTTCCGTGATAATTGCTGTCGTTAATAGCCTCAAAGATAGCTTTGCCGGTCTTCTTTAACAAGCCTTACAGGATGGCCTCGTTGTGCAACGACGGCCGTCGTGAGCGGACATTCTGTGCCCGCACTGTGCTTCATGCTACCAACAAGACGTGACGTCACACCTAACGTGTGACGAACTCGTACGCATTCTCAATAGCTTTGGCAGCGCACTATGCGTGGACTTGCTGCGCGTGCAGAAAGCACCACCAAAGCTATTGAGAACGAGAACGAGTACGTGCTCGAAGACGAAGTATTTCTTATAAGAAACATGATAAAACGGTGCGGTGGTCCCCGATAGCTCGTGACAGCTATTTCAGCACGATACAGCGGCCATGACGGAGTGTAAACACAAACTGGTTGCCAGGCAGAGCTGGCTAGGTGTGGCTATCCAGTCCGCGCAGTTCCAAGTATGACGTCACAAGTGGAACCGCCGCCCGGTAGTTTTTCTCAAATTTCTCACGAAGGAGTATGGAAATTTGGAAAGCAATGTGCGTTTATGAATGAAGTTGGGACCACGGTTCTGAATATCACAACGTCTTCATACTTTCGGAACAGCAGCGGAGCTGCACTTTAAAGAGCATAATTGTTGAAGCTGATTTATTGTTGAGAGGCTTGAAATGTTGAAAAAGTATCAACGCTTATATGATTATGTAAAACGAATGGAATGCAAAGGCACGTACACATTATGACACTGCTACCGGCAGCACAATGACTTGGTCAGTTGTCATTTGAGTTCTCCCAATGCAGGGTTCTATGCTTTTTTGATATTATTTTCTTCATTGGCAATTAATAATCATTTGATATCACAATGTGTGATTGCATTACACGATGAACACTCTGAAAGACACACATGCTTCCATTTTTACATTTTATGTTCTTTTTTTTTTCATTTGTCACGTGGATTACATCCCTTCAGATCACAGCCGTATATAAATGATGGCTTACATTGTGCTTCATCCTTTGTTACTTTCTTCATATTCTTTTGTTGTCGTTTTCAAAGCATGTTGTATTTCAAAAAGCAGCGTGGAATGCCCAGGAATATATAATCTCCGTTGGCTTGTACTTTTTTTCCTTGAAATTTCCTAGCCTCTTATAGCAGAAGATTAGTACCGGAACACCACACTAGGCGGGTGATCTTGGATCAGTCAGGGTATAATACATAATCACAGCACAGCTGACGGATTACCTCTCTACATATGTAACTGCAAATTATGTCATCTGACTAAGTTAGCACTTAACCTAGGACTTTATGGCTTTAGAGGATTTGTCAAGAATGCTCGCTAAAGTTTTGCCAAAAAAGCAACACAGATACTAGACAGTGAAATACAAGGTGATAAAAATTAAAGTAGCAATGTACTTGATGAATACTTGAAGTACTTTGCATTGTACTTGGTACTTTACTTGAAGTACATTTGGAATTGGGTACTTTGTACTGGAAGTACTAATGACCCCAGGTACTTAGTACTTTACTTTCAGTATAATCTTGAAGTACTTTGCCCATCACTGAAATAGTTGCACATGTTACAGAAACAATAAGACGGAAACAACGGTCTCGTGGGGGAAGGGATGCCCCAACCGTGTGCTTGTCTAGTGTCTCTCATGGTGACCACTGGGGTGATTGGCAAAATGCAGGACAGTGTTGAAGACAGTACTTCTGCCTCAAAACCAGCCGTCTGTATTTTTCTTGTCTTTTGTGTTTCTTCTGTTTGCATTGACAAATCTCGCAAACCGTGGTTCAGGTTTCTGAGGAAAGCAGCTGGAAACGCAGAATACTTGCACAGATTCCTGGATAATAGAGAGTGACCCAACTTCAAATGGCATACATTGCCAACTTACACCAGCTTTTGGCCCACCAGCCCTCCCATATATTGAAACCGGAACTTTACACTAAAATGTGCCTTTTCCCCTTAAAACATAACTCGTTAAAGTATGACGTCTACTATAAAATGAGGCTACCATAGAGCAGCCTGGAAGCAACATCAGTTTACATAGGACAATTTTTTCCTCCCATGCCAGCTGGGACATTGTCTTTGGTGCCATTCTTTTCGGGACCCTTTTCCCTGGAGCAAGTTTTTCTCTAACCCAGGACTTCCTCGTCTCTCTTGAGAAGGGTCAACGTGCAGCACCTTGGGTTTGTGAGTTTGTGTGAGTAGACCCCAACCAGGCAGGACAGAAGGCCCGTGCCGAATGAGGAGTGAGAGAGGGCACGTAAAATGTTAATAGGGAGTTTTAGTACATGCGCACATTGCTAAGCTTGGATTTGATAGCTTCTGTTATCATATCGTTTTCATTCAAAAATTCCTTAATAACCGTTTATGAGGACGGGTGGATTTACGGGGGGATGTCCTGACCCCACCCTCAATTTCTGTTGTTACATAGAGTTTCAATTGACCTTGGTTGTGCAATAGCATGATGTGCAGGCAGGAACCCGCCCAGAAAAATCCTGAATCCGCCTCTGTACGAGGATACTAAGCAACAATGAATAACAAAGCGACGGTGAAGTCAGTCATTTCTGTAGAGAGTTCGTTTGTATGTGTAGAGCTCCTATACAGTATTGGGGGTAGAGCTTCAATATGAAAGAAAGAAAATTGGGAAGGCTATCTGATAGTAACAAATGTAAATGCAGCAAGTGACACACATGAAAGGAAGAACTGTGTGCGCATCCCTTCTATAGAGATGAAGAAGGAAGAGCTCTTGTTCGTATGTGTTCAGCAAGAATAAAGGTTTTTGTCCTCGCAAATTCCTGTCCGTGAGTTACTGATGACACCTTAACAAAGCTGGTATTTTAGAGTGTGTGTTCCTATCATGTGGATGTGTCACTTGATGCGTTTCCATTTGTTACTGTAACATACCAACTACCCTGCTTCAGCACTTCAAGCTATTGGAAAGTAATTTCAAAAAGCAGTTCTCCTTGTGAACTAATAAGGACTTTTGATGCCATTTTCAAATTCAAACACCTCAGGGAAAAGAGGTGCTGACACAAGGAATCGAACGTGATTCTTCTGATCTGTTCTATTCTTGGTCTCGGCAGCTCTTTTCCATGAGTTGTTTGAATTTGAGAAGGGCATAAGAAAGCTTTGTTAGTTCACAAGATGAACTGCTTTTTGAAATTACTATCCAATAGCTTGAAGTGCTGAAGCAGGGCAGTTGGTATGTCATAGTAACAAACATAAATGCAGCAGGTGTCACATTCACATTTGATTTGATTTGATTTGGATTTTAGTGGTGCACAAGTTACTAAGGCCATGATGTGCCAAATACTACTGACAGTTTTACCTAGGTAAAATTAGTGTTAATGAAAAAATGGCTAGGAAGCAAGCAAGCTGGTGAAGATGATGCATAATGTAAGGTAATAACATTGTATGATAAAGCCAATTTCGAAGCCATCAATCAAGAGCTCAATTTCTTCTTTCATAACCAACAGCGCTCTACACTCAGTCGAAGAAAACTGGACGCTATTTAAAACAACGTTACTTAATCTTGCCGACGCCCACATACCCAAGATTTCTATTCCTTCTTGTTCCTGTGCACCATGGTTCACCCATACGCTAAAATCATTGTCCAACAAGAAGAAACGGTTATTTAGACACGCTAACCCAGTAAACCATAGATGTACAAGTGACGTCCGGGTAATATCCCAACCTGGATGTTTGGATATCCCAGGGATTTTCGCAGAGAGCCTGTAGACGTCACATGTACGTCCAGGAGACTTAATTTGTTCCACGGTTTTCCACATTTGAGGAACGTCCCACAGATGTCACCACAAGATATTTGGATATCCCAGGGATTATTTCAGAGAGCTTGTAGATGTCACATGTACATCCAGGAGACTTGATTTGTCCACATTTTTCCACATTGCAGAAATGTTGCACAGATGTCACCGCAGGATGTTCCCAGGATGTTGTTTAAATCTCTGCATTGTGTTAATGTTGTACTTGTTTTCATCACCATGATAGCAGCTTCTGCAGAGGCAATGCACTATACTAACCAGAAACATCTCAAGTGTTCTAGTAAGGTATATAATCTTGTTTATTTACGACTATGGTATACAATTTATCGCAAAATGTATTGCAGATTGTGGCATTACAAAGTTTACCACGCGCAGCATAGAAAAACATATCACAATACACTACACAAGTGTTTTTATCACAGTTTCACATGACTAAATTTATGGCAGTGTAATGTTTATCACAGTGCGGTGTAACACTTTACTGAACAAGAGCATGTCAAAACTTCTCAGTATCAAAATGTACTACTGTGCGGCATTGCAAAATGTACACAGTACAGCGTAGAAAGGTGTATCATGGTACGGTAAAACGAAGTTCTGAACACAATACAGTTTAAGTAAAAGCAAGCATTACAACAAATTCTATCTGTCCATGAGATTCCTAGTCGAAAAAAAGCAATTGGTCCAATTGGACATTTTCGCATTCAAATCAATTGGTATTCCAGTTGTGTTTTTGTCACCCATTGGACTGAAACCGGTTGAAATCAATTGGTCCCCCCAAATGGTCCAGGTGGACTCAGTAGGGTCTCCAATTGGAAACAAGTAGCCCTACCGGGTCTGCCACATAGGGCTACAGCTACGGTTTCATCAGTGAATATCACACACGAACATATGCAGGAGGTAATAACTTGTTTATTGTGCGTTGGGACTAGTCTTGTTGACTAGAACTGCTCAGAACAAAGTACTTTACAATGGTCATTTCGAAACGAAAACAATACACCAGGTTTTTATTAAAACGCAATTAGCTATCTGGCGCAAGGCGATGACACGTCATAAGGGAGGTTCAGATAAACATACATATCTATCGAGTTACTATCACCCACCTGAGTTCGGATTTGAGAGTTCAGGAAATTCACAACTGTCATACACGGGCCGCTTGTCCTTTCTCGTAACTCAGCTGGTGCACGGGTGCGAAGAGAAAATTCCACGCATAACACAGCAGCTCACGACAGATACAATTATGTTCTTACACAGTTTGAAAAACTAGACGAAACGCTTCATTCACGGAGCTACACAATCGACGCGACCGACGCCAACGGAAACTTGTTCAAACAGATTCTGGGGTGATGCCGATGCGCTGCGTCAGACATGACGATGAGAGCATCAAAGTTTCGATTTCAAACTCAAGTGAAGACATCGAAAGCTTTACTCGTGCGATGTAGAACCACGAACTTTCTTTGGCGCTGTCATTTTATATTATATCCAGCTGTGGCTATGAAACCTAATTTACGCATTTTCTGCTGTATCGAAAAATCTCGCTCTCCGTGGGACGAACTAATCCTTAAAATATAAAATACTGTATAAACTGTTGTACTGTAAACTGTATATACTGTAATAAATTACTGTTGCTTATTGATAGCATTAATAGTTTAGGTACACATGCACTAACTAATTGTATTGAGAATACTGAGTAACATCACTTATTTTACAACTCTACATTGGAATCAGTTGCCAGTTGGGCCAACAGTTGCTAATTGTCTGCTAATTGGGCGGACCAGTTGGAGACCGAGAGACCAAATGGAACTGGAGTTCCCTATCAGAAAGACCTATTGGACCCATTATGTCCAATTGAGTGTCCAATTGAGTGCATGAAACCAAATGGACCTTCCAATTGGTGCTCAACTACCAACTGGACAGTCCAATTGGAACTGAACGATCCAACAGGTTTTGACATGGGACCTGTTGGGTCCCATTCGAACCAATTAGAAATTCCAACTGGACCATTTCCTTTTTTTCGGCTGGGTTGGCCACACATGACGACCATTAGGAACATGGTCCTTCCTATTTACTAAATTTACTAAACTGAAGCACGACATCCATATGCTTTAGTCACAGGCTGTGATAAGCAACTGCCGTTCTTGTCCTTGCCAGAGGCCTTATTTGCCTCTACAACCTATTCCAAAATCAAGACCAGGAAGACCAAGAGAGACAACAGGAACCTCCAAATGTGTGTGCTTGCACACATCACAGTAAATGACTATTATAAAAAAAGGTTTACACACCGACTTAACTGAACAACACAAAGTAATTTACTCAAACATGTAATTTCTGGGGGGACATCATCAGTGTCCGCCAAGAAAGACAGAGTGAGGAATGCCCAGTTGCCCCAGTTAAGGTCAGTGTATACCTCGGGAAGTGGGCTACGGTTAACATTGCATAGGGTCTAATCTTTCTGAATGTGCGGGGACCCCACCTTTGTTCGCAAACACTGACGCAAACTAAGTTCATTCATGTAGTTGAAGCTGTTACCTGTTGTCCAAAAATGATAAAAATATTTTGTCTCTGACCTTGTCGAGTTTGTGGTTCTCTCTAAATCACGTGCCACAAATGCAACAAGGTCCAAGACAAAATTGCCTGATTATTGTTGGACAACTAGCCACAGCTTCAGCTACATGAATGCACTTAGTCTGGGTCGCGAACAAAGGTGGGGTACCCGCAGATTCCTCGAGTTGTGGCACATTAGGAAAGATAAGGCTGTATGAAATGTTAACCGTGGCCCACTTCGCGAGGTATACGCTGACCTCAAATGCGACAACTGGTTGGGCATTCCTCACTCAGTCTTTCTTGGCAGACATAATGATGTCTCTCGCATGGGAAATGAAATGATGACCAAGGGCTTTGCACAGTATCAATCATTGTTTCTTTGCTTATCTGGGGGGAGAAACAAAAATAAGAAAAAGAAGCAAAAAGGAATGATGAACATAAAAGGATTATGCTAATAATGCCATCAGATATCCTACAACAGCGAGGAAGTCACTGCAGTACGTCTAGCAGTGGCAAAAATACAAAAAGTGCTGTTTGTCTTTCTCAGATTAGCTGCAACTTTGAAACAGCCTCTGAAGGCACTTTAATGCCCGTACTGCAAACATATCTTGAAAAAAAAAAAAAAAAAAGGGAAGAAGCACACAATTTTGTTTTTTCTTCTGTTCCAATTCAGCCAAAATTAGTTGTTGTTTTTTTGTTCGCTCGGGAACCCTGATAGTACTCGAATGGCATATATTAAGCTGGAATTATAAAAAAAAATGAAAATGCAACTTTTTTAGTCACATTTTGCACACACTTAAGTACGTCCACCGTGTTACGTCTATGAGACATTGAAAACACGACATTCTGAAATGTCACATCAAGGATATCCATAGGACGTCTATGAGGCATAAAGAAAAAGTCATTCACGAACGTAAAATTCTCTATGTCCATGAGACGTCCATGTGACAGGTGTGATATCTGTGACATATCTGACCTTTCTGGGATATCTTTTGGATGTTGGTGGTTTGCTGGGAAGCGCTCAGCCACCGATAGCGCCTGGAGCAGATATCGTTCGTACTTGTCACAATACAAGCGATCGCTGAGGTTAGCGAAGCACAAATACTTTCAGATTGACCTTCTTTCTATCCTTCGTACTAACCCCCTCAAGTTTTGGAATACAATCAACCCGCGCAACAGTTCGGACATCCAACTTACTAACGAGAAGGGCCTGGTGGTTGAGCCATCTGAATGTTGCAACGTTTTTAATCGTACCTTCGCCAGCGTCTTCACGATCGAATACCCCTTGGCCTTTCCCTTACCTCCACCATCTCCATACCCTCCCATGGAACCTTTAGTCATTACTGTACCCGGCATTATCAAAATAATTGACTCTTTAAAGCTCACGTCCTCAGCAGGCTTTGACAGTATTGGTGCTAAACTTCTGAAAGGCACTAAAGAGACTTCCGCCATCTACCTATCAGTCATCTTTTCACAATCCGTCAGCACAGGTCAGGTACCATTAGACTGGCGATTAGGCAAAGTCATCCCCGTTCACAAGAAAGGAAATAAGTGCTCCCGAGATAACTATCGACCTATTTCACTTACAAGTGTGCCATGTAAGATCTTAGAACACATAATCTACTCTCACATCACCAATCACTTAGACAGCCTAAACATAATTTATCAGCACCAACATGGTTTCCGTAAGGGTCATTCATGCGAATCACAACTTACGCAGTTAGTACATGACCTACATGATAACCTCGACAAAGGCTATCAGACTGACGCTATCTTTTTAGATTTTTCTCGTGCCTTCGACCGTGTTCCTCACAATCGGCTGCTACTAAAACTCCAATACATGTCCATTGACCCGTCCATCCAAGCCTGGATCTCCAAATTTCTCACAACGCGCTCACAGTCAGTCGCAGCTAATAACCACACTTCCGGATTCGTCAACGTTGCGTCACGCATTCCGCAAGTCACTACTCTTGGTCCACTACTCTTTATGATCTACATTAACGACCTCCCGTCTCACATCACTTCAAATATAAGGTTGTTTGCTGTCGATGGTGTAGTTTATAGACGCATAACCACTACTAATGACCTCACTAACCTCCAACAAGATCTCTTAATAATACATCAGTGGTGTAAGAAATAGCTTATGCCACTAAACATAGATAAATGCTGTCACGTCCCATTTTGCAGGAACAAACCGAAATTTCCTCATGCGTACCGATTCGACACTGCTATTATCCCCTCTAATACATCTTACAAATACTTAGGCGTCACTTTACAATCTAATATGTCGTGGAATCTGCATATCGCTAACATTACTGCCAAGGCTACTCGTACTTTAGGGTACCTGCGACGTATCCTCCATTTAGCTTCAGTTGACATCAAGCGCCTTTCCTATCTAACCCTTGTCCGCCCCCAGCTGGAATATGCTTTCGTCGTTTGGGATCCTCAACCCCTGTTTTTATCTGACGAGATTGAGAAGATTCAAAACAGGTCTGTCACGATTCATTACAAATAACTATCACCGTGGCACTAGCATCTCTGGACAAAAACAATCCCTTGACCTTCCACCACTTCGTCGACGAAGGGCCATAGCCAGCCTCAGTCTTTTTCACAAGATGTTCCATTCTTCTCTCGCTGTACGACCATACATTGTCCCAGCTCATTTCATCTCTTCCCGCATTGATCATCAATACAAAGTGACACGTTTCAAAACATCAAGGTTCACCGGCTCATTCTTCCCGCGCAGCTCAGTTGCTTGGAATAACCTCTCACACGACATAGTGTCCCTCGTTTCACCTACTCGCTTCCACGGCGCTCTAGATCAGGTCATCTCATAATCATTCGAAACAGGGTTTTGCTCTTCCACCTTCTCGACCATCCTTGTTAATTGTTGAATTGTTAGTTAATCCACGACTTTTTATGTCACCATGTATTTGTTATAACATGTATTCTTCTTTCAATGTTTTATTATCGTTCTATTGCTGCCTCAACTACTCACCCATGTAATGCCGTTTTAGGGCCTTTGGGTTATGAATAAATGAAATGATATGAAATGTAAAACCCCGAGACTAGGGAACACGAAGGGACAGACACAACACGAACAACACGACTTCGTGTTGTATCTGTCCCTTCATGTTCCCTAGTCTAGGGGTATTACATTGTGCAAAATTAGTGTGTTCACAAAAATTAAGAGAAATGCTGGATTACTAATTAAAATCACAGAAAGGAATTTAAATTCTTGGCGTGTGAGGCTTACGTGTCTGTGTCGTCTCTAATTATGGTCTGCCTCGGCCAATTCTCGTGTGAGAGGTTTGGTTTTACGGACACTACAGATTTGATTGAAGTGGGACTGTTGTTTCTGCGCACTGATACGTGTTCTTTCTTTATTTATTTCTTCCTTTATTAGCAATACAAAACAAAAGAAAACATGCAAGAAATGGGATTGTAGGGTAAGCCTGCGACGCTGTCCTAGATACAAAAAATAATATAAATAATAATAATACTAAAATAGTGTCACTGTCTTGTGAGGATACAGCAGAGTAGCAACAAACACACTTTGAAACTACAAACGTAAATCTGATGTCAAAAATTAACAGCACACAAAAAGTAACAACAAGCACACTTACAAACAGGAAACAAAATTTGACAATGTCAAAACTTATTTAGTGCCGTTAGCAGTAGAAAAGAACACTTAAACTTCCTGTTTAAATTTACGAATGGAAGAAGTCTGATGTGCAACCAAATGCAAAATGTTCCAGACCTTGACACCAAAAAATGCAACAGTAAACTGTCCAAAATTGGTTCTGGAAATTGGAAGCTTCAGAGTAAGGTTATCAGTAGGCAGTGAGTATGGTGATGAATAAAGTCGTAAGGAGATCATTGATGAATTGCAGATCCCCTGAATTTATAGACAAGGCTGGCAAGTTTTACCTTTAGTAAGTCAAAGACAGTACTTACAGATAAAAACGAAAGGTGAGACTAACAGAAGCGTGAGGATGTAACGATAGCACAATCCTAAGTGACCTTTTTTGCGTAATATATCATCCGTTCAAATGGGATGCGTATGTGAGTCAGTAAATGCATAATTTATGTGGCTCTGGTTCAATGCCTAATATATCAGAAGAAGGACTCTGGTAGGTAAAATAGATTTGACTTTTGCAAGTGCAAGAAGACCAGGAACAATCATGGTGTAAACATCCAGAATATGTGGCTTCCATCAAGGTGCTCAAGCAGGAAAACACCCAGAAACTTTGCAGACGAGAATCTATTTATCTCATCGTCCCCAAAATGCAGTTTATAGTGAGTAGTTGCGATTGCTTCCTGTTAAGGATGAAATGTGATGTAGCTAGATTTACTAGGCAATTTCAATATTTCTGATAACCATGTTGCATACTTCAGAAGAGCTGCGTTAGCTTTGGAAAACAATGAGCGTGTATCATTAGCCTCGACAAGGATGTTTGTGCCATCCGCATATAATATACATGTAACTCGTAAATAGTCCAGCACGCCGTTTACATATACTAGTAAGAGAAATGGGACGAAAACAGACCCCTGTGGAATGTCACTGTTTATTGGCAACATGCGTGACTATGCTTCACAGATCTGTACATACTGATATCTGCTGTTAAGGTAGCTCTGGGGGACGCCACATACACCATACCTGGGGAGCTTCCTTAGTAGTATGCTGTGATCAAACAGATCGAATGCTTGTTTAAGTCAATAAATATGCCCATAGTCAGCAGCTTCTGATCAATGTTTTGTTTTATGTCTTCTGTTGCATTCACAAAGGCCAACTCTGTTGATTTTGCTTTGCACAAACCAAACTGAAAAGGTGTCAATAACTTGTGACAATCAAAGAAATGCTGCAAGCGCTTTAAGATTAGCATTTCCACAATCTTGCTTAGGACCAGAAGAATAGCTATAGGTCTGTAGTTCTGAACTCCTTGTTTAGCATCTTTATGTATATAGGTGTGACTCTTGCTATTTTTGACTCTGAGCGATACACCCTAGCCTCAAACATTTTGTTGACAAGGTTGCCATGGGTCGTGAGAGGAGGCAAAAAGAACCGCCTGACAAATTCACTTGAGATCCGATCGTAGTGAACCGAGCGTTTTCTTTTTTTTTTTTTTGAGTCCGTTAATTAGCTGCTCAATTTCGTGGGGATCTGTAGGATAAAAAAAAAGTGTTAGGTAAGTGCCAGTTGGGTGCCAGCCATAAGGGTTCGGCTCCAAAAGGCAACTATAGTGGTTCAAACCTGTTATTTATAAACAGTTCGGTCCATGAACGAGCTCAATAACATGAACTTGCCTCCATTGCAATGATCCACATTATGTCTACTGCACTACATTTGTTTGTTATATTTATTTTTTTATGGTGGACTGAGGCAGGGGATTGCAATGCTCATGACAGATTTTTGGGATGGTTTATGGTGGGCACTCTAGTGCGGAGAATGGGCAATGTGCACAAGTAAATCAGGCGTTCTCGTTCTCCCAAGTATGGTATCATTACTTCCTCTGAGAAGTTGAGAACAGGCACTGTACCATTATCTGACACTTTGCATATATTTTAACAGTAAGTGAAAGACGTGCACCCTGCTTTCATAGCAAATAGCAAGCACAACTTCAATCCTTTAAACTTGCGCTAGCATTACTATAACATGTAACTTTCATCTTGCGAAGTAATTGCTCCTGAGCGTGTGAAATGATGATGCCCTGCTTATGAAACATCGAGTGGCAACCACTGCCACCACCTGCTCAAAATCAGCAAAGCCTGTGAATGAAGAGAATGTAGAAGGCGGCGTAGACTACATATGTCAGTCTGGCTAAGTAATCGCTTACAATGACATTGGCCAGTACCACTTTGTTTAAAACCTGATGATGTATATGCCCTTTTGTAACACTATGAATGTTTCTGAGTAGCCACAAAGATTGTGCTCTTCAGATTGCAGTTGTCGGTCTCACTGTAGCATATGTTACCGGCAAAGTATTCTGTTGGATACCAATATCTTTTTCACAAAGTATGAAGTCTGCTTCCTGGTAAACGTCTTTCACACTCTGCCTAGGCATTCTGTACATTGCCAAAGCCGCTTCGGGCAAAGTATGAAACATGTTTCTTCTCGACAGTAAACACTTGTTGACGAATGAAATCTCTAATTTTTGTTATTTTTGGTGTGTATTGTTTGCAAAGACATGCGACCAGAGTGGGTCCGCCCATAGACTGTTCATCCTTCGTGACTTGGTTAGTTTTGAGTATCTTTTTGCATCAACACAGGGCCAGAGTGGGTACAGGTACACTGTTCAGCTGTCGTTACTGACTTAGGTAGTTTTGTTTATATTTTGCATGATGAAAACAGGACATTTTTGCACTTTGCCAGCCACAGCGTACACGTTCTGTACATATTCTATAGAATGCCTAGACACTGTATGAAATGAATTTCATTTCACCCTTTGCCGGCTGATTTCAAATAGTTTATAAAATGGCTGGGGGGGCATTCTATAGAATGCCAGATTTAACAGTTTGCTGGTAATATACGTATTATCATGAAGAAGTGTCTGCTTCGCGCAACAATTAATCAGTTCAACACATTGATTTTATTACCTTGCATCCCACATAGGTGTCCTTTAAATATCTTGAGTATTTTGTAGTAAATCTGTCTCTCCCTTCACTGCTCCTGTCTTCTATTTCTACTACTAGAAATACTTGCGATTAAAACTGCACCAGAGTGCTCAGTCCTTTGCATTGCATCTGCTTTTTCCAAACAAGAAATGGACCACCTACGTTTAATGTTTTAACATAGCAACTTTTGGCAAGCGCCCACGTCTTGGCACTCGACAACCATGCGTTTTGAAAGCCTCTGCAAAGTGTAAAATGCCTTAGACTTGGGAGTGCTCAAAAAGAAAACAAACAGATGTTGGGGACCACCTGCACTCTGAGCAGGGAATGGTTTATTATCATTAATTCCATGCCATTGTGTTTGCGTGTCAGAATGTCTACAGTTTGTGTAACTAAGCAGACCAAGCTGTTAGCGAAGTAAGAATCTATCGCCAGGCATCGCTGCTTCTCTAAATACAGGTATCAGATGGCAACGGAGGCGCACCGGCCGACCCCCGAGAGAGAGAGAGAACCACGAGACACGAACGAAAGCGGACGCGTGGCCGCACGGAGAGTTTAATTTCATCCTAAATTCAGTGATCCCGTTACGAATTCACTGTGACTACGGTGCTCACAACTGACACCACACTGCATCAAACTGTGCTCAAATCCGATCATGAGACTAAACAAGTGAACGGCATGTGTCTCTTGCTTCTTGAAAATAATGATTCAAAATAAAGATCGCGGTGTGGTAATCCAATTCTCTCCTCAACCGTCACCAGCGCAGGCAGCATAACATGAAACTCCACGTACACTCTTAAAACAGAACTTCACCGCATTGCACGCTCCTAGCCAACCATCATATCTCGAATGACATCGTTCTCTCCTCTGACTTGCTGGAAACGGGAGGCGTACGCCAGTTTTGTGACAATTATGAACTGCATAAGGGTCACAAAAAAAGCGTACGCCTCCAGTTTTCAACAAATCATGGGAAATAACGATGTCATTCGAGATGACGGTTGGCTAGGAGCGTGCTATGCGGTGAAGTTCATTTTTAAGAGTGTAGCATCGGCATTTTCCTAGGCGCCCTAGGCGTCCTAGGAGGCGGCTCGGCACTACCTCCGTTTGCGTGCTCACATTCCCCGCCACCCGCTCATCAGGAAAATTCGATACCGCCCTGAAAGCGACTTCTATCGAGTAGCGCAGAGGACACGCCAGACTCTCACTGGCTTCATAACTAAGGACACTATACCGCCGGAAGCCCCCTGCTCTCTACCGGTACCGCCCACTTTTGTACGCCTCCCAAACGTTCTGGAAAGAAGAGATCAGGTCCCCCCTCAAGTCCTCCGAGCCCATTTTCATGCTCTGGTAGACGAGAAGTTTTCTAGGTTTACGGCAGCATATACCGATGGCGCATCCCGAAAAAAAAAAAAAAAAGAAATCCGCCTCAGCATTCGTCATACCATCCGAAGGCGTAGTGCACGGAAGACGCCTTTCACATCCAACCTCCTCCACAGCTGCGGAACTCTATGCCATCCTTTTCTTTCTACAACACATCGCTGATTTTACACCCCGGGAATGGGCAGTCTTTACAGACTCCAAGTCTGCACTTCAAGCAATTGAAAATTCAGGCATACGAGGCCCATCCACAGCCCTCGTCACAGATGTGTTAATGGCTTACCACACTATCTACGCCGCAGGCCACAGAATAGTTCTCCAGTGGGTTCCAGCCCATTGTGGTGTCGTGGCGAACGAGCAGGCCGACAGCGCCGCAGAAGCAGCACTCTCGTATCGGAAACGGACCCGTATTGTTCTGCTGAGAGGAGACCGCCGTTCAATTCTGCGACGCCTAGTGACACCCCTGGCTTCCCGCCAACGGACAACCGGCATTCTTCTCCCCTCTATGTTGAGCAGAGTTGATCCAACGCTCGCTTTCCGCATGCCACGAAACACCTCTCGTCAAGATGCTGCATTAATCCACCGAATGCGCCTCGATGTGGCCTTTACAGCTCAGTGGCGTTACCGCTTGAGACAAGTTGACTCTCCCACCTGCTGCCACTGTGGTGCTCTTGAGGATCTGGAGCATATTCTTCTTCATTGCCCTCACTACCAACCTTCCCAAACCACACTCTCCGAGTCTCTTCGTCAGCTGGACTCTCGCCCTTTCTCCCTATCGAAATTGCGTGGTCCCTGGTCCAATCCACCCCAGCAACGCTCTGCGCTCAAAGCTCTTCTGACATTTCTGGACACCATCGCACTTCGATCGTTATTGTGAAGGGGCTCGTTATTTTATGCCCCCCATTCCAACCAGCAATGGGGTAGAGTATTGCCTGTGGCGATGAAACTCCCCACTCTCCAAGGTCACAAATAAAGTTGTTGTTGTTGTTCCTAGGCGCTGTTACACACTTCGGGTTTACGCAGTAGCACAGGTACACAATATCACACGATATCCCAATCCGATCGGGCACAGCGATGCCTTCCTTGCTCCTTCCTTCAATGATGATTTATGATGAGATTCACCAATAACAGAACAAGTAAACACCTAAACATTTGGCAATGCGGCCCACGGCTTTATCGACACACACACACACACACAAATAACAGCGTATCAGCTTTCTTGCATGATGACAAGCACACTAAAGAAAACACCGTGTCCGTGCAGTTGTTTCATGGCACGAAGCATATTTTGGACCGACACCCAGAAGAAAAAAATGCAGCTAAAGTGGCGCGTCTGATCAGTCAACACCAAAACTCACAAGGCATTTGTAAATATTTTCTGCCGCGGGTGTGGCGCTGTCACAAGGATAATCCCTGTTCAGTCAAGCCACGACGAATGGAAGTTGAGAACTATTTTGCAGAGCGGACAACGACACCCCGTTTGCTGCTATACCACTTGACTACAGCGGCCAATCAAATCGGGTGGATTCTGAACAGTTCATTCTTAACGGTATATTGTTAACCGTAGATTTTTGAGAATTTATTGTTAAAAGTGGATAGTTACGTGGTTTATTTTTAATGGTGGATTCTTAAGCGTATGTTCTGGGCGTTTTATTTTTAACGGTGGATACTTACGCGTTTTTTCTTGATGGTTTATTTTGAACGGTTTCAAATAGGTTACACCCGCAGACGATGAGAACGAGCGCGGCAGCACGCCGATTATCGCATTCGTATCTGTTGGTTATGAGTTCGCATCGGTGCGGGTTCTGGTGAACGATTTGAGCTCGTCGGCTCTCTGACGAATTAAGAGATAACTCTCGGATCGAGTGTTGCGCTGGTGAATGAAACGAAAGCGGACCCAATACGAACCCGTGTCTGAAGCTTTAGCCGTGTACAAGATCTTTAAAACTGAAAGAAAGTAAATGAGTTCAGTTGGCCACTCAAAATAAATTGCCACAGCTAGTCTGTTTTTATTTGCGTACAACTTATTGCAAAAAAAAGAAAGAAAGAGACGGCATGCACAAGAATAGCACACAAGTACAACACTCTAGAAAAGGAAAGAAAAGATGCAGTAATAATTGTTATGGAATGTAGTGAACTGCACAAGATGTGTAACAGAGAGAGAGCACGAGCACTGCAATACCTAGTGAGTACTGCTTGAACATTCTAGGACGACAGAAGTTACTTCAGCCTCAGGTATTTTCTCGACAGGGGCTTGCTTCCAAAAGTTTTTGCGGTGTCATTTTTGTCGGTCACATGGAATGCATAATTTGTAAGAAGTGGCCGGAAAAACTTTGAGCAGATCAACTGTACAAGCTGAAGTCTGTGTTTGTTTTGTGGACATTGTAGTAGGGGGCACTCACAGACTGCAGGCACTGCAAAGTGCAGCAGAGTGCCCAGTGGCTTTGATGGTTTCGGTTGACTGGAGAGCACAGTTTCAGCGAATTGCCTCAAAACGCACAGCAGGTACACAAGGTCATCTGAAGGGTACGGGAGCCCACCTCGATCTTGATGCATTGTGAGCCCCTAAGCGGCCTGGTTTGACTTCCCCTTAAGCACAAGCTGACAACAGTTTTCGCAGTGAACCTTTTCAGTCACGACGCAGGCAATGTAGCCCCCAACGTGGGTTGTGGCAGACAGTTGGAGGGTAGGCACGCACCCTTGCCTTGGCTCGTTCAGTTTGTGCAGGACAGATTCTGCTTCACAAGGAATCTTGAATGGTAGTGCTGATTGTGCAGGACGTGCAACGTTGGTGACAACTATATTTGATGTCGTTGAAACTGTGTGCGACACATTGCTGTGCTGTGATGCACTGACAATTCCTGTCTTCAGAATTCTTTCCAGTGCATGTATCGTCGATCTGATGTTCATTTGATCATTACACCCATGGGACCGTCTTAAGGCGCCGAACAGAGATTCCAGTGCATCACTACTGAACTTTCTTGTTAACACAAATGCAAACTGCTCTTTCTGTAGCAAGTGCCTCACACAAGCAACCGTCGAGTCTGTTGTCATGAGCAATGCCTCATATGTTTCTTTGGTGAGGAATTGAGCAGGCTTTGTACCCTCCTTTAGCTTGGCCAGGTACTCTGGGAATGTGGATTCTAACCAATCAAGTCTTGAGTCCTCAGGGCTGTCATAGTGACGCACATCTGGAAATTTCTGGTGTATGTACTGTGTACAGTTACCTGTATCATGCAGGACGAACCAGCGGTACAATGTTTTCATAAGTAGTATTGTAGGTCCAGCATTGGTGAACATCAGGTTGCATGTGTGGCCCGCCTGGGCTTTGAGGAACTTGAGTGCGGCTGTGACATCCGGGGAAAACAACTGTATAGCTCTTTTAACATTCATTTTTTCAATATTATTTGGATACAGATGCTTCCGGCTGAGGAACCTGACAGCTTTGATTGATGCCCCTTTCTGCAGTTCGTATAGTTCCTTTAAATAAGAGCACGACACTTCATTGTCCTTGCCTATGTCGCGATCCAAAAATTGGGACCGAAGGTTTTTAAGGATATGACAGCCATCCAAGCTAAGGAAGAGTGTTCTCTGCGAATCAACTGGATTCTCGATGCGGTGAGCAAGGTTCCCACCACATAGTATCTTCATAGCGCACACGTTTACACGATGGTTATCTGTCACAATCCTCAGTACCCGAAATCCAACGCTTTCAACTTTACCCAAGACAAAAGGTATAAGTCCAGAAAATTCACCTCCTGTCAGGCCTTTCGTAAAGAAATATGCCACAGGTATTCGGAATGACAGACTGAGGCCACACAGTAAAAAGCAGAGCAATGAATTTGCCAAGACCGGACCATATTCAGCGGACCATAGTCCACCTGTCCTACAACGGCATCCTGTGCTTATTGTACTGCAGTTCTTGTTTGATTTGCATTTCGTCAATGATAAGGGAACATGTCCTTGACTAAACATTTCCTAAGTTTAGAACTTCTGCTTCCAGGCGGGCTTTTACTAAGGAGCTAAATCCACTCTCATCACTTGCACTGCCAATGTAGTTCTGTAGAGTGTTCCTAGACGGTAACTTGAGCAGCCCATCAGTTCTGATGTGTTCGTAGGATTTCGTTGAAAGATGCTTCAGTATAATGCAATGTCTCAGCGTGTCTTCTGACCATCTTGGGCTCTTTTTCTTTAAATTTCTCACTTGATTCATGAGGAACATTGCCTGAGTATCATTATCTGCAGCCTTGTTTCTGATGTACAAGAAGGTTCCCACATCTTGGTCTTCGTGTAATTTATTCAGCTCCATTTTATAGTTGTCCACTGTTCTTTGCAGTCGTTCGACCTGCTTTCTCAAGCCTCTGGCTTTCCGAGATAACCTGCGGTGCTCCAGCTGCGTGGTGTATTGAGTCTTCCGCATGTCTGCATGGGTTGACTGAACTCTCATTAGCAATGGCACTGCTGGTGTTGACGACAGGCTGCCACCACAGCAAACTTGAGTTCCTCTCATGGTAGAGGTGCCAGGCTCTCCTGTGGCTTCATAATGGCTAGAGTTGCCCAGACTTGGTGCAAGGTCATGTGTGGTCTCCTGAGTGTGCAGCTCATTTGAGATTTAATCCTGCCCCTTGTGGTGATTTAGCTTCGCGGCGAATTCTTTTCTTTGGTACAGCAGGTGGGGGTGAACGTGCCGGCTTTCGGATGCTGGTCTCGCTTCTTTCCTTCATGACCTTAGGTTGGAGGTAGGGTGGGAAGTTTTTGAAGTTAGACGGGACAGCTGCTTTCTTAAGTCGGCGGCCTTCAAGGAAGTCTGAGGCAACAAAATGTTTGCTGCATATTTTGGAGTAGTTTGAGGTTGAATTTGGTGACCACTCGTCCCTTCTGATAGCAGCCAACCACTTCTGCCAAATATCCACTTGCGCCGGTAATTCATGAAATGTGATTTTCACTCCTGGAACTGGTCTTTTTCTATCAGATTTGCACAGAGGCACGCAGCAGTAGGCCATAGTACTATCTGAAAAGTGAATTGCAACGATGTTTAGCCTCTCCTCCGTTCATTCAAGAGGTGAAGATTTCCCAGACCTAGAAGTGATGCGAACATAAGGGCAAGCCTCATATGTAGAATATTGTATTTCGAATAACGAATACTGCTTATGGTACATAATGATCTCAACGAGACGCACTTTCACTAGTACGTATGACTTGATTCGTATCACAATTCCTAACTATTTATGCTTTCTAATGATTTCACTCAACGCTGCCAGATTCACTCACTCATTCATTCACTCACTCTACACAGATTGTGTAGCGAGGTGTGATGCATCTTTATTTTCATCCATAGCTCCTAGCGCGATTGATGATCGTCTCCAGGACTCTTATTTCTTCGTGACATAGCTCCTGAAGCTCGCGCAGTGACTGCTCCCTGTTAGCCGACAGGTACTCATGCAAGATTTCGCGTATGATGTCCCACAACTTGTTTGCGGTGAAACGGGAGCACGGTATGTGGCAACACATCTCGACGAAGTTCTCTCACTCGTGTGACGCCTGAAAGCGGAACAGCGTGGAGTTGATGCACCTGAGTCGCGCCATCTGGTGGCACGAGGTAAGTTTGGACATCTGAGATAAAGCCGCCGCGGCTCAGTGCCGCCGCGCTGGTGAAGGGGTGATGCCCCGGGGGCGCCGAGCCCATAAATCATTGCAATTCGCATTACATAATCTTTCAGCTCGAGATAGCATCATCATCTGCCCCCCAGCAGAACCGAGCGATACCTTTATTGGTGGTACCTGGGCTGGGGCTGTCTTCCTCCCACTTCTCTCACCCCTCCCTCCTGAATCTCTTTTCACCCGGCTGTCTTCGCTGATCCAGTGACACTCCCCTTTTCATATGTTGTCTTTTCATTGTCTATTAAATATGTAAAAAGAAAAGAAAACAAGTCGTCGCTCCCGAAAGTTGAAAGTAAGCGTGCGAGGCATAGAAGGGTGATTTCATCTCAATTCAGGAAAGCCCGTCCGTCGAGGTCCTTCGATTTTGCTACATATTTTTGTGTGAAAGCCACATCTTTGTGATGACCATTGGCACAAATCTCGAACTTCAAATCGGAACGGATGCCGAGAAGAACATTGAAGCGCGTACGACGATGCCTCATCGGAGCGCACGACGGAACACTCGGGCAGAAGTTTGAGACAACCCTATGCGCCCTACGTACAAGTGACGGGGACGACATTTTTTCTACCCGTTCTCTACATACTGGACTGTAACTGTGTGGCATACGGTGATACCTACTACCACCCTTTCGCGTGAGAAAAAATCGCAAAAACGCGCTCTACGGCGTTTTTGCGATTTTTTCTCACGCGAACTTTGTCGCCTTCCTGTCGGGGAAGAGGCCATTCGACCAAAGTGATCTTTACACTGAAAGATAGCCCATTAAGTGCTCTTTCTAACAGCATGCTGTTAAAGATTGTGAATGGTAAAGCTAAGGCGGTATGAGGGAGCAAACTGGGATCACAATCGAAAAATACGCCGACTTCACGATCGATTTCTCAAAAACCCCACCTTTCATTTTCTCTAAAAAAATATCATGTATTCATCGTTCTATTGCCTTTCAAGCGGTATAAATTTTATAGGGACTAAAAACATTTGACAACCATAGCGGAGCGAAAAGGCGACACATGGTACGCAGTGACATCTCACAGGCGTACGGCTGGATTAATACACCGCAGGCGTGCGCTAACGTTTGTATATCCACGCTACCATGTATTTCCTGCGTTCCTACATGCAAGCGAATAATCCTAAACTGTTTCTTGTACTATCGGGCGTATTTTCATTTCCGCAGTCACGAGATATCACGTTAAGAGGACACAGGTTGACAGACAACTATTTAGTATTTATTCTTTACATGTATTTTGCTCGCTGTTCCCTGTATAAAATGTATTTCACATGGCACGTACAAGGTGGCACTGAACATCACGAGGTTCGTGGCTCGTGAGTCTATGATTTCACGGGCACAATATCACAAAATTGGAGTAGATGAACTGCATGCATCACGAACCAGCGGGTCTGGACTACGGAATGTTCAAATCCTGAAGCCAGGCCCAATCACTCAGACGGATACATGTCGATGACGCTTCGTGCTAGCAGGACGTCTTCATTGTCGAACCCTCTATACCATTTCTTATACCACACGTGGGAGGATCGAATGCCTGCGACGGGACGGGCCGTCCCCCACTGCTCCTTTCTGGCTTCTCGGAACACCGCGATGTCGCTCGATGGAATTTCCAGCAGGAGCGTTGAGTGACTTTTCTCTTTGAGAACGCGGACGAAATCAGCAGGTGTTTGAATAGCTGCAGCAACTGTACACCGCAGGTTGTGTAAGCTTGACATATGTTTCAGAGAACCGCCAACACCATCGCAAGCATTTTTGCCGTGACCACTAGCAGAATACAACCATCTCACTAGAAGCCTGTTCTTCGTCATCTCGTACAGCTGATACCTATTATTGAAGTGCGCAGCTGCACCGTCTGAGATATACATGAGATGTGTGAACACAGGTAGAATTTCTTCCAGGGCCTCAACTATCCTGTCCAGGTCTAGAAGTGCGTGCGCCGTGTCATGGGACATGTCGTCGGTCACCGTTGCGAAGCTCGTTCTCGACACAGGTGTTGTTACCACGCAAGTGAATAAATAAATTTGATCTGTTTTCTAGTACCGTCCCTGGACCTCGCTTAACAGATTCACTAACCAGTTTTCGGCAAAATCAGAGTGCAACAGGACATGACGTCGTTCGACAAGATGTTTTTCGTTCCAGATGGCATTCCTCCTGACGTTGCGTATGTGTTCGTGCTTGATGTAAAATGCGGTGCATTTCCTGAGTTGCTTAAAGGGACAGTCCGGGAAAACCGGAAGTTGATTTTTTTTTCAACTGTCACGGAAGCTTACATGCTGGGTGGAAAGTTTCAGCTCACAAAACGGCGTGGTTTTCGAGATATCGAATAAAAAATACTCCTCTGAAGACATCCGGTTTCGTTTTTCTCCCTCGCATACTCCTTGCCCCGAGGATCCTCTATGTACGTCAGCCGTCACGTGAGCATGACGTCCCCAATGGGCAAAGTGGAGCGGAGGACTGCGCCGTTGCTGGGAATGCAGAGAGGTGTTTTGTCTATGAGTGTACTGAACAGAAGGCTACGTCGTGATACCTGTGTTTACATTGACGCTACTCTGCATTTTAGTCTACATAACGCGTGGTTGCTACTCAAAAACATCATAATGGACAAATGCTAGCACGCAACAATCAACTATCGCGCAAACAGGCATGCGCAAGTCACGTGCGGCATTGCTCTTATGCACGTCACGCGAGAGCTCGCTGCGGCCTTTACTCGGGACCAACTGCGGCATAGAAAAATGTCGGTTATAAATCGTGCGATGCGATTTCTTCTGAAATATTTTGCACAGTTGTTGTGAGGAGTATTAGAAATCATAAGGCGGTGTTTCCCAGACCTATGTTTTCGACCGGACTGTCACTTTAAGAAATTGTGATGCTTTTAGCGTCGTCGTTATGAGGTCTCCATTTTCGCAGACTGCTAGATTAACGTCGTCGTCCCGCTGTATCTTCAATTTCTGCAGAAAAATATTTTTGTCCCCAGCGCTACGTGTGCAGTCTTGGGAAAAGCAGGCATCTTGTGGCTCATCACACGAAGACGTCGTCTTTAGGTCCTCTCCCTTTAGCTGCGCGGATGAAGCACTGTTGATACCTGCGATGACCAAGTCGAAATTCGCGCAGTACGAGCACACACACTGCTGTTGACGTGGGACTGTCTCCACCAACTTGGGGCCGGAGTGTATAAAACTTCGTTATTCCCATCTTGATACACGGATGAGCGCTTTGAAACAGGTTAAAGGTTTCATGTATGGTGCGTGTCATAAACCTTTTCGTCACAGCCACTCTCTCGCCGTCTTCCAGTACGTGGATAACATCCTTCTTGTTAGGGCTTTGGACAGTACAGTCCATCTCGTCTTGGAGATAGTATTTCAGCGCAGTAACTACGTAAGCCTCGCTGACAGGGTGTCCCGTGTACTTCTCGGGCATTGCCCACACTCCGTGCTTCGCCCTCCAAGCTCTTGATTTCTCTATGACGTATTTTGTGGCTTCTGGGATTAGTCTCAACGCTTCTTTCTTTGTCATGTTTTCGTGAAGAAGTGTCAGGAGTTGACACCGCTGTTGAATCGAGGTGCACTTCTGGTAGGCGCTCCTATTATTTTGTACGTAGGTAGAGCAGCTCGAACAACTTGCATCGGACGTCGCAGGCTCATCCACATTAAATGCCTCACTGATTTTGCGGCTTATTGTCTTGCTTAGTGCGTTGCCAACTTCTTTCTTTTTACGCAAAACGTACGACGCTACTCCTTCCCGTTTTACTGCCGTTGGGTGCCGCAGTGGAGTGACATCAATATTCGCAGTGGAAATACTCTCGTTAATTTCAGCAACAATTTCTGCGCTGTGAACGTACACTGCGTCTGGTGGAGATGAGGGAGGAGACCACTGAGAAAGTTCAGCTACAGCTGAACGGAAATACCTTGCGCAGTTCTTGCACAACTGGTCTTCATCATTGACTGCACCAATGCCATCCGAGCCGAGGAGTTGCGTCAGTGCATCGATGTCGAGGCATGAAACAGACACGAAGCCGCGCTGCTTGTAGATCCTCCTACGATATCGTCGTGCGTAATCCGCAGAATAGGCACGTTCCGTACTATGGACGGGTCGAAACATGGAACTATATCGAACAGGGACACGGAATGGTTTGGAGCCTTCATTTTGGACACAACGAAGAACACGCGTTTGTTCAAGCTCTCCCCTCTCCCCTGGTGATTAGTAGCCACAAGGTGAGCTGGCAAGGTCATATTCGTTAGCACGTCTACGAAGCACACAGGAAAGGAAGTGTTCGGTTGTAAAGTACAGCGCTCCGGCGACAGACCTAATGAAAACGACCTCCCAAGACATGGCTTTGGAAGCTGGTCATGTGTTCGTCATAGATGCGTTGACGCGTGATAGGTGGATGAATGTAAGGCGAAGCGAAATGCAAGGAAAGAGCCGGAAGACTGGCAGCAGCATCTTGGCCTTTTGGCGTTAGATCTCATATAGTTTAACAATATAAACACGCCTACACGATGACGGCGCAAGAAACTACTATGGATCATTCTCCTGCATATGGGAACGCAGGAAACAAATGGTGACGTGGATAAACAGACATTAGCGCACGCCTGCGGTGTATTAATCCAGCCGTACGGCTGTGAGATGTCACTGCGTACCATGTGTCGCCTTTTCGCTCCGCTATGGTTTTTGGCGAGTCAGATTTGTGGTTATTAAACCTCATTCTGAATGACGTAGTTGTCTGGCCGATATATCGGGCGCTACATGCATTGCATTAAAGAAGGTAGACAACATTTGAAGAATTGCAGTTAAAAACGCCATTGATTTTTACCCGATAATTGGAATTGGTACTTTCTGCAGATTTTGCGTCTTGCATTGATTTACAGATTTGGCGTCTACTTGCATTACAAGGGTGACAACCAATGTTATCTTCTGGACGTTTGTTAACTTTGGCATTTACTACTCTGTCTTGTATGTTACTTGCTCGACGATAAGTTACGCGCGGTGGCTCGGAAAATATTTCCTTCATCCTATCAGATTGTCAGAGAATTGCGTAGTGGCGGGCAAATGTACTGTTAACGTTAGGAATGCTGCTATTGAACGTGATCATGAGATTTACTGTTGCACGCTTTGATCCCGTGCAACAGATTACCCATCCCGACAGAATGGTTCCAGTTGGGACACATTGGGACCAGTTGGTTCTGTCGTCCACGTCTTATTATTTTACTTTTAGTCAACTTCGCAGCCGTCTGATGTATTAACCTCTTTATCCTATATATACAGGGTGTTTCAGTTAAATCCCCGGGCTAAATAATTCGCGAACCGGTGCACCAATCGAACAACTTTCTTTTTTACAAGTATCTGTCCAATACCGCCTACAAGATGCGCACCGCGTGAATGAGCGGGAGGCGCTCATTATTTAAATAAAAATGCAAATGAGTTTCGTAAAAAAGCGTAACTTCTAAAGCAGGGCGCTGTCGGTATTAAAATGGGTACTACCGCTTTTGGGACCTTCAGTGGACACCTTTCAGAGAAAAATCTGCCACCGAAGCGGGTCATTTGTTGCAGTAATTAATTGGTTTCGGTTTACGTATTTTTGTCGCGGCTGGTCGCGGCGAAGCGCAAAAAGACGCTCTTTCACTCCCTTATCCATCAATGAATTACGTCCTTACACCAATGAATTACACCAATGAATTACGTCCTTTTGCGCTTCGCCGCGACCAGCCGCGCCAAAAATACGTAAACCGAAACCAATTAATTACTGCAACAAATGACCCGCTTCGGTGGCAGATTTTTCTCTGAAAGGTGTCCACTGAAGGTCCCAAAAGGGGTAGTACCCATTTTAATACCGACAGCGCCCTGCTTTAGAAGTTACGCTTTTTTACGAAACTCATTTGCATTTTTATTTAAATAATGAGCGCCTCCCGCTCATTCACGCGGTGCGCATCTTGTAGGCGGTGTTGGACAGATACTTGTAAAAAAGAAAGTTATTCGATTGGTGCACCGGTTCGCGAATTATTTAGCCCGGGGATTTAACTGAAACACCCTGTATATATATAAGGGAAAAAATTAACAGGAGCTCTTTCGCTGCACGTATAGCATATGTTTGTAAGTCAAACGTCGCCATGCCAGTACTGGACAGCTGTTCCGGCTTTCTTGGGCCTCATCAGCAGTACGCAGGCAGGCAACGTTTGAGCAGATGGCGTCAGAAGGTCACGTGGCACGTGATGCCTCCCGTCAGGGTGCCCTAAGACACCTCTGAAAGCCCAGTGCAGAGCCAGTCAAGTGTATAAGGGAAAACAAATTAGCAGGAGCTCTTTGGGTGCACGTATAGCATATGTTTGTAAGTGAAACGTCGCCATGCCAGTACTGGACAGCTGTTTCGGCCTTCTTGGGCCTCATCAGCAGTACGCAGGCAGGCAACGTTTGAGCGGATGGCGTCAGAAGGTCACGTGGCACGTGATGCCTCCCGTCAGGGTGTCCTAAGACACCCTTATACCCTTTTCCCCTTTCCCTTATACACTTGACTGGCTCTGCACTGGGCTTTCAGAGGTGTCTTAGGACGCCCTGCCGGGAGGCATCACGTGCCACGTGACCTTCTGGCGCCATCCGCTCAAACGTTGCCTGCCTGCGTACTGCTGATGAGGCCCAAGAAGGCCGAAACAGCTGTCCAGTAGTGGCATGGCGACGTTTGACTTACAAACATATGCTATACGTGCAGCCAAAGAGCTCCTGCTAATTTGTGCGTCCTGCTGTGTGTGTCCTGCTAAAAAATGCGACAGCACCAGAGGACACGTGTTTCGCCGTTTTTGCGGCTCGTCAGCTCTGGGTAGCTGCGCATCGTTCGGAATTGGCAAACCAGGGGTCACTCAGCGAGCGATCTACACCTGGGAGGGTGACTGAGCACTCCACAATGCCACAGTGCAAGCCAGTGAATTACAATGCAAGAAAAAAATTTGAATTTCAAACACGTCTAGTGTAATCTACTTCTTTCTTTAATGGCTTTTTTTCCCTGCATTATACAGGGTGTCCCAGAAAACGTGTCATTGAATTATAATAAAAAACTACGCCACCTAGAATCATGCGGTCAACAGCATTTGTTCTTATTAGGTTTTTGCCACCTCCTAATGTGAATGTCATGTACCCCAAGTTTAATTATGTAAATATTTGCGAACTGAACTCGGATAGTATTTGCCAAGTAAAGGTCACTTTTTTACCCCGCCAATATGAAGAGCGTGCCGAATTCACTCAAACTCATGATAATTCACAGTGATATTCACGAGCTATCCCATTGGAAAAAGTAGCCGAACATCATGCTTTTCGGAGCACCGGACCATGGCGCGCAATGACTTTTTGAGCGCAATCGCTCTCAGTGCGACGAAAGGAGGTTCCGAAGCCAGCCCACAGAGTGATAGTAGAAAAAGTAACAGATCCTAAAATTGGGAGAGGGAAAGCATTATCCAGCGAAATTCGGACGTGATAAGCCGTGCCTGCTTTATCTCTTTCTGCGATGTCGGGGAGGGCTGGGTTTCCAACCTCCTTTCGTCGGACTGACAAAGATTGCGCTGAAAAATTCATCGTGCGCTATTCTGTGCGACCTCCGTAGAGCATGATGTTCGGCTATTTTTTCCGATGGGATAGCTCCTGAATATCCCTGTCAATTATCATTAATTTGACTAAATTAGACACGCTCTTCACATTGGTGGGGTAAAAAAGTGACCTTTACTACGCAAAA
Source organism: Ornithodoros turicata (assembly GCF_037126465.1). Classification (NCBI taxonomy): domain Eukaryota; kingdom Metazoa; phylum Arthropoda; class Arachnida; order Ixodida; family Argasidae; genus Ornithodoros; species Ornithodoros turicata. The sequence goes on along the minus strand of NC_088201.1, from coordinate 95,208,747 downwards.
TTCCGACTTAAGCTCGCAAAAATTTACATAATTAAACTTACGTTACACGACATTCATATGAGGAGGTGGCAAAAACCCAGCAAGAACAAATGCCATTGACCGCATGACTCTAGGTGGTGTAGTTTTTTTTATAAAGTCCGAATGACACGTTTTCTGGGACACCCTGTATATACAGGGTGTTTCAAAAAACGTGTCATTCGGACTTTATAAACAAACGGGGCGACGGAAAAATACGGGGTAAACGGCAAGTGTGTGGCAACTGAATTTGCCATCTTGCAAAAATATATTTGTTTGATTTTAATTAAAATAAATTGAATTTCTTTAATTGAACTCCAAAATTTCCCAAGTCAACCTAACGTGTTTTTTTTTTTTTTACAGAATTTGAGAGCCCGTAGCGAACTTAGTCAGATCCACCAAAAAATCCGCTCGATATTGCAAATAGAACCTCCCAAAAAAAATCCCGAAATTGAGGCTTCAGAGTTTCGGGTATTCAACAGCGCACCAAATCAGTCGCAAAGATGCGCGAAGGGCAGGACATGCTCCTGCCCCCATGAAGCTAGAACAGTTTATCGTCGTACCGGCGTGCAGCACAAGACGCGCCGATAAGAATTCGGGTGACATTCCACCATACGTTGATAAGCGGGAAACAAAAATGATTCCGCCTCTTTTTTTCCCGCCCTCTTTTTTTCGACCTTCTATCTTTCATCGGGGCAGGAGCATGTGCTGTTCTCCACGAATCTTTGCGTCTGATTTCGTGCGCCGTTGAATACCCGAAACTTTGAAGCCTCAATTTCGTGTCTTTTTTGGGCTGTTCCATTTGCAATATCGAGCGGATTTCTTAGTGGATCTGACTAAGTTCGCTACGGGCTCTCTAATTCTGTAAAAAAAAAAAACGTTAGGTTGACTTGGGAAATTTTGGAGTTCAATTAAAGAAATTCAATTTATTTTAAATAAAATCAAATGAAAATATTTTTTCAAGATGGCAAATTCAGTTGCCACACAAGTGCCCTTTACCCCGTATTTTTTCGTCGCCCCGTTTTTTTATAAAGTGCGAATGACATGTTTTTTGAAACACCCTCTATAGGTCGAGGGAAGTACAAAAGTCAAACGGTCACGAAGTTTTACAGTTGTGGAAGGAAAAAGACGCGCACAACAGATTTTAGGGAAGTTAGAAACACTAGTTCATTTAATGGGCAGAAAGTAAAAGTTGTTGAATGAGAAACGGTGTCGACGTTTCGACAGTGGCACTGTCTTCGTCAGGACAAAAGATGCGCAGGGGGTTAAAGATTGCTTAAATAGGTTTGGTGTGTGCGAACATTCCTTCAACAAGATCAAGGAAGTCATCACGACAGCTCCAGTTTCGGCCCACTACAGCTCCGACTTACCGCTGCAACTGGCCGGCGATGCGTCTCCGTATGGGGTAGGTGCTGTGCTTAGTCATAAGTTTCCTGATGGTACTACCCGGCCCATCGCATACGCGTCCCGAACATTAACCAAGGCTGAGCAGGGTTACTCGCAGTTGGAGCGTGAAGCACTTGCTCTCGTGTTTGGAGTTGGTAAATCCCATTACTACCTCTATGGAAGGTCATTTACATTGATAACTGATCACAAACCTCTGCAAACAATATTCGAGCCTAAGACGGGGATTCCTACGGTTGCCGCTGCCCGTCTGCAACGTTGGGCGGTCACTTTAGCCGCTTATAGATACACTCTGCTCTACAAAGAAGCCAGTAAAAATGTAGAAGCAGACTGTCTCTCTAGGATGCCCTTAACGTATGAATGCAACGAGACTGCAGATGTTGAGATGTTTTACACGTTACGGCTTGATACAATGCCGTTGAGAAGCTCGGATATTGCAAGAGAGACTGGACTTGATCCTACATTGTGTCGTGTGCGAGAGATGGTCATGAGAGGTTGGCCTTCATCACTGAAGGACCCTGAACTGAAGCCGTACTTTGACAGAAAGTTGGAATTAACAGTCCACCAAGGTTGCGTATTGTACGGAATGCGCGTCGTTGTACCAGGAAAATTTCAAAAAAACTGTGCTGTCTGAGTTGCACGATGGACACCCTGGCATAGTCCGCACCAAAGTGTTTGCTAGAAGTTACGTGTGGTGGTCGTCACTCGAAAGGGACATTGAAGAATGTGTAAAAACATGCTTGGATTGTCAACAGGTACAGCCTGCGCCGCCGAAGTCGCCCTTGCACCCATGGTCGTGGCCTACAGCTCCATGGCATAGACTACATGCGCATTTCGCGGGACCCTTCAGGGGTCACATGTTTTTAATAGTCATGAACGCCCATTCAAAATGGCCGGAGGTCTTCATTATGGGAAAAACGACGACAAAACACACCATTACAAGTACAAGAAACGCCACAGGCGGTTGTCGGTGAGTCAGGTACGGGAATATTCCAGAAGGTCGAGTCCGGGTGGTGAGGTCATTCTCCTTTGGTCCCTCTCCGTATTTGGGGGAAAACATTCCTGGGCAGGGTGAGTGCGGCTTCGGACTTTGCTGAAAAAAAAAAAGAAAGAAGAAGGAAAGAAAGGAATGGGAAAGCAAGAAGCTCAACTAGGTGGCCAGATTTCTTACCGTTGACAGTGCTCCGAGATCTTCGTTAATTGTTGATTGGAATTTGTGAATGAGATAGGATTCGCGTTGTTCTCTGGACCGATCTGAGGTAAAATTTGACTGGAAAATGAAAAGTAACACATTATTTAGGGAATGACCTGGTTGTTTGAAATGACGAGAGACCGGGAGGCTTGGCTTTTTTGTAACGTCAGACCGGTGGTTGTTGAACCTGATCCGAAATGATGTTTTGGTCTGACCTACGTATTGTGCTTGGCACATGTCGCACTGAATGACATAAATGACGTTAGATGAATTACAGTCAAAGCCACCATTAATTTTGACGGAAAAATTAGAATTAATGCTTTTAAGTACTTGGGCTCTTTGCATTAATTTGCATATTTGACACCTGCGACCATCGCACGGGCGGCAACCGGTTCCTGGATGTGCTGGCTGGCTAACCTTAGAGCTAATTAGATTATCGTGCAGGTTGCGTGCGCGACTGTACGTAACCCGCGGTGGCTGAGGGAAAATTTGTCCCATGCGGTCTGATTGGAGAAGGATGCTGTGGTGACGGTTTAGTATGCTGTTAACGCTTGGAATATTGCTGCTAAATGTTAAAATGAGGTTTACGGAACTATTATCAATCATGCGTTTGTGGTTTTGGAACAGGGCTTTGCGATCTACTTTGCGGGCTCTGTTTAGTGCGTCGTCAACCAAATTAGGTGGAAATTGGCGATCGATGAATGTTATATGATATATATATATATATATATACATATATATATAGATACTCATTGAACGATGCGACAGCACCAGAGGACACGTGTTTCGCCGTGTTTGCGGCTCGTCGGCTCTGGGTAGCTGCGCATCGTTCGGGATTGGCAAACCAGGGGTCACTCAGCGAGTGATATACACCTGGGAGGGTGACCGAGCACTCCTCAATGCCACAGTGCAAGCCAGTGAATTATAAAGAGGGGGGAAAAGCCATTAAAAAAATAGGTAAATGATGCTAGACGTGTTTGAAATTCAAACTTACAGTTAAGATGGCTTCTATGGCTGCACGTAGAGAAACAGATACTCATTGAACGATGCGACAGCACCAGAGGACACGTGTTTCGCCGTGTTTGCGGCTCGTCGGCCCTGGGTAGCTGCGCATCGTTCGGGATTGGCAAACCAGGGGTCACTCAGCGAGCGATATACACCTGGGAGGGTGACCGAGCACTCCTCAGCACAGTGCACTCGAGCACTCCTCAGTGACCGAGCACTCACTGGCTTGCACTGTGGCATTGAGGAGTGCTCGGTCACCCTCCCAGGTGTATATCGCTCGCTGAGTGACCCCTGGTTTGCCAAACCCGAACGATGCGCAGCTACCCAGGGCCGACGAGCCGCAAACACGGCGAAACACGTGTCCTCTGGTGCTGTCGCATCGTTCAATGAGTATCTGTTTCTCTACGTGCAGCCATAGAAGCCATCTTAACTGTAAGTTTGAATTTCAAACACGTCTAGCATCATTTACCTATTTTTTTAATGGCTTTTCCCCCCTCTTTATAATTCACTGGCTTGCACTGTGGCATTGAGGAGTGCTCGGTCACCCTCCCAGGTGTATATCGCTCGCTGAGTGACCCCTGGTTTGCCAATCCCGAACGATGCGCAGCTACCCAGGGCCGACGAGCCGCAAACACGGCGAAACACGTGTCCTCTGGTGCTGTCGCATCGTTCAATGAGTATCTGTTTCTCTACGTGCAGCCATAGAAGCCATCTTAACTGTAAGTTTGAATTTCAAACACGTGTAGCATCATTTACCTATTTTTTTAATGGCTTTTCCCCCCTCTTTATAATTCACTGGCTTGCACTGTGGCATTGAGGAGTGCTCGGTCACCCTCCCAGGTGTATATCGCTCGCTGAGTGACCCCTGGTTTGCCAATCCCGAACGATGCGCAGCTACCCAGGGCCGACGAGCCGCAAACACGGCAAAACACGTGTCCTCTGGTGCTGTCGCATCGTTCAATGAGTATCTGTTTCTCTACGTGCAGCCATAGAAGCCATCTTAACTGTAAGTTTGAATTTCAAACACGTCTAGCATCATTTACCTATTTTTTTAATGGCTTTTCCCCCTCTTTACATATATATATATATATAGAAGTTCAAAAAAAGACGCGGAAACAGATTTTAGGGAAGTTAAAAACACTAGTTTATTACATGGGGAGACGTTAAAAAGTAAAATGGGCAAGGGGTCGACGTTTCGACAGTGGCACTGTCTTCGTCAGGACAAAAGATGCGTAGCTGATTACACATTTCTTAAATAGGTTTGCTACATGACGTCATAATCGGTACGGGCACGCCACAGGCGTTTGTCAGTGAGTCAGATTCGGGAATATTCCAGAAGGTCAAGTCCGGGTGGTGATGTCATTCGCCGTAGGTCACTGTCCGCTTTGGGGAAAATTCCGGGCAGGGTGAGCGCTGCTTCAAACTTTGCTGAAAAAAAAAAAGAAAAAAGAAAAACAGAAGGGAAACGAAAAGGAGGAAAGTGTAGCTCATCTAGGCGACCAAATTTCTTACCGTTGAAAGTGCTCCCAGATCTTCGTTAATGGTTGATTGGAATTTGTAAATGAGATAAGATTCGCGTTGTTCCCTGCACCGATCTGAGCTAAAATTTGACTGGAGAATAAAAAGTGACACGTTATTTAGTGAATGACCTGGTTGTTTGAAATGGCGAGAGACCGGGAGGTTTGGCTTTTTGGTAACGTCAGATCGGTGGTTGTTGAACCTGATCCGAAATGATGTTTTAGTCTGACCTACGTATTGTGCTTGGCACATGCCGCACTGAATGACATAAATGACGTTAGATGAATTACAGTCGAAGTCACCATTAATTTTGACGAAAAAATTGGAATTAGTACTTTTAAGTACTTGGGTGCTTTGCATTAATTTGCATATTTGACACCTTCGACCATCGCATGGGTGACAGCCGTTTCCTGGATGCGCTGCTTTGCTAACTTTAGAGCTAACTAGATTATCGTGCAGGTTGCGCCCGCGCCTGTAGGTTACCCGCGGTGGCTGAGGGAAAATTTGTCCCATGCGCTCTGATTGGAGAAGGATACTATGATGACGGTTTAGTATATTGTTAATGCTTGGAATATTGCTGCTAAATGTTAAGATGAGGTTTACGGAACCATTATCTAACACGCGTTTGTGGTTTTCGAACAGGGATTTGCGATCTGCTTTGCGGGCTTTGTTTAGAGCGTCGTCAACTAAGCTAGGTAGAAATTGACGACCGATGAATGTTTCCCTAAGTTGAGCTAGATTTCTGTCCAAGTCATCGTCACTGGAACAGATTCGCCTGTATCGAAGTGCTTGGCTGTAAGGGATGGCAAGTTTAGTATGACGCGGGTGACAACTGTTAAATGCTAGATACTGTTGAGAGTCCGTAGGTTTACGGAACAGGTTTGTGGACAAGGCCCCGTTGGTTAACTTTACTTGGACATCGAGAAAGTTAACAGTTAAAGGGGAATAAGAATGGGTGAACTTGATGGCCGGATGTGCTTTGTTAAAGTCGCTGATAAATGTGATTAGGTCATCCTCTGAGTGTGGCCACACCATGAAGATGTCGTCGAGGAACCGCTTGTAAAGCGTGGGCTTCTTCAAGCGCTTAGACAGAAATTCTTCCTCTAGAGCTCCCATAAATATATTTGCATAGTTAGGTGCCATTTTTGTACCCATAGCCGTGCCATGAACTTGCAAGTAGTGCTTACCGTCAAATTCGAAGTTGTTATTTTTCAGAATAAGATTGAGAAATGTGTATAGGACACAAGGATCGTATGAGGTATCAGAATATTTTGAAAATGCCCTTTCAGCTGCAGCAATGCCATCCTCGTGGGGGATGTTAGTATATAGAGAGGAAACGTCTAGTGTGACTAGCAAACTGGAATAAGGAGGCTGACATTCACTTAGAACTTGAAGAAAGTGATTGGTGTCCTTAATGTAGGATGGTAGTTTAGGAGGTATATCTTTAAGAAGGTGGTCAACAAAGCTTGAAATGTTCTCGGTAGCTGTACCGTTGCATGAAACTATTGGGCGCCCTGGATTTCCAGGTTTATGGATTTTAGGGAGCATATAAAACCTGCCCGCTCCGGGGCCTTTGGGGAGTAGATAATCGTATAGGGTGGAATCTATCTTTTTTCTTGCTTTTAGATCTTTTAGACTGCGGATAATATAAGCCGTAATTTCCTCTGTAGGGTCAGCCTCGAGGAGTTTGTAGAACGATGCGCACGATAATTGCCGGATACCTTCGTTAATGTAGTTTTCTTTGTCCATTACTACGATTGCGCCACCTTTATCAGCTTTTTTAATCACTATGTCACTGCGGTCCCGAAGTTCAGAAAGGCTGCGCTGCTCAGCCGGCGTTAGATTTGGCTTCGATTTGCTGTTGTATACTTTATTGTAAGCGTTAATGATATCTTTTTGAACTGCACGGATGTACATGTCCAGAGCCTTTTCACGGTTAGCCTCTGGCGTAAAGCTGGATAGCGGTTTAAATGGGTTGGAATCTGACTTAGGTTTGTCATGAAAGTATTCCTTCAGGCGTAGACGGCGGGCGAAATTATCTAAGTCCAGATAAAGTTGGTATTCATCTAGCTTGTTGTTACTGGGGCAGAATGAGAGGCCACGGCTGAGTAGTGATATTTCCGAATCGGTAAGTTCGTGGGACGATAAATTAACGACGTTATGGGACTTCTGAGGTAGCATCTCTGCAGATGAGGCTGCTGGGGTGGGACCTGTTTTTCTAGCAAGCGGTTGACGATTTTGCGACGGCGTATTGGTTGTACCTGCATTACTTATATGATCACAGTCCTGAGCTGACACACTGGGTTCAAGCGTAGCTGGAGTATTAACGTTGTCCCTGACTAGCTTCCTCCGCTTAGCATTGCGAATTGCCTCTTCCCTTTCTTTTGCGTATTGTGCTAATTCTAACTGGTGGTTGTCTGTTAAAACAGATTTACAGTCGATAGTTTTCGCCTGCTGGGATGATTGGGCTATGGCGTCCTCACAATGGGAGTAGTAAAGAGGGTTGTCCCATTAAACCGCTGTCCAGTACGTTCCATGGGTGTCTGGTTCGAACCCCACAGCGTCTGGGACACCGTCGCGTGTGCGGAGGGCGCGGCGCCAGTGCGGAGGGTTGTCCGCGCGCTTATCGGCGAGGGGAGGGCTGCGTGCGCGTTTACCCTCTCACATTTTTCAGCCTGGGCCAACTTCTTTCGTCATTTTTCAATCTGCGCCGACTTTTTTCGCGACTTTTTCCCGTGCGCGGCAGGCGGCGCTCGGGTGGAGGGCTGCTGCGGTGGGTGGAGCGTGGCCGGAGGGTTGTGTGCGCGCTTACCCGTTCAGCCTGGGCCGACTTCTTTCATCATTTTTCAATCTGTGCCGAATTGAATCGCAATTTTTTTTCAGCTACAGCAGGTGTGCAGTAGGCGATTTACATGCAAAGGATAGCCATACACAAAAGTACAAGTGAAAATATATTTATTAAAGTCATTAGTGTCAGGAATTAGGTTATGACTCAGTGTGAAGGAGAAAAACTCAGCCAAAAATCTGATGCAATAGCATTGAAGGGGTATTTTATTAGTGATAATCACGCAAGTTTTCAATTAAGCAGAAGGAGTAGCACATTTTATTCAAAGAAAATATTTTTAATCAATACGATTACAATCAAATTAAAAGTTTTATTATAAAAAGTCTAACATGACCAACCATAGCGGAGTTTTAATTACAATGTTCTGATATGTAGCTTCATGCGCAACAGCTAGTATTCCATTATGACACATTTAATCAAAGAATATATTTTTAATCAATATGATTACAACCAAAATTAAAAGTTTTATTATAAAAAGTCTAATATTCCTATACGTGAGAACCATCAGTGCAATAGCGGGAAGTTCTGACAGATGTATGTGAACAGCAGAGAACCCGGAAGACCATGGGACACGAACACAAGAGGAAATAAAATCTATAACAATACATTGGTTAATCAAAACAACAGAGGAGGAGACTATCATTTTAACTATCATAAAATCATCCTCGTGACTTCCCCATACAATTTTCATTCTAAGAGACACTTTGTTTTATGAATTCAACACAGAAAATATATTTAAAAATGAACTTCACCACATAGCACGCTCCTAGCCAACAATCAACTCTAATAATATCTGCCCTGATTTGTTGAAGACGGGAGGCGTACACCTGACAGTTATAAACATTTTCGAGCGCAATATGGAAGATTATTCAAACATTACACAATTCATCAATTTCTTATTAAGTAAACAGCATAGACATACGGAAATAATGAGAAAAACGATCAACAGCTAATAGAGAACCAGAACACATCACATAAACAACAGACACATGCAGGAAAATAAATGAAAAAGAATCTATCAAAACGATCAACATGCACGGATGAACAGCAGAGAACCTGGAAGACCATGGGACACGAACACAAGAGGAAATAAAATCTATAACACTACATTGGTTAATCAAAACAACAGAGGAGGAGACTACCATTTTAACTATCATAAAATCATCCTCATGACTTCCCCATACAATTTTCATTCTAAGAGACACTTTGTTTTATGAATTCAACACAGAAAATATATTAAAAAATGAACTTCACCACATAGCACGCTCCTAGCCAACAATCAACTCTAATAATATCTGCCCTGATTTGTTGAAGACGGGAGGCGTACACCTGACAGTTATAAACATTTTCGAGCGCAATATGGAAGATTATTCAAACATTACACAATTAATCAATTTCTTATTAAGTAAACAGCATAGACATACGGAAATAATGAGAAAAAACGATCAACAGCTAATAGAGAACCAGAACACATCACATAAACAACAGACACATGCAGGAAAATAAATGAAAAAGAATCTATCAAAACGATCAACATGCACGGATGAATGGCAGAGAAACACTTTGAACGGCACATGATGAATAATTTAATACAGCACAGAGCTAACGCTGAATAGCAGAGAAACAATCTAAACGGCGCATCTGCCAACGTGTAAACAACAGACAGGAAAATATTACTGAAACAGATAATAGAGAGCGAAAATCCAACACGTAAACAAGAGGTACACAAAGGATAAATAGTTGAAGAACAATCTAACAAAACAAGAAACATGCACGGATGAATAGCAGAGAAACACTCTAAACGGTGCATCTACCAACGGTAAACAACAGACACATGCAGGAAAATAATTGAAAAAGAATCAATCAAAACGATAAACATGCACGGATGAATAGCAGAGAAACACTTTGAACGATGTATCTGCCAACATGTAAACAACACACCGGAAAATAATAGCAAACATTACAATTTGAAATAATATATCTTTTGAACTATCATAAAATCAACATTGCGAGCTAACAATATCCTACTCAGGCACTTACCTTGACAGAGTTATTCAAACACGCACCACAGCTATACTTTCCACAGTACAACCAGACTCGAGACACGGTGGGGTCACTCTCTCCCTCTATGCAGACCGGTGGGGTCACTCTCTCCATCTATACAGCCCCAAAAGCGGGAACCTGTTGTCAATCTGCGGGGTTGGGAAATCCTCTCTCTTTTTCAAATTCTTTCCTCCAAAAAGGAAATATTCTTAGGACCGGTGTACAGAGGCGAAATTTTTTATTGATCGCAAATAGACATTGGAATTATTCGACTCTCAAGAACACAATAAGAATCCTATCAAAAAAAAAAAAAAATCTAAGAATAGACTTTCTAAGCAAACGAGAAAATATTATCGGTGCAAACAATACTCAACGAGAAGCGTTGCATTTAATGTATTTCAGATCAGACACAACTATTAGGCAATCATTATTCTCAACTCACAAAATATCAATCGAGTGAAAGTCAAGTTTATTCAGTGATAGAATCAATACTAATTCGAAAACGAGAAACAAATTTAATTACATCGTTTTATGTTAACTTTGCAATACACGCAGAAGTCGCAAACAACTCATCTGAAATGCAAATTATTGTGTTTGCTATAGCGGAAATCAACGCACACAACTTAAAAATACATTCCCAACTAGTAGAATATTTTTATTAATATCAATCGAGTGATCATCTGAAACAAAGTCAAAAGCAGTAATTAATTTAGGCAAACATTTTTCATAATCACACAGCGCAAATATACATCACAGAAACATGTCTTTTTTCATTCAGAACCCACTAGTGGAAACGAAATGAGAGAGTTCCCGTACACATTCGTTAAGGTTACGCCCGCAGGAAGTAGGGGAATCCAAACAATGGTCTCGGTATACAAAGCCATAAAATCGCTCCTACAAGTCAAGTTAGGGAAGGAGGGTCTCTTGCGCCGTCTTGTACATAGAATCACTGAAAGCAAACGTTTTTCCTTTACACATCACATCTTTTTTGTAAATTGACTTTCATAATTCTAACGTCAGGTGGAAGATTACGAACCTGATAATAAAATTTTAATAAATAAAATTAGCACCAATATGACTTAATTAAATGTCGAGGCGCACTACAAAACAGAACAGACAACTGATATACATTGAAGAGATGGACAGATTTTGTACTCGTTACCATTCGTCATGGGAGGACCTGATAAAAAGTTGCTTCGAAAAGGAGGAGCCGCGAAACGATTCATTTATCGCTGCATTTCAATACGTCCTAGACATGGTCGTATTCGGAGATATGGTGCAAATTATGGAGTTCAAGATGCGAGACATTGTATGTCGAATCTACAATAGTTATAAAAATATTTGCACGTCAACATCGGAAGGACCGTTTGGACTGATGGTGGAGTTTTTGAGGTTTGCTAACGAAGAATTGAAGTACACTAGACCAAACGTAATTGTAATCATTGCAATGGGCATTGCATTAATCAAGAAAGCAATCAGATCAAATTATCATATACAAGCAGTCTATATCGCACGATTCATTACGGATTTGTTGAAATTACACCTAACGGTTGAAATGGAAAGTACATAAAAAATCTTATCACGTGGTATATTCCACCCTAGAACCTCTACACATGTATTTTATTCTACCAGTCAAGGATGTCGAATGAACAGAAGTTCAATATTGTCGTGCAAGGTCTGATGTATCATCACTTATTGAAACTCAACAAACATATCAATTGCGGTGGGCCACCGGACGATTTTCATCTAATACTCTCTTGTACGCCATTCAAGAATCTTCATACAAAGAAAGGAAGCATCAATAAGAGACTGTGCAAATTCGTCGCAACAAAGTGCAAGTTGTTGAAGCAATACAAACACGGCGACAACATATCACCTGCGTTAATCAACGCTGGATTCAAGCGCCCAATAATCAGAATAAATTACTTGATGTCTTCGGAATTCATCAATCAAGACAACAAACGAAAACTTCGGAGTTTGGAATAGAATTGTAATTTATCGAAATAAACAAGTGTATAATTGAAATAATAATTGTATTCTTTGTCATCATTGTAATGTATTCTACACAGCGCAACGAAAACAGCTTTTGATTAGATTGCTAAGGAGACACTACGTACAAGGATCTTCGCATGGAATCAGCGCTGGCAATCAACGAGATTTTTACACGACCACATTCTATACAACACCGACACCCGAAGGAAAGAATTGTAGAAGAATCGATAATAGAAATTTAGAGGCATGTTACATCAATCTTTGTTTACAAAGAGGATCACTAATATTTCGCGAAAGCTTATTTTATGAATTAAATTGCATAGTGTATATATTTTCTCAAACGATTGGACAGTTGACAATACTATATTGAAAGGAATCTATTATCAAATGACGCGATGCAAGTGATGGACATGCATGACGCGCTAGCGGAGTCTACAATTCTAATCATCATAACATGCGGCACACAATTCCAATAAGATTTGGGGAGAATCGAATCACATCACTGTCATCAGAAATATTTAACCACTATACAATGAAGATGAGCACTATCCATAAGATATGTAATTATAATAAGTAAATATTCCTTTTGCAAACTTAACCAAAGCAGCACCCATAAACAGAGCTCCAATTCACAGAATGTACCCAAGGTTTTTAATTAGCCATACTGAAAAACTATGAGTCTGTTCATTATGTCACGGCATATGAGGCACTACAAATGGAAGGACATACATTAATTTTAGGAGATTTTAGCTCATAATGAAACAAAACGCAAACACCAAAGGTTCGTGTTTAAATTTTCACAGTCAAAACTGTATACGCTTTCTTACAATTTTTTAATATATAGATTAAAAAGCTGTCTATATAGTCACACATTGTATACAATATATTTGTTTGTACATTAATGGATAAAATTTATCAGATCACATTCCGGAGCAATGGTGACTATCGGTAAGTGTTTAATTAAAACTTGAACTGCTGCCGCAATTTACGAACTGAGTTGTAGAAAGTGTAATTTCACGGCTTTAGCTGGCTCACTTTGATACGCGAAGGTTTTAAGAACTCTTTCACGACGACAAAGAATTTAATCGAGTGTATTGATATTTTCTATACACTCTATAACGTAATGTGAATTCTCCATGATGCGGATAGTAAAAGTTACGAATATTTTTCGAACAAAATTTACTTAAAACTCGGAGAAAGGGTCATCCGCGTCGTCGAATGCGTTTCGGCAACACGCCGGGCCGCCTTTCCCGAATGCCGTACCCGAAACCGAACGCGATTCTGCGCCCGACGCGTTAACGCGGTACCGCACGCTAGCGTGTTGCTTTCTACCGGAAACGGGTTCGACGACGCGGATGACCCTTTCTCCGAGTTTTAAGTAAATTTTGTTCGAAAAATATTCGTAACTTTTACTATCCGCATCATGGAGAATTCACATTACGTTATAGAGTGTATAGAAAATATCAATACACTCGATTAAATTCTTTGTCGTCGTGAAAGAGTTCTTAAAACCTTCGCGTATCAAAGTGAGCCAGCTAAAGCCGTGAAATTACACTTTCTACAACTCAGTTCGTAAATTGCGGCAGCAGTTCAAGTTTTAATTAAACACTTACCGATAGTCACCATTGCTCCGGAATGTGATCTGATAAATTTTATCCATTAATGTACAAACAAATATATTGTATACAATGTGTGACTATATAGACAGCTTTTTAATCTATATATTAAAAAATTGTAAGAAAGCGTATACAGTTTTGACTTTGAAAATTTAAACACGAACCTTTGGTGTTTGCGTTTTGTTTCATTATGAGCTAAAATCTCCTAAAATTAATGTATGTCCTTCCATTTGTAGTGCCTCATATGCCGTGACATAATGAACAGACTCATAGTTTTTCAGTGTGGCTAATTAAAAACCTTGGGTACATTCTGTGAATTGGAGCTCTGTTTATGGGTGCTGCTTTGGTTAAGTTTGCAAAAGGAATATTTACTTATTATAATTACATATCTTATGGATAGTGCTCATCTTCATTGTATAGTGGTTAAATATTTCTGATGACAGTGATGTGATTCGATTCTCCCCAAATCTTATTGGAATTGTGTGCCGCATGTTATGATGATTAGAATTGTAGACTCCGCTAGCGCGTCATGCATGTCCATCACTTGCATCGCGTCATTTGATAATAGATTCCTTTCAATATAGTATTGTCAACTGTCCAATCGTTTGAGAAAATATATACACTATGCAATTTAATTCATAAAATAAGCTTTCGCGAAATATTAGTGATCCTCTTTGTAAACAAAGATTGATGTAACATGCCTCTAAATTTCTATTATCGATTCTTCTACAATTCTTTCCTTCGGGTGTCGGTGTTGTATAGAATGTGGTCGTGTAAAAATCTCGTTGATTGCCAGCGCTGATTCCATGCGAAGATCCTTGTACGTAGTGTCTCCTTAGCAATCTAATCAAAAGCTGTTTTCGTTGCGCTGTGTAGAATACATTACAATGATGACAAAGAATACAATTATTATTTCAATTATACACTTGTTTATTTCGATAAATTACAATTCTATTCCAAACTCCGAAGTTTTCGTTTGTTGTCTTGATTGATGAATTCCGAAGACATCAAGTAATTTATTCTGATTATTGGGCGCTTGAATCCAGCGTTGATTAACGCAGGTGATATGTTGTCGCCGTGTTTGTATTGCTTCAACAACTTGCACTTTGTTGCGACGAATTTGCACAGTCTCTTATTGATGCTTCCTTTCTTTGTATGAAGATTCTTGAATGGCGTACAAGAGAGTATTAGATGAAAATCGTCCGGTGGCCCACCGCAATTGATATGTTTGTTGAGTTTCAATAAGTGATGATACATCAGACCTTGCACGACAATATTGAACTTCTGTTCATTCGACATCCTTGACTGGTAGAATAAAATACATGTGTAGAGGTTCTAGGGTGGAATATACCACGTGATAAGATTTTTTATGTACTTTCCATTTCAACCGTTAGGTGTAATTTCAACAAATCAGTAATGAATCGTGCGATATAGACTGCTTGTATATGATAATTTGATCTGATTGCTTTCTTGATTAATGCAATGCCCATTGCAATGATTACAATTACGTTTGGTCTAGTGTATTTCAATTCTTCGTTAGCAAACCTCAAAAACTCCACCATCAGTCCAAACGGTCCTTCCGATGTTGACGTGCAAATATTTTTATAACTATTGTAGATTCGACATACAATGTCTCGCATCTTGAATTCCATAATTTGCACCATATCTCCGAATACGACCATGTCTAGGACGTATTGAAATGCAGCGATAAATGAATCGTTTCGCGGCTCCTCCTTTTCGAAGCAACTTTTTATCAGGTCCTCCCATGACGAATGGTAACGAGTACAAAATCTGTCCATCTCTTCAATGTATATCAGTTGTCTGTTCTGTTTTGTAGTGCGCCTCGACATTTAATTAAATCATATTGGTGCTAATTTTATTTATTAAAATTTTATTATCGGGTTCGTAATCTTCCACCTGACGTTAGAATTATGAAAGTCAATTTACAAAAAAGATGTGATGTGTAAAGGAAAAACGTTTGCTTTCAGTGATTCTATGTACAAGACGGCGCAAGAGACCCTCCTTCCCTAACTTGACTTGTAGGAGCGATTTTATGGCTTTGTATACCGAGACCATTGTTTGGATTCCCCTACTTCCTGCGGGCGTAACCTTAACGAATGTGTACGGGAACTCTCTCATTTCGTTTCCACTAGTGGGTTCTGAATGAAAAAAGACATGTTTCTGTGATGTATATTTGCGCTGTGTGATTATGAAAAATGTTTGCCTAAATTAATTACTGCTTTTGACTTTGTTTCAGATGATCACTCGATTGATATTAATAAAAATATTCTACTAGTTGGGAATGTATTTTTAAGTTGTGTGCGTTGATTTCCGCTATAGCAAACACAATAATTTGCATTTCAGATGAGTTGTTTGCGACTTCTGCGTGTATTGCAAAGTTAACATAAAACGATGTAATTAAATTTGTTTCTCGTTTTCGAATTAGTATTGTTTCTATCACTGAATAAACTTGACTTTCACTCGATTGATATTTTGTGAGTTGAGAATAATGATTGCCTAGTAGTTGTGTCTGATTTGAAATACATTAAATGCAACGTTACTCGTTGAGTATTGTTTGCACCGATAATATTTTCTCGTTTGCTTAGAAAGTCTATTCTTAGATTTTTTTTTTTTTGATAGGATTCTTATTGTGTTCTTGAGAGTCGAATAATTCCAATGTCTATTTGCGATCAATAAAAAATTTCGCCTCTGTACACCGGTCCTAAGAATATTTCCTTTTTGGAGGAAAGAATTTGAAAAAGAGAGAGGATTTCCCCACTCCGCAGATTGACAACAGGTTCCCGCTTTTGGGGCTGTATAGATGGAGAGAGTGACCCCACCGGCCTGCATAGAGGGAGAGAGTGACCCCGCCGTGTCTCGAGTCTGGTTGTAATTATTGTAAAGCTGTGGTGCGTGTTTGGATAACTCTGTCAAGGTAAGTGCCTGAGTAGGATATTGTTAGCTCGCAAGGTTGATTTTATGATAGTTCAAAAGATATATTATTTCAAATTGTAATCTTTGCTATTATTTTCCTGTGTGTTGTTTACATGTTGGCAGATGCATCGTTCAAAGCCTTTCTCTGCTATTCATTCGTGCATGTTTATCGTTTTGATTGATTCTTTTTCAATTATTTTCCTGCATGTGTCTGTTGTTTACCGTTGGTAGATGCACCGTTTAGAGTGTTTCTCTGCTATTCATCCGTGCATGTTTCTTGTTTTGTTAGATTGTTCTTCAACTATTTATCCTTTGTGTACCTCTTGTTTACGTGTTGGATTTTCGCTCTCTATTATCTGTTTCAGTAATATTTTCCTGTCTGTTGTTTACACGTTGGCAGATGCGCCGTTTAGATTGTTTCTCTGCTATTCAGCGTTAGCTCTGTGCTGTATTAAATTATTCATCATGTGCTGTTCAAAGTGTTTCTCTGCCATTCATCCGTGCATGTTGATCGTTTTGATAGATTCTTTTTCATTTATTTTCCTGCATGTGTCTGTTGTTTATGTGATGTGTTCTGGTTCTCTATTAGCTGTTGATCGTTTTTTCTCATTATTTCCGTATGTCTATGCTGTTTACTTAATAAGAAATCGATTAATTGTGTAATGTTTGAATAATCTTCCATATTGCGCTCGAAAATGTTTATAACTGTCAGGTGTACGCCTCCCGTCTTCAACAAATCAGGGCAGATATTATTAGAGTTGATTGTTGGCTAGGAGCGTGCTATGTGGTGAAGTTCATTTTTTAATATATTTTCTGTGTTGAATTCATAAAACAAAGTGTCTCTTAGAATGAAAACTGTATGGGGAAGTCATGAGGATGATTTTATGATAGTTAAAATGATAGTCTCCTCCTCTGTTGTTTTGATTAACCAATGTAGTGTTATAGATTTTATTTCCTCTTGTGTTCGTGTCCCATGGTCTTCCAGGTTCTCTGCTGTTCATCCGTGCATGTTGATCGTTTTGATAGATTCTTTTTCATTTATTTTCCTGCATGTGTCTGTTGTTTATGTGATGTGTTCTGGTTCTCTATTAGCTGTTGATCGTTTTTCTCATTATTTCCGTATGTCTATGCTGTTTACTTAATAAGAAATTGATG
Source organism: Ornithodoros turicata (assembly GCF_037126465.1). NCBI lineage: Eukaryota > Metazoa > Arthropoda > Arachnida > Ixodida > Argasidae > Ornithodoros > Ornithodoros turicata. The sequence continues at coordinate 95,191,028 of NC_088201.1, read as the reverse complement.
AATTGTGTAATGTTTGAATAATCTTCCATATTGCGCTCGAAAATGTTTATAACTGTCAGGTGTACGCCTCCCGTCTTCAACAAATCAGGGCAGATATTATTAGAGTTGATTGTTGGCTAGGAGCGTGCTATGTGGTGAAGTTCATTTTTAAATATATTTTCTGTGTTGAATTCATAAAACAAAGTGTCTCTTAGAATGAAAATTGTATGGGGAAGTCACGAGGATGATTTTATGATAGTTAAAATGATAGTCTCCTCCTCTGTTGTTTTGATTAACCAATGTATTGTTATAGATTTTATTTCCTCTTGTGTTCGTGTCCCATGGTCTTCCGGGTTCTCTGCTGTTCACATACATCTGTCAGAACTTCCCGCTATTGCACTGATGGTTCTCACGTATAGGAATATTAGACTTTTTATAATAAAACTTTTAATTTTGGTTGTAATCATATTGATTAAAAATATATTCTTTGATTAAATGTGTCATAATGGAATACTAGCTGTTGCGCATGAAGCTACATATCAGAACATTCTAATTAAAACTCCGCTATGGTTGGTCATGTTAGACTTTTTATAATAAAACTTTTAATTTGATTGTAATCGTATTGATTAAAAATATTTTCTTTGAATAAAATGTGCTACTCCTTCTGCTTAATTGAAAACTTGCGTGATTATCACTAATAAAATACCCCTTCAATGCTATTGCATCAGATTTTTGGCTGAGTTTTTCTCCTTCACACTGAGTCATAACCTAATTCCTGACACTAATGACTTTAATAAATATATTTTCACTTGTACTTTTGTGTATGGCTATCCTTTGCATGTAAATCGCCTACTGCACACCTGCTGTAGCTGGAAAAAAATTGCGATTCAATTCGGCACAGATTGAAAAATGATGAAAGAAGTCGGCCCAGGCTGAACGGGTAAGCGCGCACACAACCCTCCGGCCACGCTCCACCCACCGCAGCAGCCCTCCACCCGAGCGCCGCCTGCCGCGCACGGGAAAAAGTCGCGAAAAAAGTCGGCGCAGATTGAAAGATGACGAAAGAAGTTGGCCCAGGCTGAAAAATGTGAGAGGGTAAACGCGCACGCAGCCCTCCCCTCGCCGATAAGCGCGCGGACAACCCTCCGCACTGGCGCCGCGCCCTCCGCACACGCGACGGTGTCCCAGACGCTGTGGGGTTCGAACCAGACACCCATGGAACGTACTGGACAGCGGTTTAATGGGACAACCCTCTTTACTACTAATGGGATATAAGCACTTCGATTAACGCGGCCGAAGCATTGTTGAGGATCTCATTCCACTTATTCTGATGTGCAGATTTTAGGGGAAATGTGGGTTTAAGGTTAATGGCGAGACCCTTGGGAATTTTGTCCTGATCTTTGTAGAGTTGTAAAGTGGTGCGATGGGAATTATAGCGTGCTGGTTTATCGGCTAGCTTACGAAGTTTAAAGAAAGCTTGCGTACTTGGGGGAGGTTCACTTTCAGAAGGAGAAGAGGCACGCTTACCGGCGGTTAGTCAGTCCAGCGTCGATGGTCTTGTATTCTGCCGTCGTCGTTCCAGGGCGGCTGCCTCCTGAGGGGTAGGCCACACTGGATCCGGAACAGCAGTCACGTTGGGTCGGCGTGATGGTAGGACCCGTCGAAGTCGTGGAAGCAGGTCCAGCAGGTGTCGGCTGATCATCCGAACTCCCTAGAAGTTTGGATGGAGGCCGTCAGCTGCAAGGACCTGGGTTGGTCGTCGTCGGTGGAATCCGTGGTCCAGGTAGGAGAGGTCGGTTGAGTTCCGGCAAAGCTGGACCAGTCGGCGGTTGAAGTCGAAGGTCCGCGGGTTGCACTGGAACTCCCTACGCCTGTCAATGAAATGGCGGCGCCTGTTATGAGAGCGAGGGAGCACTAACGTACTGCTTCCGACATACTTGTTTGATATCTCCAGCCCCCGTAAAAGCGGGTTACCTAACCAAGTTGCTGTGCTACCGTCGCCTTCGCCTCACTTCCGTTCCCCTGGTGGCGGCGGTGCAGCGCAGCGCCACCAGACGGGAGAGATGGCGACCCGATAACCGCGCGTCGTCTGCTAGCTCCAAGTGCGTTGACGGGGCAGCGCTTTCCTGGGAATGCGGAGTGTGGATGCGTGGACCAATGAATGGTCAGAACAATCGAGAGTGTGTTGATAAGATTATCAACACTTTCTCGATTGTTCCTAAGGTGTTCTTCCGCCATCTACGCTTCCCTGCCCAGGCGAATGAACGCAGTGAATGAGAGTGGAGGGGCACCAACGCGTTACTGAGGTCCCGTGTTCCACAGCGTTTCTTTGCCTCATTTTGTATAAATTTATTATTTCTTTTTTAAATCCTGGCCAGCAAGCGAGGCTGTTGCTTCTCATAACACCAGTAAATAAAATGAGGTAATCCCTCGCTTGTGCCAGCTTCACGGAGCAGCCGTGGTCCCTTGCATTGCTGTGACACCTTTCACAAAAAGTCCTGACGACCGCAGGATCTGCTCAAATGTGGCCTAATCCTGGTGTACTTATGTTTCAAAAACAGTAAACAGGAACAAAAGGAAACAGGTTACAATTCTCATTCTACTCCGTATACCGAGGAAAGCGCTGCCCCGTCGACGCATTTGGAGCTAGCAGACGACGCGCGGTTATCGGATCGCCATCTCTCCCGTCTGGTAGCTCTGCGCTGCACCGCCGCCACCAGGGGAACGGAAGTGAGGCGAAGGCGACGGTAGCACAGCAACTTGGTTAGGTAACCCGCTTTTACGGGGGCTGGAGATATCAAACAAGTATGTCGCAAGCAGTACAAACCGTCATTTCAATTCCACCACGGGCCCGGATCTTGTTGAGGAGTCGCTGGTAGTGGGAGACTGCCTGCTGGGGGTCCAAAAGTGGCATATTGTTGGTTCCACAGTGTAGAACCACGACACGCACACTTGGTGGCAGCAAGTCTACTTCCTCCAGGAAATCCATGATCTTTCCTCCGCTGCGGGATACAAACATCGTTGGCATCAGTCGAGACCTGGGATTAAAATGATGATGTAAGTACTTAGTCTGAGAGTCTCCAAGAACAGCAATAAGGGGGGCAAAAGAAGGGTACTTCCTGACAATCCGTCCTTGTCTTGCGGCGGCCATTGTGGAAACGTAGGGTGAGGTAAAAGGATTATCAAACGGCCACGAAGTTTTACAGAAGTTCAAAAAAAGACGCGGAAACAGATTTTAGGGAAGTTAAAAACACTAGTTTATTACATGGGGAGACGTTAAAAAGTAAAATGGGCAAGGGGTCGACGTTTCGACAGTGGCACTGACTTCGTCAGGACAAAAGATGCGTAGCTGATTACACATTTCTTAAATAGGTTTGCTACATGACGTCATAATCGGTACGGGCACGCCACAGGCGTTTGTCAGTGAGTCAGATTCGGGAATATTCCAGAAGGTCAAGTCCGGGTGGTGATGTCATTCGCCGTAGGTCACTGTCCGCTTTGGGGAAAATTCCGGGCAGGGTGAGCGCTGCTTCAAACTTTGCTGAAAAAAAAAAAGAAAAAGAAAAACAGAAGGGAAACGAAAAGGAGGAAAGTGTAGCTCATCTAGGCGGCCAAATTTCTTACCGTTGAAAGTGCTCCCAGATCTTCGTTAATGGTTGATTGGAATTTGTAAATGAGATAAGATTCGCGTTGTTCCCTGCACCGATCTGAGCTAAAATTTGACTGGAGAATAAAAAGTGACACGTTATTTAGTGAATGACCTGGTTGTTTGAAATGGCGAGAGACCGGGAGGTTTGGCTTTTTGGTAACGTCAGATCGGTGGTTGTTGAACCTGATCCGAAATGATGTTTTAGTCTGACCTACGTATTGTGCTTGGCACATGCCGCACTGAATGACATAAATGACGTTAGATGAATTACAGTCGAAGTCACCATTAATTTTGACGGAAAAATTGGAATTAGTACTTTTAAGTACTTGGGTGCTTTGCATTAATTTGCATATTTGACACCTTCGACCATCGCACGGGTGACAGCCGTTTCCTGGATGCGCTGCTTTGCTAACTTTAGAGCTAACTAGATTATCGTGCAGGTTGCGCCCGCACCTGTAGGTTACCCGCGGTGGCTGAGGGAAAATTTGTCCCATGCGCTCTGATTGGAGAAGGATACTATGATGACGGTTTAGTATATTGTTAACGCTTGGAATATTGCTGCTAAATGTTAAGATGAGGTTTACGGAACCATTATCTAACACGCGTTTGTGGTTTTCGAACAGGGATTTGCGATCTGCTTTGCGGGCTTTGTTTAGAGCGTCGTTGGACGTCATCGACGCTGGACTGACTAACCGCCGGTAAGCGTGCCTCTTCTCCTTCTGAAAGTGAACCTCCCCCAAGTACGCAAGCTTTCTTTAAACTTCGTAAGCTAGCCGATAAATCAGCACGCTATAACTCCCATCGCACCACTTTACAACTCTACAAAGATCAGGACAAAATTCCCAAGGGTCTCGCCATTAACCTTAAACCCACATTTCCCCTAAAATCTGCACATCAGAATAAGTGGAATGAGATCCTCAACAATGCTTCGGCCGCGTTAATCGAAGTGCTTATATCCCATTGTGAGGACGCCATAGCCCAATCATCCCAGCAGGCGAAAACTATCGACTGTAAATCTGTTTTAACAGACAACCACCAGTTAGAATTAGCACAATACGCAAAAGAAAGGGAAGAGGCAATTCGCAATGCTAAGCGGAGGAAGCTAGTCAGGGACAACGTTAATACTCCAGCTACGCTTGAACCCAGTGTGTCAGCTCAGGACTGTGATCATATAAGTAATGCAGGTACAACCAATACGCCGTCGCAAAATCGTCAACCGCTTGCTAGAAAAACAGGTCCCACCCCAGCAGCCTCATCTGCAGAGATGCTACCTCAGAAGTCCCATAACGTCGTTAATTTATCGTCCCACGAACTTACCGATTCGGAAATATCACTACTCAGCCGTGGCCTCTCATTCTGCCCCAGTAACAACAAGCTAGATGAATACCAACTTTATCTGGACTTAGATAATTTCGCCCGCCGTCTACGCCTGAAGGAATACTTTCATGACAAACCTAAGTCAGATTCCAACCCATTTAAACCGCTATCCAGCTTTACGCCAGAGGCTAACTGTGAAAAGGCTCTGGACATGTACATCCGTGCAGTTCAAAAAGATATCATTAACGCTTACAATAAATCATACAACAGCAAATCGAAGCCAAATCTAACGCCGGCTGAGCAGCGCAGCCTTTCTGAACTTCGGGACCGCAGTGACATAGTGATTAAAAAAGCTGATAAAGGTGGTGCAATCGTAGTAATGGACAAAGAAAACTACATTAACGAAGGTATCCGGCAATTATCGTGCGCATCGTTCTACAAACTCCTCGAGGCTGACCCTACAGAGGAAATTACGGCTTATATTATCCGCAGTCTAAAAGATCTAAAAGCAAGAAAAAAGATAGATTCCACCCTATACGATTATCTACTCCCCAAAGGCCCCGGAGCGGGCAGGTTTTATATGCTCCCTAAAATCCATAAACCTGGAAATCCAGGGCGCCCAATAGTTTCATGCAACGGTACAGCTACCGAGAACATTTCAAGCTTTGTTGACCACCTTCTTAAAGATATACCTCCAAAACTACCATCCTACATTAAGGACACCAATCACTTTCTTCAAGTTCTAAGTGAATGTCAGCCTCCTTATTCCAGTTTGCTAGTCACACTAGACGTTTCCTCTCTATATACTAACATCCCCCACGAGGATGGCATTGCTGCAGCTGAAAGGGCATTTTCAAAATATTCTGATACCTCATACGATCCTTGTGTCCTATACACATTTCTCAATCTTATTCTGAAAAATAACAACTTCGAATTTGACGGTAAGCACTACTTGCAAGTTCATGGCACGGCTATGGGTACAAAAATGGCACCTAACTATGCAAATATATTTATGGGAGCTCTAGAGGAAGAATTTCTGTCTAAGCGCTTGAAGAAGCCCACGCTTTACAAGCGGTTCCTCGACGACATCTTCATGGTGTGGCCACACTCAGAGGATGACCTAATCACATTTATCAGCGACTTTAACAAAGCACATCCGGCCATCAAGTTCACCCATTCTTATTCCCCTTTAACTGTTAACTTTCTCGATGTCCAAGTAAAGTTAACCAACGGGGCCTTGTCCACAAACCTGTTCCGTAAACCTACGGACTCTCAACAGTATCTAGCATTTAACAGTTGTCACCCGCGTCATACTAAACTTGCCATCCCTTACAGCCAAGCACTTCGATACAGGCGAATCTGTTCCAGTGACGATGGCTTGGACAGAAATCTAGCTCAACTTAGGGAAACATTCATCGGTCGTCAATTTCTACCTAGCTTAGTTGACGACGCTCTAAACAAAGCCCGCAAAGCAGATCGCAAATCCCTGTTCGAAAACCACAAACGCGTGTTAGATAATGGTTCCGTAAACCTCATCTTAACATTTAGCAGCAATATTCCAAGCGTTAACAATATACTAAACCGTCATCATAGTATCCTTCTCCAATCAGAGCGCATGGGACAAATTTTCCCTCAGCCACCGCGGGTAACCTACAGGCGCGGGCGCAACCTGCACGATAATCTAGTTAGCTCTAAAGTTAGCAAAGCAGCGCATCCAGGAAACGGCTGTCACCCGTGCGATGGTCGAAGGTGTCAAATATGCAAATTAATGCAAAGCACCCAAGTACTTAAAAGTACTAATTCCAATTTTTTCGTCAAAATTAATGGTGACTTCGACTGTAATTCATCTAACGTCATTTATGTCATTCAGTGCGGCATGTGCCAAGCACAATACGTAGGTCAGACTAAAACATCATTTCGGATCAGGTTCAACAACCACCGATCTGACGTTACCAAAAAGCCAAACCTCCCGGTCTCTCGCCATTTCAAACAACCAGGTCATTCACTAAATAACGTGTCACTTTTTATTCTCCAGTCAAATTTTAGCTCAGATCGGTGCAGGGAACAACGCGAATCTTATCTCATTTACAAATTCCAATCAACCATTAACGAAGATCTGGGAGCACTTTCAACGGTAAGAAATTTGGTCGCCTAGATGAGCTACACTTTCCTCCTTTTCGTTTCCCTTCTGTTTTTCTTTTTTTTTTCAGCAAAGTTTGAAGCAGCGCTCACCCTGCCCGGAATTTTCCCCAAAGCGGACAGTGACCTACGGCGAATGACATCACCACCCGGACTTGACCTTCTGGAATATTCCCGAATCTGACTCACTGACAAACGCCTGTGACGTGCCCGTACCGATTATGACGTCACGTAGCAAACCTATTTAAGAAATGTGTAATCAGCTACGCATCTTTTGTCCTGACGAAGACAGTGCCACTGTCGAAACGTCGACCCCTTGCCCATTTTACTTTTTAACGTCTCCCCATGTAATAAACTAGTGTTTTTAACTTCCCTAAAATCTGTTTCCGCGTCTTTTTTTGAACTTCTATATATATATATATGTAAAGAGGGGGAAAAGCCATTAAAAAAATAGGTAAATGATGCTAGACGTGTTTGAAATTCAAACTTACAGTTAGGATGGCTTCTATGGCTGCACGTAGAGAAACAGATACTCATTGAACGATGCGACAGCACCAGAGGACACGTGTTTCGCCGTGTTTGCGGCTCGTCGGCCCTGGGTAGCTGCGCATCGTTCGGGATTGGCAAACCAGGGGTCACTCAGCGAGCGATATACACCTGGGAGGGTGACCGAGCACTCCTCAATGCCACAGTGCAAGCCAGTGAATTATAAAGAGGGGGGAAAAGCCATTAAAAAAATAGGTAAATGATGCTACACGTGTTTGAAATTCAAACTTACAGTTAAGATGGCTTCTATGGCTGCACGTAGAGAAACAGATACTCATTGAACGATGCGACAGCACCAGAGGACACGTGTTTCGCCGTGTTTGCGGCTCGTCGGCCCTGGGTAGCTGCGCATCGTTCGGGATTGGCAAACCAGGGGTCACTCAGCGAGCGATATACACCTGGGAGGGTGACCGAGCACTCCTCCCGCCCGGAATTTTCCCCAAAGCGGACAGTGACCTACGGCGAATGACATCACCACCCGGACTTGACCTTCTGGAATATTCCCGAATCTGACTCACTGACAAACGCCTGTGGCGTGCCCCTACCGATTATGACGTCATGTAGCAAACCTATTTAAGAAATGTGTAATCAGCTACGCATCTTTTGTCCTGACGAAGACAGTGCCACTGTCGAAACGTCGACCCCTTGCCCATTTTACTTTTTAACGTCTCCCCATGTAATAAACTAGTGTTTTTAACTTCCCTAAAATCTGTTTCCGCGTCTTTTTTTGAACTTCTGTAAAACTTCGTGGCCGTTTGATAATCCTTTTACCTCACCCTATATATATATATATATATATATGCATTATAGATAGGGGAGAAAAGACACCAGAGACTGAAGTAGGGAGTAGGGGAAAGTTATTTATTAAGCTGGCATTTAAACTAAGTGTCTGGGGAAGTCTACGTTTCGGCGGAAGCTCCGCCTTCTTCGGGACTGAGAGGAAAATCTCTGTACAAGGTCTTTTAAAAGGTTACAAAAGTGTCGTCACAGTTGGTACAATTCCACTGCGAGGCAGTCGTTAGTGAGTCATGTTCTGGAAGATTCCGGAAGGTTCCTGGGTCATCGGCCGGGGAGATTACGTGTCAGAGCCTTGGGTCGCGCTCGTTGAAAACCTGTTGTCCGGGGTGTTCTTAGAGTCATTGTGTCCAGCTGTAAAGAAAAGAAGAAAAGAGGCAGCGGGCACTCAGAGGACATACAGAAAAAAAGTTATCCGGATATGCTTCTTACAGTTGATAGCACTCCTTTATCCTCATTTATTAGAGATTGGAATTTGTAGATCAAGTACGATTCGCGTTGCTCTCTGCAGCGATCGGATGTGAAATTTGACTCTAAAATAAAAAGTGCGACGTTATTAATGGAATGACCGGGTCGACTAAAATGGCGAGAAACCGGGAGGCTACCTTTTTTCGAAACATCTGATCGGTGGTTATTGAATCGAATCCTAAATGAATTTTTACTTTGACCTACATATTGCGCGGAGCATGTTGTACATTGAATGATATAAATAATGTTACTGGAGTTACAGTCAAAGTCGCCATTGATTTTAAGGGAGAAGTTGGAGTTTGTACTCTTGACCGCTGCCGTGCTTTGCATTGATTTGCATATTTGGCATCTTTTACCATTGCATGGATGGCATCCCGCCGTAGGTGTTAATGGTTTGGGAACTTTGGAGCTGACTAGTCTATCTTGGAGGTTGCGAGCACGTCTGTAGGTAACTCGTGGCTTCTCGGCAAATATTTGTCGTGTCCGTTCAGATTGCAGAAGGATGCTATGGTGCCGGTGGAGGATACTGTTAATATTACCCGCGCCTGCACCAAAGGTAAGAACAAGGTTTACGCGGTCGCCCTTGGGTTCGTCGTTGCGTTTACCGAATAAGTTCCTCCGGTCTGTTTGTCGTGCTTTGGACAGGGCGTCTCTTACTAGACTGGGTGGAAAATTACGATTAACGAAGGTCTGCTCTAATTCCGCGAGGTTTTTGTTTAGAACATCGTCGTCCGAGCAGATCCTCCTGTATCGGAGTGCCTGGCTATAAGGAATGGCGAGTTTAGTATGGCGCGGGTGGCAACTAGCGCGGGTGGCCATACTAAACTCGAATCCTAAATGAATTTTTACTTTGACCTACATATTGCGCGGAGCATGTTGTACATTGAATGATATAAATAATGTTACTGGAGTTACAGTCAAGGGATAGATTATCGCCTGTTGCGATGAAACTCCCCACTCTCCAAGGCCGAAAATAAAGTTGTTGTTGTTGTTACTCTGTACAATAGCTCTAACGCTACGACAATGCCTGATTGAATTGCTGCATTCGCAACTGAAATAAATTGTGTAGATCTGCGGAAAGGAGTCATTGGTTCCGCCTCTTTCCTTGCTGGCTCTAAATTGAGCACGAAAGTGTAACGAAAGGAGGTTACAATGACACGCCATACAAGGGGTAGTGGGTTTGAATTTCAATCTCTCTTCCCCCCTCCCCCCGTATGGCGTGTCAGTGTACCCCCCTTTCGTCACACTTTGGCGCTGAAACTAGAGCCGACAGAAAAGAGGCGGAGCGAAGGACTCCTTTCCGCAAATTTTCATCAATTTATTTCAGTTGCAATTTCAGCAACTGTCGTTGCATTACAGGTGCTATGCTGAGTAAAATGACCACGAGCCACTTATTTCTGCAAGGAAAAGGTTAGGCTGACTTGGGATGTTTTTTAGTTCCAGATATTAAATTTCCATCAATTGAAATAAAATCAAAACGCTATCAATATGTGCAAATGTTCCTAGCAGAAAATAGTCGCTTGACCGAATGTCTCTCCGTTGCTTAAGTAATTAACTATGAATTTCTATGATGGTTGGTGGACCCCTTTGTGAATGTGTGAACGAAAACAGCAGCAGAGGAACAGCTACAGACGCAGTCAAAAACTCTCAAGAAATCGCTCACAGCGCTTACAGTAAGAGTAGTCTGTTGTTAAAATATCGTCCCCAATTCAGTGCAGTCAAAAGTTTGGCGCTGGTATTTCAAATAATTTTGAACAGATGAGTAAGCTTCACCCTGTGCATTTACATAAAAGGTTAGATTATGTGTCATCGTACCATTACATTTGCTGAACGACTGTGGGAAGAGCCCGTTGTGGGAGTCTTGCAAGAAGCCCTTTGCAGGCCTTCCGATGTATATGTCGGTAGAGGTCCTGCAGTCTCTAACCTATTACTGTGGGTTCCGGGTTGGTTGTACGTCACTGCAAAGCAGAAGGTTCACTATACACAGCGTATGCCTACTGCCTCTACTCCATGACCACTCCAGTACTCGCTAACTGCACCAGTTCTTGACCAGAACGTACAAATATAAATTCCGTTTGGTCACTTACATCAAGGTGTACTGGCAGCCAGAACATACAGCAGAAAGACATAATTTGTTGCAAACGGTATTCTGTATTTTTAACAAGCTACTGAATGGTTCGAGATTAGTAGCTTAAGATAAGAGATTTTTATTGTTTCGACAATTAGCACTCATTTGAGACAAGGTAGCAGCAATATGCAATTAATTAATGCAAGCAATTAATCCACCGGCGCGTGATCCCATCCGCCTGACTAACCCCGACGGATCAGCAATGTGTGACGTCGACTGTGCGACTGTCTTTAACGAAGCTTTTGTCAGTGTGTTTACGCATGACGACCGTCAAAGTTTCCCCCGTGCTCTCACATCCACCGGCGCTTTCACTCCTATGCCCAAAATTGTGGTCTCCCAGCCCGGGATACTTCAGGTAACTGAGAACATGAAATTATCACACTCTTGTGGACTTGATTCCATCAACTCTAAGGTACTTAAAAATACCAAAGAACCCTCGTCCATGTTCCTGACCTTCATCTTCACGCAATCACTTGAACAGGGGCACGTGCCCCACGACTGGCGACAGGGCAAGGTCGTCCCCTTTTTCAAAGGCGGCGATACGGCATCTCCCCTCAATTATCGTCCCATTTCCCTAACTAGTATTCCGTGCAAAATTATCGAACACGTAATTTACTCAGCTATCTTGTCTCACCTCGAAGGCAACAATTCCTTTTTTGCTCAACAACATGGTTTTCGTAAGGGTTTTTCATGCGAAACACAGCTCTCCCTATTCATCTTTGATATCCTCTCCAATATGGATCGCGGAGCAAACAGATGCGGTCTTTCTTGATTTTAAAAAAGCATTTGATTCTGTGTCACATTCAGGTCTTGTACACAAACTTTCGCTCCTTAACCTACATTCCGACGTCTTTAACTGGATCGTGAGTTACCTTTCTAACAGAGCTCAAACAACCATTGTAAACAACTCCTCTTCGGCCTTCCTCCCTGTTTCTTCAGGTGTACCCCAAGGTTCTGTTCTTGGTCCTCTTCTATTTCTTATATTTATAAATGACCTCCCGCACTCCATCTCATCCTGCATCAGGCTCTTCGCCGATGACTGCGTATTATACCGTGCTATTAAATCCCGTTCAGATCAAATAACCCTTCAGCAAGACCTTGCGTCAATTTCCAACTGGTGTTCCTTTTGGCGTCTTCCCTTAAATGCTTCCAAGTGCTGCCATGTTTCATTTTCTCGCTCTAGGTCCCCCCTCACCTATCAATACCACATTGATGAGTCGGTTGTCAACACTTCTGATAACTACAGGTATTTAGGGCTTCATTTCTCATCAAATCTTTCCTGGTCAGATCACGTTCATACCATTGTAAGGGATGCAAATCGTAAACTTGGCTTCATACGTCGTAACCTTAGGCCTGCTCCCCCGGACGTCAAACGTCTTGCTTACCTAACCCTAATTAGGCCCAAATTAGAGTATGCCTGCAGCATATGGGATCCCTACCAATCAACTCTTACGGATCTTCTCGAGTCCATTCAAAATCGTGCAACCCGTTTTATTTTGTCCAACTACTCATATCCGTCTAGTATTACCTTGTTAAAGTCATCCATCGATCTTCCCCCTCTTGCACTCCGTAGAAGATACTTTTGTTTGTGTCTCTTTCACAAGTTTTAAATCAATCAAGCCATCCGACCCTCTTTCATTGCACCAGCACACTACGTCTCCGCCCGGACTGATCACACATGCAAAGTTGAGCATCTCCATTGTCGTTCATCCCAGTTTCTCAATTCCTTCTTTCCACATGCTATTGATATTTGGAATGACCTTCCCCAATCCATTGCCACCATCTCTGATGTTTCTGCATTTCGCAGACAGTTGTGTTCTTTTTTTGAATTATAAAGTGTGTCTCATTTACTTGTATTATTTTGTTTGTGTGTTACTTCACATACGAAACCTCGCGTACTAGTTATAATAATATATTCATTATGTGATAGTGCTTGTTGTGTTATTAGTTCACACTCCCCTCATGTAACGCCCCTCGCGGGCATTTGAGGTATTCCCATAAATAAATAAAAAAAATAAATAAATATAGGCTGCAGTGACTAGGTAACACACGCTTTGCTCTTTAAATTGAAACACATGAACCACCTGCTCAACATTGACGTTGATCACAGCCCTGCACAAATCTGATGATCCACATCGATTAAGAACTAGCACTTGCTGAGCTTAGTGGCTATTGATTGCCCTATACTTCTTGAAACCAGTTTCATCCAGTTCGAGTGAACAGCTGAATGATTCAATTTTTGACCAAGATGAATGTTTTTGTTTTTTCCATTTGCGGTAAGACAAATTGTCATCTACAAGGTGGTGCCTTCAAACACCCACGAGTCTGATATTTCCTGTACTGTAGATACGGATTCAGAACTGACAGAGAACGAATTCCCATTACCAGAGAGAACAATTGGAATGTGATTCGATATAAAAAGCTGCCTAAAAATTGCGCAAAATGGAATGAAAAAGGTTTCTTGCAACAGCACAAACGTCTTGCTGGTGTGCTGGCTGGTGATGCCGCCGCAGAACACTTGCATACTTTCCGTTGATGCTGCCATTGTTACTGTATAAGAGGCTTGCTAGTAAGATGTCATGTATGTTCCCGCGCACGCATGCCAGTATCGTATCGATGTTACGTCGCGCGCTATCTGCTTTCCTCCTCCTCTTCCTACTCGCCTGGTTCTGTTAAAAGGCGCAGTTCGGTGCGCCAGTCTGTCATTTGTGTGGCACCCCACGCCGGGGGCACTGTTCATTGTGCCAGCAATAAAGCGTTTGCTGCAAGTACGGCCTGGTCTTTTACCCTGCGATATGACATATTTTGGCGACGAGCTCAGAAGGACCACGCATGGAAGCTAAAACGGATACATGCCCGAGCACAGCAGCAGCAATGGCACGAAATATGCAAGTAGGTCAATTCGAACCTTTTGATGTTTGAAGTTAATCGTCTTCTTTTTGGAATCGCATCAGCCCAAGGGATATTCCAGCGTATAATGGAGAACGTCCTGAAAGGATTACCGAAGGTGTGCTGTTACTTGGACGACCTACTGATTACGGGGTCGACACCGGAAGAACACCTGGCCAACTTGGATGCAGTCTTGACGAGGTTGGTGGAGCGTGGTATTCGCGTAAAACGAAACAAGTGTTATTTCTTCGAAGACAGTCTCGAATATCTAGGGCATGTAATCAGTGCCTCTGGAATTCATACGTCACCTGAAAAGGTTAAAGCGATTGTGGAAGCGCCCAGACCTATTAACAAGCAACAGCACGCTCCTTGTTAGGGCTCGTAAATTATTATGGAAAGTTTGTGCCTCAACTTTCGACTATTGCGTTTCCTTTGAAGAGGCTGTTGTGCAATACGGCGACCTGGCCTTTAGTATTATCTTTATATCAAATGATATTAAGCCCTGAAGTTGACGAAATTCGCCATTTGGCCCATTTTGAGTGCCGTTTTGGAAGCGATTTTGTCAAACGCGACCTCTTAGGGTGCAACAGGGGAACAAGATACGGGGTTCAAGCCCCGTGATTTTACTTTCACATATGCATACTACAAAATCAGCTTAGGACATCTTTAATAATATTTTTATATCAAATGATATTAAGCCCCGAAGTTGATGAAACTGGCCACTTGGCCATTTTGAGTGCCGTTTTGGAAGCGATTTTGTCAAACGTAACCTCTCAGGGTGCAACAGGGGAACAAGGTACGGGGTTTAAACCCCGTGATCTTACTTTCACATATACATATTATAAAATCAGCTTAGGACATCTTTAATATTATTTTTATATCAAATGATATTAAGCCTCGAAGTTGACGAAATTGGCCACTTGGCCATTTTGAGTGCCGTTTTGGAAGCGATTTTGTCAAATGCGACCTCTCAGGGTGCAACAGGAGAACAAGATACGGGGTTCAAACCCCGTGATCTTACTTTCACATATACATATTACAAAATCAGCTTAAGACATCTTTAATATTATTTTTATATCAAAGGATATTAAGCCCCGAAGTTGACGAAATTGGCCACTTGGTCATTTTGAGTGCCGTTTTGGAAGCGATTTTGTCAAACGCGACCTCTCAGGGTGCAACAGGGGAACAAGGTACGGGGTCCAAACCCCGTGATCTTACTTTCTCATATATATATATATATATATACTACAAAATCACCTGAGGACATCTTTAATATTATTTTTATATCAAATGATATTAAGCCCCGAAGTTGACGAAATTGGCCACTTGGCCATTTTGAGTGCCGTTTTGGAAGCGATTTTGTCAAACGCGACCTCTCAGGGTGCAACAGGAGAACAGGATACGGGGTTCAAACCCCGTGACCTTACTGTCACATATACATATTACAAAATCATCTTAGGACATCTTTAATATTATTTTTATATTAAAGGATATTAAGCCCCAAAGTTGACGAAATTGGCCACTTGGTCATTTTGAGTGCCGTTTTGGAAGCGATTTTGTCAAACGCGACCTCTCAGGGTGCAACAGGGGAACAAGGTACGGGGTCCAAACCCCGTGATCTTACTTTCTCATATATATATACTACAAAATCACCTTAGGACATCTTTAATCTTATTTTTATATCAAATGATATTAAGCCCCGAAGTTGACGAAATTGGCCACTTGGCCATTTCGAGTGCCGTTTTGGAAGCGATTTTGTCAAACGCGACCTCTCAGGGTGCAACAGGGGAGCAAGATGCGGGGTTCAAACCCCGTGATCTTACTTTCACATATACATATTACAAAATCAGCTTAGGCCATCTTTAGTATTATTTTTATATCAAATGATATTAAGCCCTGAAGTTGACGAAATTCGCCATTTGGCCCATTTTGAATGCCGTTTTGGAAGCGATTTTGTCAAACGCGACCTGTCAGGGTGGAACAGGGGAACAAGGTGCAGGGTTCAAACCCCGTGATTTTACTTTCACATATACATATTACGAAATCAGCTTAGGACATCTTTAATAATATTTTTATATCAAATGATATTAAGCCCCGAAGTTGAGGAAACTGGCCATTTCGGCATTTCGAGTGCCGTTTTGGAGGCGATTTTGTCAAACGCGACCTCTCAGGGTGCAGGGTGGTGCACGATTAAAGGGGTTTGGAACGTTTTAAAGTGGTCGATCTGCTGCCGAACGTTGCGGTAACCTCTGTTACAATCCCAGTACAAGCCGTTCATAGTATCTTTTTGGCACCATGATACATGTTATTTGAGTCATAGCAAAGCGCCCTGCTGCCGCCTTTTCCAAATTTTGCGGTGGTTTCCGATGCAATCACAGGAGAGGGGCATAACATAAGCCGTCGCATCTTTATATGTGTGTAAAATGTCTGCCACCATGTTTAAAGGGGTTTTTGTCCGTTTTAAAGGGCTCTGCTCGAACCATTTATGGAGTTTGCGGCTGCGTCCGTTATAATTCCAGTAGAATGGCAATAGCATAGACCGCTGCGAATACGTATATGACTTTGGAACTATGACACAAGAGGTGTCGACCGTTTTAAAGGGCTCTGCTCCCGCATTTTCTGTATTTTGCGGTAGCCTTTGTTACAATCGCAGTAGAAGGGCATAGCACCAGCCATTGATGATATGTCATTGGCAGCATGATACAAGGGGTCTCGCCCGTTCTGAAGGGCTATGCTGCATCCTTTTCCGATATTTGCGGTCGCCTGTGTTATGATCTCGGTAGAATGACATAGTATAAGTTGTTGATAATATGTCTTTGGCAGCATGACACAAGGGGTTTTGCTCGTTTAAGAGGGCTCTGCTGCCACGTTTTTCGAATATGGCGATCGCCTGTGTTATAACTCCAGCAGAATAGCATTGCACAAGTCACTGATAACTTTCTTTCTTTCGCTCCATGATACAGGGAGTATCGCCCGTTTTAAAAGGCCTTGCTGTTGCCGTATCCAAATTTTGCGGTTCCCTCTTGCGCAATTCCCGTAGAAACCGGAACCATAAGCCGTCATGAATATGCCTTTGGTACCATGATACAACGGGTTTCGTACGTTTTGAAGGACTCTGCTGCTGCCTTTTCCGAAGTTTGTGGTCGCTTCTGTTGCGATCCCTGTAGAAGACCATCATAAGTCCTTGATAATATCTGTTTGGAACCATGATTAAAGAGGTTTCGCCCGTTCTAAAGGGCTCTCCCGCGGTCTTTTACGGATTTAGCGATCACCACTGTTAAAATCCCAGTACAAGGGCCTAGTATAAGTCGTTGATAATGGCTTCGCTATGCAGAATACACCAGTGACTCTTTGTGGTGTATTCCTTGGTTGCCCCTGCCATCATTGGGGTTGCAGAAAGGTTACTTTTTACTTTTCTCAAAGAAGTTGGCAAGTGATGCAATGTTTCAGAAGGATACTGTGGGTCATTTCTTGCAGGTCGACCTGTAAGCGAATCATGGACTTCTTTATGCGTGCTGCACTTCGAGAAAAATTGGTTGATTACCATGAACAGTGAAATTCAAACGGCTTCGTAACGGATATGTATTTTCATCTATGATGTCTTTTCTTCAGACTTTAGCACCAGTGCTCGTTGGTGTCTGTTGCCGTGTAAACGGACTGCCGGCGATTTGCTGTGCAAGTTCACTTTTGTGCCCCGTAGCTTGGCAAGTTTTTTACCTTGCCATATCGTCGCGGCTCTCTCATGCTGAATTCAAACGGAAGGTATCAGCTTTTAGTCCGTTGCGCAACTCGTATCAGCAGCGAAGAGGAACGACAATTTCTTTTTTGTCATTGTTGTTGCGGCTGGCACTATCATCAATGCGCATAGAAGACAAGATGCGGTACCCGGCGTGATAAGATGTCTGTGTGATTTCGAGTGGAGCGAACCATAGGGTGGTATATCTATATGGATACATATCTATGGGTAGATGCATTGGTGGCCAAGCTGTATCGGGAAATCTCATGAATTACAGGGGAGTGGTTGGAAAAATTCAGGGGGAGTGTGCACCTTCCTGGGGGGTGGGAGTTATAACCCTGGAAAGGACCGCAATTATAGCAAAGTACCTTAGCGTAAACAGCTGAGCGGTATAGTTATTAGGCATTCGCAAATACAATTCGTCAATGAAAAACTTCACTTGACACGCCAACAGAAACAAATGAGCTTCTTTTCCAAATGAGACATTGAAAATTTGAAAGGCGTTGCAAGTTCTTCGTTCATAGTTCTTCACGAACGATTATCCCAACGTTCAGGGGCACTGAAATTGTCGGTTTACACACTGTATTGTTGATTTTGCTTGCATTTTTATCGTGAAAAAGAAAAAAAATCTGGGAAAGAGAGATAATTAAAAATTTTCACACAATGACCCTCGAACATTACTACTCCATCTATTTTTTTTTCTTTTTTTTTTTCTCTGCACCTCTCTGTGCTCCGTATGTAGTTTTTCGCGCATGATATCCGGAGAGGCTGCTACTATGCTGTAAGCCCATAAACTTAGTGTAATAATTAAGATTATGTCATTCTCTGCACTTGTCTCCATTATTACTTCTCAGTTATCATATTACTTACAGTGTAGTTTATCAAAATGCACGTTCAGACCAGATCGCTATAACTACTTGTTGAGGTTCATGAGTCACAAGAACTGCTCGAATGTGAATGTACTTCCTAACGTCGACAGGAGCAGCACTACATCTAGCAAGGGTAAAAACAATGCCTGAAAACCTGGTTTCATTCCAAATTCTTCATTATTGGTGTGTGCGTGTGTGTGGGGGGGGGGGGCAGCTTTATTCCATTTAGTGGTCAAGAGCCCTCAGGACACTGAATAGCTGACCTCAAGCCATGCACATGCGGCCCGCGTGTGTGAGAGCCCCGATTGCCCTGATCTAAGCATTGCTTCATCTTAAGCGAGAAATAAATACTGTACTCGAGGGCGCGTACCACTTGTTTAGCGTTATCTCCAAATCTGGTATTTAGTTCTGCTCCAAAATCTCTGTTCCAAAGAAGTCGCGTTTGATCACATAATTGCCACTCGCAGACGCCACCAGTCGCATCGCCGCAGCACTCGCAGACGCCAAATTGTCCATATCTTCCATTTCATTTAGTAATAATTCTGGATATAAACGTGATATCGAAGATGCCATCACTTAATTACGTAGTCTGTATATCCATGCTTAATAGCTATGAGTCCTCGGCCCATACCTGTTTCCCTTGCTAGAGCCTGCCAAGTAGCGTTTGGTCAAATCATTCATTTTCAAGCGACCAAAGTACAAACAGAAGACAAGATCACACACAAGTCGCTCTGTTGTTGTTTCGTGTTTGTTCTTTGGTCGCTTGTGGATTTACACCAACCAGCCCAATCTATATACTTCAGACATTTTGCCAAATCGTCGCCCAAGTGGCACTCACTGGCGCCAATTTGTCAGTTTCCTCTATTTTAGCTCGTAATAACTCTTGATACCAATTTGATACTGACGGCATCATCATAAAATTACGTAGTCTGTGTGTCGTCTGCGGACCGTAGCTGCTGTCCTTGCTGCACTCTTAGAACTCGCATTTAGTCAATTTGTCGTCCAGAAGGCTATCACTGGCGCCAACCTGCCAATTTCATCCGGCAATCTCCCGATGTCTGGAAAGTCTCATGCTCGTTCCCACAGTTATACATCACTCCTTATTCTTTATCTTACGCGAATGTACCCGGGCGTGTTATCGGTGTTGTTATCAGGTCGGGACGCGAAAAGGGAATTGTTCGCTTCAGATATGTCCTCCTCTCCCTTCCCAGATCTGTTCCTCCTCACGTACTCACGCACCACCCTGTAAACTTAGCTTCCTTGCGTAGTCCTCTGCTATCAGGTCAAGCCCGGTTTCAGAAGGGGTGTCCCTGAATGCTGCTCTTGAAACTTTATGTTCAGCGAAAAGCTTGAACGTTCAAAAGATAAAATATCAAAGAACTCCGCTGAAATCGCTGTAGTTTTTCTGTAATCGAATTTCCGATGATTGCATGTCCAGGGACCTAGTAGGAAACCGAGCAGTCTGTCAACAATTGCATCACCCCGCGCCATCTGTCGAGGACGCATGTAATACGCGCGCTTCTGCTTGCTATAATCCGGCGAAAACGAAAATGGCAGAGGGCATTTGTGACCACTTTCTATGTCTAGGATGTCGAACCTCTCGAACATGAGTGCGCTGGAATTCCGCATTCGAGAACACATCGCTCACACACAGCTTCTGTTCGTGCGACAGCGTGCTGGAAAGTGTGTGCTTCGCAGCAGAAGAT
The DNA here is from genome assembly GCF_037126465.1 of Ornithodoros turicata. NCBI lineage: Eukaryota > Metazoa > Arthropoda > Arachnida > Ixodida > Argasidae > Ornithodoros > Ornithodoros turicata. The sequence continues at coordinate 95,170,807 of NC_088201.1, read as the reverse complement.
TCCTCGCCCAGAGATATACCGGAGTCACATTCGTCCTCACCAGTACCTCACCGTGCCGTGAACACGGTCTGGTTTGTGAAATTTACATGTATCAGGGAGAAACACTTGTGTAAGCCGAAACAAGCGCTGTTTTTTCGTCGTCCAGGTGTTCATGTGGGAAATGCAAACCGATGGATACTACGGGCAAGTGTTTTTGCTGCCGAGAGGTAGAGAATGCGTGTGAAAAGCAGACAGACAATTGCATCACAACTAACAATTATTTGAAATACTGTGCCTTGACACCGAAGTACTGCAAGTGTCTTTTACGTACATCCGAGAAACCGAAGGGCATGGCAACATACTCGGCAGGGCCCTGTGGTCTTTACGTGCTACTTGAACATAAAACTGGACGGAAAACCCTTATTTCTGCAGTAAATTCAGTTATATCACCTGTCGGCTATTTACAAGACGGATATGGGGTGCTCTGAGAAAGTATAATAGAAAGTACCCTTCCTGCCTTACTCGTGCATGCTATTAGGGACGCTTTCCACATCAGTGTGCAGACTTGTAGAAATGTATATTGATGTCAACAACTTTTCATTTCTTGCTTGCTGCAAGTTTTTCTCATTGCTTTTTCTTTGCAGTCACAGCATATTATTATTAGTTTGTTCCTGGAGGGTTAAGTAACCTGCGGGCATATCTTTATTTGTAGGTTATACTCATGTCTTGTATATGTGAGTAAATAAGTTAATTTTCATCAGTGTCATTCAGCGGAACTGTGTTCATAGCATTTAACATACTTCTTATTGACCAGGTTTCCAATTGCCGATTAATATTTGAACCGAGATTGAGATTTAACACTTAATTAGCTCTGTTTTGCTAAAAGGAGTACTTGTAACTGATTCATTATCATATCACCAACCAACATTTGTAAAGAAGGACTTCAGGGCTGACTTCAAGTATTAGCAACCCTTGATCTGGGTTTAAAGTTAACCATGCAACATTGGTGTGGGCAATACTACTCCAACATGGCTAAATATGCATAAGTTCTCTGTTACTGTAATTGAGATGTACTGCTGTAAAGTACTTTTGATAGCCCTGTAAATTGAAATCGGCTTCAGTGTACACGACAAACACTTCGTAGCATTAATTGAAATATAATGTAAGAGTAGATGCAACATTTTGTCGCAACTCAAACTATATGTTTCTTTTTTTATTGTCCAGGGATTTAGGAAACAGAGTATGACTTCCTGCCCTCTGATGTTTTGACGTACTTGATAGAGTTGTAAAACCTGCAACAAAACAAACAAGAGAAGTATAAACAGTTTAGTCTTTCCCTTTTGAATTTAACAAGCTAGTTATATTTTACCATTTGTGCACCTTTGTATTCTCTGTTGATGAAAAGATTACAGGGACAATAATGCTGCAGATCCAACAATGACCTGTCATCTTGATGAAGATGAGCAATTTTCTTCAGGCATGCTAAGTGAGACAAAAGACATGTACAATGAAGGTTGTACAAAAACAGCAAATCTCTGTCGACTAAAATTTTATATATGTGGTTGTTACCACATCGTGTAGTTTCCATCCAAAAGTAGGACTAGGCAATGTTGTTTGGTTGTTGTTGGTAGGTTGTTGGCATGTTGATGTGCTATACCGTTATAGCACATCAATATAGATGAGGAGCAAACACCGTAGACAGCGTGATGGCTGCAAACTCTCAAGTGAAGATTTATTCAACAGAACAAGAAACCAAAAGCATGAGTAGAAAAAGGCAGTGGCCATGCAATGCGTGGAGAACCACATTAATCACTGAGAAGGTAGGATCGGGAGAGCAATAAAGAGAAATGATGGTTGCGTCCGAGATAAGGGAACTCTGCAAATTTAGAACCAATATGATGTGGTAACCTTGCATGGCTCACTGCAACTGTGACACACATTGAACAATTCCAGTAGTGGGGCTTCAAAGACAATGAACTTTCGCTGTTTCACTGGGCATTCAAGTGTAGAGGATGCATCTCTAGAAAATTAATTAGCATTCCTTAGGCATAACTACACCTCAACAGGAAGTATTCTTCTACCCTTCAAACAAGCTAATAGTTCTCATCGGTTTCTTCTCGTACTGTTGATGTCATACTTATGTTCTTCACCTGTCCAAAGACTCCAAAAATGTCACAAAGTCTGCAACACATAACAAATCTAGTGCTTCCATCTCTGGTCTGGACTTTGCATACCTGCTTTCAGCTATTTCTGTCATGTCAACTTGAGTGCCTAGATCACACACACACGAAGCAGTCTGGCGCCACTTCAACACTGGAAGGGCCCCTAAAACTAAATTTGTTGATGTTGACAATAATGAGTACGGGACAAGGAGAATAACATATGTTAAATGGAATACGTCATCGCTATATTATAATTTATACATGTGTGACGCCTGTACATACCTAAGACGTTGTGTTGAACTTGTCGTCTCGGTGAAGCAAAATCACTCGTTACTAAACGGCAGTTTGCTTCGGACGCCTTCGCAATTCGCCTTCTGCGGAATCTTCGTAGTCAGCGGCAGCAAAATGAGCTCAGCACACACGACAAGACAGCTGCATCTAATAGCCGAGTGTTTCGAACCACATTCCTTTTCGCGCACTCCCCTGTAGAATCTTGTGGTAGAAAACGGCCGCCGTCGAAGATGAACGAACACGATTTTTGCATCCCCGAACACCAAAACTACACCAGGCATATGTAGATATCTCGAATACGTGACACAGCAGCCACGAACATGTCATTCACTTCCACTTTCTGCTTCGCGCGACCAATATGACCACCCACGACGTAAACAATCAACGCGATAACACAGGTGGTCCTGCAGATGGCGCGGCGGATCGTAGCTCGTAGCGGCGAAGCAGCTGAATGCTTTATTAACGTAGAAACTAGTAGTATATGATCAGCTCAACTGGCCTGCAACCCACACAGTGGCCTGGACGCCATTAATGAGCAATTTGGGACCCCCCACAGTAATTAGGATCATTCAGTGAGTCATTACACTGATTGGGGAGCATCTAAGACGTGTCCAGACCACTGTGTGAGTTGTGGGCTAGTTGAGCTGGTAAAAAATAAAAGAATAGGTAGAAAATAAAATAGAAAGATAGAAATAGAGTGGAGAGAAGAAGTTTAGTTGAAGATCAATGACGCCATCTTCAAGAAAGCGGTCCGGAACGGTTGCTGACCATCGCTGGGTAACGGAGCACAGAGGGCTAGTTCCATCTCAAATCGAACAATTCGGTACACTGGATGTCTCGAATGAAGGAGAAAAAAATATATGTTGAAGCCATCGGTGAGTTAGGAGAAATAAACGCTTTCGGAATTCTCTGCGCTGCCTGGTTCGGGAAATAGGAGAGGAGGAAAAAACGGCCTCTCAGAAGACGGTGTCATCGCGCGCAGGTTTGAGCGTTCTCTACAAGGCTATTTATTGCAGCATTGTAGTAATTTCTTGATCTGGCTTCAGACCACCTAGGGCACAATAGGCTCCTGGGTTGGCAGTGCTGTGTCGGTTTTTGTTTCTCTGCAAAAAATATAAAAGTTGACTCAAAGCGCCGAAAAGCACCATATTCACTGCAACTTTGCGGGCGACGTAAAAAACGGATAGGATGGAGCTTTATGCCGTTTAATTTGTCATTCATGGGGCTATCAAATTATATATAATATGTTACTCTACTCTGTCAGGAACATAAGCGATACCTGTTTAAGTAACACCATACCACCGGAAAATGGCGAATTTCGGAAGCCTTTATCTAAAAAAACCCACCAAAAATTGCCTCGAAAATTTTATATGTCGTAGGTAGTCCCTTAGACTATGCACAGAAGAAAAATGGAAATTCGGACTTGATCGGTATGCGCACTATGAATTTTTAGCCACCCCTATACTTGGAGCGGTTGGGCCAAGGTTGGGCCAAACAAAGGTTGGGCCAAGCTAGGCTATAGTTAGGCTGGCCTACCTGGCCTTGCTTGGTACATCATCGGCCAACAAGCTTGTTTCTTGATACAGATCCGTACCTTGGCCAACGATTTGCCAAGCATTGGCCAGCCGACGTTGTGCCAAGATACAGACCAAAGCATTCCAGTGGCGTCCCTCATTTTCAGACTCAATTGTCTCGCGGCGTAAGGTAACGATATACCATTATTTGTTTGTTGCTCGTATTTCCCACAACGTTTCCGGAGGAAAAACAGATACTATACATAGCTTGTCGCGTAAGCTTCCGCAAATTCGAGAGACCTGCTCGCGTGTGAGTTAAAATGAAGGGTGAGGCGTGTCTAAGTTTAATCTGGCGCGTACACAAATGACACTGAAATTATGAATTGCTTGTCGTATTAACTAGCCATGAAGGTAATGCTTCTGTTTCTTACTGCTTTAGTTTTGAGAAATTCCCTTGGTCCATCGAAAGTCGAACTTATGCAGCGCTAGACCATTCAACGTTTCCCTCTCGCCCAGGCGAGATTAATCAACGCTTTGGCAAGTGCTTGGCCAACGAGCTCGTTTCTTGATACGGATCTATACCCTGGCCGACGGGTTTCCAATCCTCGCTCTGCCTATCACTATGCAACGCTGCGCCAACGTTGGATGGCCAAAAGAGTCGTTGGCCAACTATCATCCGACCTTCTGCCAACCGTCGGCCATCGGCCATTGCTTGCTTGGGAAGTGGTGGCCCGGTGTCCCGCGTGTCGCAAAATTGAATTTTCCAAAGGGACTTTCAACTTCTGTCTTCACATGAAAGTAACTGGTACAGTTTGAAGCCGTTCTGAGCGTTTATGTTCATAACAGTGTTGTAATCGCTGAATGTACATTGTCGAGCAACCAGATGTGCTAGCACTTTTTTGCGGGATGTCACACATGCATTGCAAGTGCTGGGAGCCCGTGAAGAACAGAATGCTTTTGCATCTTTGTAAGAGGTATATCTGTTCAGGGTGATTATAAACAAGTATATTTAGTGTACACATTAAGTCACGAGAGACGCAGTGACTTCCAGCATTCTTTGAAACATTTCCTTTCTTACGGCTCCATGACCTCGGACAGCGGAAATCCCACAGAGGAAAGTGTTGTTGTGTACTGTCTTACGCACACATTCAAGACTAATTCATGGTGCCTTTTGTGAAACTTACCTAAACAGCCCGACTGGCGCCGCAGTCCAATATGTTCTTTGGTTCGACATGCTGCGACCCTGGGAAAATCCATGTCGGATTAACTCTCGGAAGGCACCTTGCACAAAGTTCCGCATCATTGTCGACTACAGAAGTGCACGGAGTGCCCTTATACAGAGCATGTGAAGACATTTGCATTACTGTACTGTGTCGTCCTGGCATCACGCCTACCTCAATGGCCTCTTCGTTGTACAGCGCTGACCGCGTGTATTGCGCTGACCACCGACCGCCCTCACACACAGGAAAAGTGTGCTTCGGACAAAGAACTTTCGCTTTGCTTCCGAGATCGTCGTAGCTGCCATAAAGAATGTGGTTCTAGCGGATCAAACGGAAGGTGTATCAGAAATGGCCTAGCTGTGCAGAAGCTGCTTCAAGTACTCCACAGCAAAGGTGGCTCAATCACAGTAAGCAGCAATGTCTCCCACATTTCAAGGGACCGTTTGTGCACCAGCCCGACGTGGTCAAAGAAATCATATCATCTGAAGCCATTAACGTCACACCGCTTAAGTAAAGACGGAAGTTGGTGAAGGCATATGCACAGCGGAAACACTCCCAAATACATGAAGAAATGGCAGAAAGACAGGCCGCAAAGTGGACACCGCTTTCGGCGTTGCATTGCCAGGAACATCCCGGAGTAGTGGCCAGGATTGCAGCGAGTTAGCATGTAACCTGAGAACAGCCTATCAAGAAAATCTGACAAGAACCTGCCATCAAAAGTAACATTAAGGAAAGTGGCTCCTACAACAGTCTAAAGCAGTTCATGATGACACGAGCACTCTCATCCACGCAGGATGCTCTGCATTACTTACGTTATCTTCTTACCTTCGTTACCTTGTCTTCTTCGCTGTCAAGTTGTTTTTATTCAGTGTACTGTAAATATGCTTCAATATGGTCACTGTGGACAAATACACGCGCTCAAACCTGCGCGCGATGACACCGTCTTCCGAGAGGCCGTTTTTTCTTCCTCTCCTATTTCCCGAACCGGGCAGCGCAGAGAATTCCGAAAGCGTTTATATCTCCTAACTCACCGATGGCTTCAACACATATTTTTCTCCCGTTCATTCGAGACATCAAGTGTACCGGATTGTTCGATTTGAGATGGAACTAGCCAGAGGCAGGCTGCAAAGCATCACAGCTGTGACCACAAGTTCCAGACATCCTGTGACGTCAGCTGTGACGTCATCATGGCCTGTCTGGGCAGGTTAGGACAGCTCAGGACATGCGAGGAGAAAAACACTCGTAATACAGAAGCTGGGAAAGCAAGAGTATGCTAACCATCAATAGCAATCAACAAAAAGAATTAGTTACATAACAGATCATCCCACCACAACAGGAGCGCAGAACGATGCGACTGCTGCATCCGACAGCCAGGCAGAGAACTGACTCGTAATGGTTTTTTCTCCTGTATAAAGTCCCGCAGCTGCACCCCCTAGCGGTTACTTTGTCAACTAATCTCACGACAAAATTATTAAGAATGACGCCAGCGCTACTCTCGTTCCCAAGGCAGAAGAAGATAGAAAATGGCGAGGATGCCCGGACAACAGCAACCAGCACCTGACGTGCACGGGCATGAAAATCGCCAACAAAGCGGGGACAAAGTTGGCGAAAGCATTAGTTACACAACAAATCAGCTCACCACAACAGGAGCGCAGACCGATGCGACTGCTCCATCCGGCAGCCTGGCACAAACTGAGCCGCGCGGGGACTGCGGAGCGACCGAGGACACGTCTACTCTCCGCGACAGCGAGCGAGCAACTGACTGGGACGCCGTGCCGCGGCAGCTACGCATACGCGCATTAGCACCCTCTGCGGCGACCACGTGCGAGGAGGAGGAGGAGGAGGAGGAGTGTCGTTGGGAGGAACCCGAGAGGTCTGCCTGCCTGATTAGGCGGCATGTTTCTCGGGAAGGGAAAGGTGGTGGAGAGGAGGAGAGGAAAGGGTGAAGTGGAAGACCGAGCGGAATCCGCTCGGAGGGAGGATAGCTGCGTCCATGGGCCGACTTCAGGGGAACTGTGCCGGCATACGCCTATTACACATCTGAGGGAAACCCAGGAAAAACCCCAGACGGCACAGCCGGCCCACGTGCGAGAGGCTAACAGAGAAGAGCATTCCTGCGCCCTCTTCTTGCGTTGCTCATTGGTCGTGACGTCATCCTATTGTCCCAGGTCTACACTGTTGTTTTCTACTAATGCTCCTCTGGACAAGGTCCACCTGAAACAATAGTGTCGCGGTATTACGTCATCATGCATCTGCATGGCTCAAGGACGCGTACGCTCTAGACAGGGGGCCTATTATTTATTGAATCACTAACCCAAGATTATATCCTTTATTCTACTATGAGGATTGCATAGGAAACTATTGGAGAAGAGCACCATGCTTGAAAACTGATCGTAGGAATTCCAAAGTCTTACTAAATTAGACTAGCAAAAGAACAAAATATCCTAACTCCATCAATGGCTAATAAGAGGACTAGGCACTCAACAAATCAACACAGAGTACGGGTAACAAGGAGCGCAGAACGATGCGTCTACTCCATCCGACAGCAGGGCACGGAACTGAATCGTAATGCTTTTTCTCCTCTATAAAGTCATGCATCTGTCCCTCTTGCGGTTGATTTGTGAACTAATTTAATCGTCAAATTATTAAGAATAGCACTATTCCCATTCAGGGCAGCACTATCAACATCGTCAAGACAAGAATGTTCCTTGTCAAAAAAGAAAAAAATACAAAGCGTCAACAAAGGAAAGCATGCATGTCGGGGCATGTCAGGACACGTCAGGACAAATCGCACGACTGCTGAGCAACAGAGGAAAACAAACACTGAGACACTTGAACAGAGTGCAAAAGACACCCACCATCATAATTCACGTTCACTACATTCCCTCATTGTAAACCCGTTCGTCACACACCATTCACCAATGACGAACCACACATCCGCTCCCCATCAAAGGCAGACGGAACCCCACCGAAGCTTCGCTCTTCCACTAACGGCCAACGCAATTGCTAGGAACGAAATTAACGTGTCCACACCCGCCAGCGCCCACGAGAGAAGTGAATCCTTGCGCCCCCGCAGGCTTTGCTCATTGGTCGTGACGTCATCCTATTGGCTCAGGGCTACACAGTTTTTTCCACTAATGCTCCTCTGGACATGGTCTACCTGAAACAATAGTGTCGCGGTATGACGTCATCATGCAGCTGCGTACGCTGTAGACAGGGGACCTATTATTTATTGAATCACTATCCCAAGATTATTTCCTTTATTCTACTATAATGATTGCATAGGGAACTATTGCAGAAAAACACCATACATGAGAGGAGATTGTAGGAATTCCAAAGTCTTACTGTACAGGAAAAAACAAAATAATGGTTCAGCAAGACATGTCCATCCCTTCCGAGAGCCAGGCCGCTAACTGAATAATGTCGCTTTGTTCCTCGACTGGATAAAGCCATGCACCTGTCCCCCTCGCGGTTACTCTCAGAAGTTCAGAACTAAATGAATCGCAAAATTAATAAGAGCGGTACTCCCATTCAAGGCAGCACTATCGACATCGTCAAGAATGTTCCTTGTCAAAAAGAAAAAAAAACTACATCTAGAAGGAAAACATGACAGAACAGGTCACGGCATGTCAGCGCATGTTTGTCAGACAACAAAGGGCAAAAAAGCAAACAGAAACACTTGAACAAAGCAGAAAACCAACATCAAACTATTTCTAAGCACACGCACTCCTCTTATTCAAAAAGTGTGCTCATCATAAATCCGTCCAGGACAATACACACCAGTTTTCTATTGCTACACTTTTTTCCAGTAACGGTCAGTGCATTGCTACGTCATTGCTGACGTCATCACGTCCTGTCTGAAGAAGGCAGCGGCAAAGACTCCTATTATTTATTGAATGGCACGATTATTTCCTTGGTCCGACGCTTAATGACGTTCACTTTTACAATAAAATTCAACAAAAAAAGCACCGTGCATATTAGCGATTTTCACCCTAAAGGCTCATCATGGTCATTAGAATCACAGCACCAGTAAACTACCACTACTCTTTTAAAATAATAAGTGAGACCACACAACATCATCACCAGGCTTATGTAATACATGACCCTTTTTATGCTCGTATACTCGTTGTCTGAGGCTACACCTGCGAGCAAAAAGGCGCGAAAGCCTGGGAGCAAAGTGCCATTCGCGCTCGACGGAAGACTAGAGAGAACGCCGTTACGGGAACATGATGGCATTCCTACTATATATCATTTTCTATCTCGCATTGCAGTTTAGAAAAACTACGCTCAACTATAGTATAGGAGCCTTATAAATCCACTTTCTATGGAAACTATAATTGCTCTGTTACTTGGAACACTATTAATCAAATGCTCCATTTTTTCTCTCTTCCCAGGCGGCGTGCTAGGAATTTCTGTCCTGCGCTCAGATGCAAGCATTTCTGCACGGATACCTATAACAGCTTACTTCTTCAACATACCGAGCTCCTAACAACATCTAACAAACAAGCAGAGAAACCCACTCCTCAGTTGTACCATGCGACTTTCTTCTGCGTAAAATTGCTGAAAAAGGAAAAGGGCAACAAAAAATTGTGCACACTTGTGCTTGACTTTAAAAACCGAAGCATACGCTAATAAATTAAGAAAAAGACACCCATTTCTGGCATCAGATAATTCTTGCATAACGCTACATACACAGCCGCATTGTCCTTGCGTAACGAAGGCACAGGACAAGGGCACACCAATTCCTTTAGGCGAGCAGGGAAAAGGCTTAAGACCTCGGGAATAATAGCAGAGTCACCGGACATCGCTACGCGGCTAACACAAGATAACAACAAGGTACTAGCGGCGGGTAAAATTGCAACTCTTCTAAACAAGTTGAGACATGCCATGATGACGTCACAAATCAAGAAAAAAGCACGCACGCACAGACATCAGCTCAGGAATGCACAAGAAGACGTGCTTTATGGGAATTTCTACTCCACACTCAGATACCAGCATTTCTGCACAAACACCTATAACAGCTTACTCCAACAACATATCGAGCAAAGTGAGTACTGACACTCAACAACATATAACAAAAAACAAACAAATTCAATTCTTGTGAACTCTCCTTTGCGAAGCGGCATTCTTCTGCTCTACCTGGATGCTGACTGTTTCCCCTCATCTACATTCTGAGTAAAAGCAGTGAAAGGAGAAAAAAAACGCGAAAAATTACATGCATTTGTGCTCCAATAGCTGTAACTGCAAGAAACCGTAGCGCACGCTAATAAACTGGGAAAAAGACACCCATTTCTGCCACCAGATAATTCTTGCATAATGCCGCATACTCAGCCGCATTGCCCTTACGTAAAGGAAGCACAGGACAGGGACACACAAATTTCCTTAAGTGAGCAGGGAAAAGGCTTAAGTCGAACCGCTCAGGAATAATCGGAGAATCACCGCTTATCGCAACGAAACTCGACGGCTAGCACAACATGACACCAACAAGATACTAGCAGCGGGTAAAATTGCAACATTGCTAAACATGTCCAGACATGCCATGATGTAATCACAAATGAGGAAAAAAGCACACGCACGCACGCACACAGGACAACGCATTAAAGGGACTATCGCATCCGTCCCGGTCGATTCCGAAACTGTAGTGCTTTTTTACTCCGCGTTCATCACTGATAATAACGCCGAAAACCCCACGCGAATTGGCAGCGTCGTTCCTGTGTAGTTTGATATAAAACATGGCAAGAGCAGACGACGCATTCCTGGATTCCCTCTCTGGAAACGTCACGCGGACGAGGCCAATCACTGCGCGCCCTTTGACATGGAGAATACCAATCACGGAGCGGCCGGAGGGACCTTGGTAGCCTTGGCAACCGACCGACAGGCGGGCGGGCGAGGCGGAATGCTAGGGGACGGCGTCTTCTCTGCTCGCGGAATGTTGTTTCTGGTTAACGTTGAACGTGTTCGTACAGCCAGGAGCGTAACGCCGTGTTTCACGTAACATGGTTACGTCTGCACTCACACTGGTAAGCGAAAGTCAGCGGATTTACCGATAGTATAGTGCGATGCGAACGCCAAGCAGACGATCTCGGAGACAATCGCCAGCGCTGCGCTCCCATTCGTGCGCCTGGCTTACGTCATCATCCTATTGGCTGCAGATGGAATGCGAACCTTTAAAACTCGTTTACTTAATATGTAAGGTGTTTTCGGAAGAGAAATTTGGCAAAGTTGACTCTAAAGCGATGAGGAACATTACCCTATCGGTATGATACATACGTTCCCGGATGCGATTGTCCCTTTAAACACACGGAGCACTCAGGAATAACAGTAGCGTTACCGCACATCGCTACCAAGCTCAACGGCTAACACTAGACGACAACAACAAGATATTAGCGGAGGGTACAAATTGAAAGACACTACTGAACAAGTCTAGACATGCGACATCGAATTCGAAAACACTGGTGATCGGGGAAAAGGCCTAAGCCTGCGGCCCGTCATCATAGAGCATACACAAGTTCATTTTTGTATTTCGCGTAAACTAAACGCGGTCTGCTTGGAAAACGACGTACAGATTTTCTTACGGAGCAGAGAAATATAGGAATTTCTACTCCGTGCTCAGATACCAGCATTTCTGCTCAGAAACCTGCAAGATTAAGCACTGCTTACCTCATCCACCCAACAAAATCAAACAAACAACCCCACTTCCACTGATAGAACACTATTCAGCTTGTACCAGGAGGCTTTCTTCTGCGTAAAAGTAGCGAAAATAAGAAAAGAGCAGCGAAAAATTACACGCACTTAATACATGCACGCTAATAAACTGCGACAAAGACACCCATTTCTGCTATCAGATAATTATTGCATAATGCTAAATACTCAATTGCATTGCCCCTGCATCAAGAAAAGGACACACAATTTATCTTGAGCGAGCACGGAAAGTCACTTCTTCTCGGACAGCTTAATACCATAACGTCTGAATTTTGTCAAAAACAAAAAAAAACAAAGCTTGAACAGCGCTACGAACGTGACAGACACATACTTACAAACAAACAAACACTCGTATTGATTTCTACTGATAAAATTGTAGCTAAAGGCGTGAACCACACTACAAGAACAAAGCACACTGCTTCAGGAAAGCATATCAAATGCAACGCAACAGGACCGGCTCTCATAAAATAGGCTGCCCAAAACAAAGACTTCACCAGGTTCGCGAGGCAATTCCTCTTAAAAACGCTCTCGGCCTATCCTACAGATAGCAATGCAAAGGCGACTACCCTTATTTTTTAAACCACTATTTAACGCAATAGTACATAAATGTATCACTCATGTCACACGAAAAGGCACACACAAAGAACTTACTTGTCAAGTGGGGTCCCTGGTTCAGAAAAGCGAGCGAGCGAGCGCGCGCACACACACACACACTCACATTTTCACACTCCCAAACACAAAGTCTATTTTTACAACCACATAAATCCATATTATTCCTCAGGTCAATAATTATCCTACCATCGTCAAAAGCATCGTCAAAAGGCGGCACACACATGTATGCGAACGCAAAACGATAGGTCCTCGTTCCGGATGTAATAGGATATCGCCACTCGGCCGGCGCGAACCAAAAAAAAAGAAAGGAATGCACGTTTGCTATACATCTAGGGAGAAAACGGTGCCGTGCTTCTACGCAGCGATCATTATGCAGGAGTGAATTCACTTCGTTTTCCTTTTATTTCCTTGCACCCATATATTTTTCAAGAATACTATAGAGTGGAACGGGTAAATGTGAACATCATTCGCTACACAATGTAGCTCCCTTTATTTTTAAACCACACCAGTTAACATGTGTTCATAGGCCTCCACTAAATAAGTGAGCCGATTATAACTCAATATAAAATCAAATCAAATAATCATTCCAGCATCGCTGACTGCAAGCTTGGGTACCCAACAGAGCAGTGCACTTCCGTCAACACGCCTTGGGCTGACCTTACACACCCGAAACCTTTTCTGAATACATTCTGCTGGCGCTGGTATAAAAGATTTATCCCGAGGCTACTACAATGTCAGCTATGTTGGTGGAGTATAGATATTTGTGCAGAAATGCTGGTATCTGAATGTGGAGTAGAAATTCGTATAAAGCACGTCTTCTTGTGCATTCCTGAGCTGATGTTTGTGTGTGCGTGCTTTTTGCTTGATTTGTGAGGTCATCATGGCATGTCTGAACTTGTTTAGAAGAGTTGCAATTTTACCCGCCGCTAGTACCTTGTTATCTTGTGTTAGCCGCGTAGCGATGTCCGGTGACTCTGCTATTATTCCCGAGGTCTTAAGCCTTTTCCCTGCTCGCTTAAAGGAATTTGTGTGCCCTTGTCCTGTGCCTTCGTTACGCAAGGACAATGCGGCTGTGTATGTAGCGTTATGCAAGAATTATCTGATACCAGAAATGGGTGTCTTTTTCTTAATTTATTAGCGTATGCTTCGGTTTTTAAAGTCAAGCACAAGTGCGCACAATTTTTTGTTGCCCTTTTCCTTTTTCAGCAATTTTACGCAGAAGAAAGTCGCATGGTACAACTGAGGAGTGGGTTTCTCTGCTTGTTTGTTAGATGTTGTTAGGAGCTCGGTATGTTGAAGAAGTAAGCTGTTATAGGTATCCGTGCAAAAATGCTTGCATCTGAGCGCAGGACAGAAATTCCTAGCACGCCGCCTGGGAAGAGAGAAAAAATGGAGCATTTGATTAATAGTGTTCCAAGTAACAGAGCAATTATAGTTTCCATAGAAAGTGGATTTATAAGGCTCCTATACTATAGTTGAGCGTAGTTTTTCTAAACTGCAATGCGAGATAGAAAATCATATATAGTAGGAATGCCATCATGTTCCCGTAACGGCGTTCTCTCTAGTCTTCCGTCGAGCGCGAATGGCACTTTGCTCCCAGGCTTTCGCGCCTTTTTGCTCGCAGGTGTAGCCTCAGACAACGAGTATACGAGCATAAAAAGGGTCATGTATTACACAAGCCTGGTGATGATGTTGTGTGGTCTCACTTATTATTTTAAAAGAGCAGTGGTAGTTTACTGGTGTTGTGATTCTAATGACCATGATGAGCCTTTGGGGTGAAAATCGTTAATATGCACGGTGCTTTTTTTTGTTGAATTTCATTGTAAAAGTGAACGTCATTAAGAGTCGGACAAAGGAAATAATCGTGCCATTCAATAAATAATAGGAGTCTTTGCCGCTGCCTTCTTCAGACAGGACGTGATGACGTCAGCAATGACGTAGCAATGCACTGACCGTTACTGGAAAAAAGTGTAGCAATAGAAAACTGGTGTGTATTGTCCTGGACGGATTTATTATGAGCACTGTTTTTGAATAAGAGGAGTGCGTGTGCATAGAAATAGTTTGATGTTGGTTTTCTGCTTTGGTTCAAGTGTTTCTCTTTGCTTTTTTGCTCTTTTTTGTCTGACAAACATGCGCTGACATGCCCTGACCTGTTCTGTCATGTTTTCCTTCTACATGTAGTTTTTTTTTTCTTTTTGACAAGGAACATTCTTGACGATGTCGATAGTGCTGCCTTGAATGGGAGTACCGCTCTTCTTATTAATTTTGCGATTCATTTAGCTCAGAGAGTAACCGCGAGGGGGACAGGTGCACGGCTTTATTCACTTATTATTCAGGTCATGGCCACTGTGTGAGTTGTGGGCCAGTTGAACTGATCATATACTACTGTAACTATGGGTGTGAGCGTCACTTTTAAAATGGCGTTTAGCTGTAAGATATCGTACGTCAACTTTGTTCTCTACAAAATTAACTCTCACGTGGTAAGGGTTGACCAATCCCAGGGAGCCCTGGACCCGAAACGCAAGTTGCTCTTTTTCGCCGTTTGTTGGCAGCACCATCCATGTTCCGGCATTCTTCAAAATATTTATACGTAAAAAATATGCCGGATTGAGAAGTAGTGCTTTCTGTGTCTTATCAAACAATTATGTTGTACACGACAGGGGGCAAAAATATGGGGGTTATTTTTCACTTTTCGGTCCCTTTAAGGAAAATGCCAATTTGAACTCTATGAGAAGTAGCTTTAGAGTAAATTTGTTGCAAAACCTATCAGACACAGAACATTTAAATGTGTGAATTTTTGCTTATTGTAACCGCGCCGGTGTTCTGAGCAAAGTTAGTTGATACTATAGTCTGTACGCTTCATAATTTGTGGGTATTGTTAGTTTTGTTCTTGATCTTAGTTAGCCTCTAAGTTACCGATCTGTTTGACATCAGGTCACTATACGCTTAAATGTACTGTGTATTCTTACATTTAATTCTATCGCACAAGGCTGTACTTGATTGCATTTGTACTTGATTGATGATTGTACTTGATTGCCCAACTGGATTGCATTTATAGGCTTTGACCTCGCAATCCAGTTGGTATTTTGTGTATACATTGTTTATTGTGCATAAATAAGATCTGAAATCTGTTGCAACGGTCACACATACGTGTGAAAAAATGGAACGGCTTCTCACGTCGAAGCGTGTCTGGTGCCACTTGCTTCGACAATTGTTCGTCGGCCATTTCGTTTGAGGAACTGTCGTGTTCGTCACTAAGGATGATCTTGATAGAGCTTTGCAGTGCCAGCCTGTTCGAAGTTTCGAGGATTGTGTGTTCGACGTTTGGAGGACTGCCTGGTGCATCGGATGGGTTGTCTGTCCGTGCAACGTGTGCTCCATATGTGTGTGGGGATTAGTGAACCGTGTATGATTTCCATTCGGCAAACGATGATTTAAAGGTATGTGCAAGCCAATGAAATTTGGTGTTTCATGTTCGGTGCCCTTGGAGCAGTTTCTTCATTTTTTTTTGCGAAGCCTCGAGGTCATTTTTCTGTTAGGGACCTCGAGAGGCACAATCTATCTCGTGTATGAGTGGGTACAGGTAACCTTTCAATACGTTCGGTACACTATGGATCCTGGCGTTAGCAGGGATGTCGTACCAGTTGTTTCACGGGGTACAGGGCACCTGCAGCTTTCGCAGGCACCATGTGCCGCTTAAAGCCATCTGGCACATTTTTTTTTATGTGCCGTTGATTAGACGGCACCTATCCGTCGCTGGGCTTAGAGCGTATTTTGTTTCTCACCGCTTCTCGCATGTACACAGACAGCCATGGTAGCGTTAGTATTGCCAGTTTAAAATGCATGAAGTCAAGGCTCGGATGTTTGTTAATTTCGTTACTCCCACTCTGCATTTGTCATTTTTTTACAATTGTATCTTTTTTTTGTAGCATATTGCTATGCAAAAGTCTATTTTCATAAATGCGCCTAGTGCTTACGTTCTATTAAAGCTGCTGATACCACACAACAAAAAATGGTCCACAGGCACAGGGCAATCCGAAACAATTTAGGGTCATTGCATGCCAAACGTCCCAGACCCCGATTTCTTTCAAATATAATGTAGTTGATTGTTACCATGTATAGCCAATGCTCCCCGACTTATTTTTGCCGCAGAAAGTGTTTTTCTTGTCGTGGGGGGGCCGCCTCTTGGAGATGGCGATTTGACATGTAACCTACCTGGCGAAAAAAAATCTACCAAAATAGCCTTTTCGCAAATTCCAACCAATTCTCTACTGAGTGAAGGCAGAGCATAATACTTTCGTGCCAAGACCGGTTGAAGCATGATCGACACTTTTTATCAAAATTTATGACCCGAGAAAACTGTAAAATTTCGTGAACTTTTGGATTTTTTTACGGAACTCTACCATTTTTTCATAGCTATTTAAACTTTTTAGCGCTGTTGTGCAGGAGCCATAGAACGTCTTAAAAATATTTTGAGGGGTGCGGACTTGGAAGAGCACGCAGAAAAAAAAAAATCATGAATTTCGGAAATATTGCCTTTTACCAGATATTCAGCCGTCAATTGCACACTCAGGTGGTCCTGATAAAAATATGAGACAAATTGCAGGAGGTATAGAACGTGTTAAAAATATTTTGAGGGGTGCAGATTTGGAAGGGTACGTAGAAAGGAATCATTAATTTCGAAATATTGCTTTTTACCAGATATACTGCCGTCAATTGCGCACTGAGGTGGTCCTGATAAATATATGAGACAACTTCCATTTAATAGTGTGTCCCTTGAACACTTATTTTACAAAGTTTCATCACTTTTTGTTTTAGCAGCGAAAAAAAAATTGAACTTGACCACCCCTGCTCTCATCGGCATTGCCCCGAAAGGCTGCTTCACTCCAAGACGCACGCCGCCGCTGCCGCCAAACGGACACTTGAGCTGCAAAAACCGAACGACATGTTTGTATCAACTGATACTTGCTTTCTGTCCCTATTTATGGCATAGCGACTCTGTATAGCATGCGGAGTCCATATCATCTATGGATGACGGACTCAGCACAGCAAGTGGAGTCCGCATTACCAATGGTCTGCGGGCACCATACAGTGTATGGCATTCGTTGTCCAATAATTCCGTACACCTTCCGTACGGTCAAACATCCTATGGTTTCCTATGGCACACAATTTCCATCCTCACGCATTCCGCCGTTCCTCATCGAAGGCTACTCGAATATCCCTCATGTTCAATTCATTTAGCAGTATTCTCCCGAAGACCGCATTATTTCAGACTTTATACAAATTTTCTCGAACGTCGTGCCTGAGGCAACGCGTCTGACAACATTGTCCTCGGTGTGGCAACGCAGAAATAGTGCCTGACGAAATTTTAGAATTCGGTGAATTTTCGTCACCCTCATCTACAACAGAGCCCGAGCAGCGCGTAGTAATCGACCTACTCGGCCTTGTCCTTGCACGTCAGCAGCATCTTTTTGCTGCGTAATGTAAACCTCCGAAAACAACTTTTTGCTGTTCGTTGTTCATACATTTGTTCTTCGAGGAGCCCTCGCTGGAATGGCGAGAACCATTCCCTTGGGATGGCCACCTTCTTATGAGCCAGGGGGAAGTACCACGTCAGCGCGTGGATAGATTTTAGATACTCCAAGTCACATACATACACACACCCCACGTCCGAATTTGTGGGGTGACGCATAAAACCCACGGAGCTAAAATCCTCGACCCATTCGAAATCGTCCACGGGGAGGTGTTTTATCATACTGAATCCGTAAAGACTTGCAATCTAAAAACGCAATTAAAAAAAAAAACAACTTGCAATCTATATATGGTATGTACACGTATGTCCTCTTTATCGGGGTCACAGCCACTGCGTAGAGTGTTGTTCCCCGCAAATGACGCCTGCTCGCCTGACAGATCCTGCCTCTAACACCCGGTTCAATGGTTCTCGATTGAAAAAAAAAAGCGGTTTCATTCTCTTAAGAGTAGGCTCTCTTGGTGTTTGCAGTGTGCACATTAAAAATATCTGACGTGACACCAGGGTGACTCTGATGCTGTCGAGTTCTCCTGATGTCAACACCAGAGTGGCCTACTACAACATCAGAATGATTCTGGTGCCTTCTAGAATGCTCGGTGTGCGCAGTAGACGGACGTAGTGTTTTAACGTGACTGTTAGAGCGAACTGGTGTGATTCACGGACACCAGACCTACAGGCGCCAGAGCACTACGCGCTCTTACCATGAAAACTGCAATTTGCAATTATAATGAGGTCGTTAGCGCAACCTTTTTTCCAAAGCAATGATAATTCGCTTTGCAAATAATTCCCTCGAGTGTAGAAATTGATACGCTCTCGCGGCTTTCACTCGAGTTTGGTAACGGAACTTTACGCTCTAATTGTCACATAAGACAGCGCCATCGGCATTAGTGTCTGTTATGAACTCACCGAGCTCGACGAGGTAGTTGAAGTAGCGTACTGTCCTGGTTTTCAACGTAAAAACCGCACACAAATGTGATCAACTTTGAATATGTATTTCTGAAGTTCTGCGTTATATGTCCTAGTTTGCTTTCCAACATCTGTACAAGTGCAAGTATGAGAAAATACAAGCGACGCATTCAGCAGCACCCTCACGAGGCTCCAAAAGCTGTGCATAGTTGAGAACGGGAAAAACAAACAGGATACCACAAATTCCGTGTTCGTGCTGTGGTTCCGTGCTTGTGCTGTTGCCTGTGTGTTTTTCTTTTTTCTTTCTCTCTAGCTGTCTCTCTGACGTCTTCAGTTACGCACAGGTTTTAGTGCCTCGTGAGGGTCCCGAGGAACCGAGTACAACACGGGATAGAATGCATACGAGACATCATAATGTTCAACAGTGGAGCTAGAGCTGGCAACCCGGGATCCCGATGTCCCGGGATCCCGGATTATAATCGCGGATTCCGGGATTATAATTTTTCAATCCCCAAATCCCGGGATCGTGAAAAGGCCTCGGGGTTCCCAACTCTAAGTGGAACGTCACAAAAACACCACGGGATCCTGGTGTGCAACACTAGAGGCCACACACCAGGGATCCTGGTGTGGAAAATTAGAGAAGAACACTAGGAATGTCCCAAATCACATCCACTAAGAGCATTAGAATGATTCTGGTGTTTTTTGTTTTGTGTGTGTGTGTGTGTGTGTGTGTTTTATAGGGTTCTCTAGAAGTCCTCGTCAATGACCAATTCCAATCCGCGCGCGTCGGAAATGCCGCATTATGTCAGCATGTAGTAGGGAATCCGATTTCACGTACAATGCATTATACAGGGTGTCTCAGTTAAATCCCCGGGCTAAATAATTCGCGAACGGGTGCACCAATCGATGAACTTTCTTTTTTACAAAGATCTGTCCGATACCACCTACAGGCTGCGTGCTGTGTGACTGAGTGGAAGGCGCTCATTATTTAAATAAAAATTCAAATGAGTTTCTTGAAAAACATAACTTCTAAGGCAGGGCGCCGTCGGCATTAAAATGGGTGCTACCCCTTGTGGGACCTTCAGTGGACACCTTTTAGAGCAAAATCTGCCACTGAAGCGGGTCATTTGTTGCAGTAATGTATTGGTTTCGGTTTACATATTTTTGTCGCGGCTGGTAGCGGCGAAGCGCAAAACGACGCTCTTCCACTCCCTTATCCACCAATGAATTACGTGTTCTTGAGCATACTTCGCAACGGGGAGTGCTGAAGGAACAGTAACAGCGTCAGACAGGCTACACCAGTCCCCACAACGCTTATCTAACTGATATGCGCCCTTTCTCTGTTATGATCGCACGGACGAAACACAGATAATCACATAGTACCTTGATATCACATGCTTTCCATTTTTCTTCAGCACTCCCCTTTGCCAAGTAAGCTCAAGGACACGTAATTCGTTGGTGGAAGAGCGTCCTTTTGCGCTTCACCGCGACAAGCCTTGACAAAAATATGTAAACCGAAACCAATTAATTACTCCAACAAATGACCCGCTTCGGTGACAGATTTTTCACTAAAAGGTGTTTTAATGCCGACTGCGCCCTGCTTTAAAGTCATCTTTTTCACGAAACTCATTTGAATTTTTATTTAAATACTGAGCCACTCGCCCTCATTCACATGGTGCGCGGCTTGTAGGTGGTATAGGACAGATACTTGTAAAAGAGGAAGTTCTTCGATTGGTGCACCCATTCGCGAATTATTTAGCCCGGGGATTTAACTGAGACACCCTGTATACCCTCAGATTCGAGCATCCAAAACGTTCAAATACGTGCAGCGCGTACTGGTAGTCTCCGTCGTTTATATCCTCCTCCGTCAGATCGTTTCGGAAGGCGGATTTTGCCGGCAGAGCCAGTTCGTCATACACCACAGAAGAATTAACGTGACTGTACGAGAGTACTCTTTTATACGAAGCAGAATTTCGTAGTCGTCTCCAAATACCTGCTTGACGCATTGGAACGCCTTTGCCAGTGGCGGTCCCAAGGGGGGGGGGGGGCGTTCGAGGACGTCGCATTTCCTCCCCCAAAAGCATTTCCTGGTTCAGTTTTCGTCTCTTTCCCTGTGACACTCTCAAGGAGAGCGAAGAAGGCGCACCCCCAAACTTGTTACTCATACCATACAGTACTCGGGAGCTGTTTCCAGTTCTCCACTGGAAACAGCTGCCGAGTACTATACACTGCCGAGTACTATATGGGCGGCTCGATGCTAGCTAGGTCGACATGAATGCGGTCCAGGTAGAGCACAGCAGGCTCTATGCTGGGCACTATACCTAAAATGGATTACCAGTGATAGGATTTCGTGCGAGAAAAGGTTGAGCCCGTCTCCAGAACCCCTCCCCCATCGCACCACAATAGATAGCGACTGGCTAAAGGCTCGCAGACGTTGCCCCCCTCCCCCTCCCCCCAAAGTACTTCGCTGGCCTCTGCGCTCCCCATTGATTTGCCGGTTTCTACGAGCTCAACCAGCAACGAAGTTAGGTACGGCATGGTATCTTCGAATAGGAAGGTGCCAATTTCGAAAGATTTCGCACACACATGGATCAGTGTGCGCGCCGATGTAGCTCGGGAGGCACTCAAATGTGTGTCTACCGAAAGCCCTGTGATACCAGCAGTTTCCTTGGTTTTGACTCACACCACCCCACGGAGCACAAACGGAGTGTGGGACGAACATTATTTCACCGATCTGAACAGTTATCATCTTGCACCGAGTTACGGGCTTCTGAGGACGCGACGATCGCCGATTACTTGGACAAACGTGGCTACTCACGCAGGTTTATTGAAGACACTTGCAAACGCATACAAGCATCTGGACCGCAGGACGGGAACCGCACCCGTCAGACACGAGTTGTCATCCCCTATTGGCAACTCCAGCAAGACGGACGCCACCTAGCGCTCAAGCTTAGAACTTCTGAAAACAGGTCACGACGTAGTAGTGGTAGTGGGGCGGCCCGCTTCGATTGTAAGGGAGACATTGCGAGTGTTTTGCATGCGGCATGTGTCCACATAACAAAAAACGTGTGTCGAAGGAATTCTGTAGCGTACCGCAGTGTCTATCAGCCAGATGGAAAGATAAATCAATATCTTTCCATCACTTCCCACACGGTAGCGAAAATCACTCCGACCAGCCACAGCGTCGAACAAATCGCCGCAAAGCATGGATACATCGCCTTCGCATCGGGAAAACTGTCACCCCAACGATGCTTGTCTGCTCTAAACACTTTCGTGATGAGGACTACATCTTGCCACGTAAGTTTCACTTACATACAGCTTACGTACACGTAAGTTTCAGTTTACGTACACTTCGTTCAGCGTGCAAATATCGTGGGTGCACGCGCTCTGTAACTTTCCTTCGGTGTCTTCTCCCTGCCACAGAAATTCCCACGAAGACGAGGCGACTAAAGAAGACGGCAGTGCCGAGTCGAAACCTCCCTACAACATCAACGTTCAATGCCAAACGAGCTGAAAGAGAGGCGAGGCTTGGCGATGAGAGACTGGCTCGCAAGGAGCGGCGTTCTCAAGTCCAAGAAAACAACGTAAGTGCAACCATGTGTTCATGGTTCATGTTATTCACTTTAGCCTAAATGTATGTATTTGAACCACAACACCAAGCAATGGAAACGACCAGAAAACCAAGTTTGTGCAACAAAATTGTTGTTCTTTCTTGAAAGGTGCACTGTTGCGGCTGTGACGAAAACACCTTGGCCGAGCCCCAAGATGACAGACAGTACTCTGCTGCTGAAATCGAGGTAGCAGAACTGATGCTCTCATTAGAGAGCACCATCCAGAACGAGACAGGAAGCTCAATGCCATCTACCACCCAGGAAAGAGCAGTCCAAGTTACCTCAGGTGACTTTGCACAAAAGTTTACACTCATGATAAATGATGCAAACATAACATCCTTCACTGGTCTGCCATCACTAGCACTTCTCAATTCACTTGTACAGTGCTATGAAAACATAGTTACTCTTTCTGCAAGGCACCAGCTGTCAGCAAGAGAAAAGATTGTGCTGACAATGATGAAATTGAAACATAATGTATCAACAACATTTTTGAGCAAGCTTTTTGGTTGCTCGCTTACAACATGCTCAAGTGTAATTACGCACACTGTCAAAGTTCTAGCCCAGGTTTTGGCATCAGTTGTAGTGCTACCTGATAAGGACGAGGTAATAAGGAATATGCCGAAGCAGTTCAAGCAGTTTCAAAATGTCAGGGCAGTTCTTGACTGCACTGAAATCCCAGTGTCGCAGCCAAAGTGCCTCAGTTGTGCACTTAACGTGTACTCTTACTACAAGAAGGGATTTACATGCAAATATATGATTGCAGTTACACCTGGTGGCATAATCGCCTTTGTTTCTAAGGGTTACGGGGGTAAGGCCTCTGATAAAAAAATATTTGAGGACAGCGGTTTTGTCGAAAAACTTGAACCATTCAGCGATGCACTTATGGTGGACAGGGGATTTTTAATTGATTCAATCTGTGAGCAACACCTTGTTAATGTGGTGAGGCCACCTTTTAAGAAACAGATGAAACAGTTTCCTAAGCGTGAAGCTCTACAGACGCAAAGCATTGCTTCCGCAAGGGTTCATGTGGAACGTGCAATTCAAAGAATAAAGGTATTCAAAATCCTGTCAACCAGAGTGTTGTGGAGCATGGTACCTATCCTAGATGATATCGTTATGATCACAGCTGGTGTAACAAATCTGTCTGCACCGATTTTTGCACCGGATAGATTTTTGTAGGACATTTGTGCAAGGTACTTCCAGAGGAGATATCACCGTACTACACTCAGTGAGATTTCATCTGAAATATTTTCTTCAGTACAAATGCTCGCTAAAAGTTGTGATATACATTTTCATATACATTATATTTTTGTGATTGTCTTTGGAGATTTTTCTTTACAGTGACTTGTGTAAGATGTTCTCGTGCGTGTACTTTTGGGGACACGGTTAGCTAAAATCGCATGTCAGTAGTTCCGCGGCCCGTATTACCTCAGTTGAACTTAAAAGTGTTGTGCCAATATTATATTTGAAGGTGGACCATGTGCTGCACGTGTTTATTACTCGAAAGAAAGTCTTGCAACACCTTGCCATTTCAGATGGGATAAACCACGGAGTGCTGATTTTAGACAGCTGTGTCCCATACAGTACAATAACCAGCTGTAACCTTGTAATTCCTTTGGAAGCTGTGATAAACTTTTTTGTGATATTTTAGTTTCTGTATATCTTTTGTACATCAGTGGCTAGCAGTGTACATGTGTGAAGTACTGAGTCTTGTCATATTTGTTTAGTGTGTGCACAATACTGTTTTCTAGATCTACGTATACATCATTAACTGCCTTGCACCTGTAATGAGCTGTAGGTTTGTGAACGAGCTGTGGCACCAGATAGGTTTTCGTAGGACATTGTGCAAAGTACAGGGTGTTACCCTATAAAAGTCTACCCGTGCCGCCATGCCGTATTCGCCAATTACTCAATGCAGGTGGCATATTGTGCGATCTTTATACAAAGCTCATAAGGACATTTAATCTTGGTAAATTTCAAAGTGATGGAGTGCCGCAGCACGAAGTTATAACTCAAAACGTGAAATTCCCATAGTCAAAACAAACAAGATGGCGGCGTTGAGAAGAGCGCTTGCACATGCCGCTCCCCACACGACAACGTGTCGCATGTCCTGCCAGCCGGATCGAACTGCAGATTTCATTTCGTTTTCGTGTAACTGTCATATTTTGCTCAGAAGTAAGAAACGTGAGGAACGATAAATGCCGACGCATACTAAGCAGACGACACCCAAAAGGGATGTCGTCTGCTAACTGAGAGGCGCCATCTTGGCTGTTTTGACTACGGGAACCTCACGTTTTGCGCTATAACTTTGCGTTACGGTGCTCAATCACTTCGATATTTACCATGATGGAATGTCCTTATGAGTTTTATACGTAGGCAACACATTGTACCGCCTGCATTGAGTAATTGGCGAGCACGGCATGCCGGCGCGGGTAGACTTTTATAGGGTAACACCCTGTACTTCCGGAGGAGATATCCCCGTAATACACTCTGCGACATTTTCTCAAGCTGTGATATATGTGTTCAATAACATTATTTTTGTGATCTCTCTCGACTTTTTTATCCTTTACAGTGACTTGTGCAATAGTTTTTCCTGTAAATATATAATAATGAGCTTTTGACCTTGTATTTACTTGGGAAGCTGTGATATTGTACTTTTCTGTGATATTTATTATATAGCTTTTATTGACCTCTGTATATCAATGGCTGGTCTTGTATATGTGTGAAGTACTGAGCCTTAGTCTTGTCATAATTGCTTAGTGTGTCTGCAGTATCTTGTTTTCTAGATCTGCGTCATTACTAACTGCCCTGCATCTGTGATGAGCTGTAGAGTTGTGACAGAGCATTGATACTATTGCCGTTCTTCCAGCCTTGTAATGTGCCTATGCTATTAATTTTATAGTAAAGTTACAAGCTTAGATATTGCTGTGAATGTGTTTATACACTATCAGACTTTCACAAAGAATAACATACAAAATATATACATGGCAATACAACCTAATACAAGCAATTTTTTCATGGCAACATAATTCATGTTCACTTTACACAAATCCTGGTGCGCAGCTCATCAATCACATACTCCCGATAAACTTCGGTGATTGGTTTGCACAGGCTATGAAATGCATTGGCATCATACACTACTTCTTGCAAATAATAGTCTGTAAGACCAACATACACAAAAAAGTGCGCTAATGTAATTCCACACACTCCCATCTGTACATTTATCTGAGTGGCATAGTCCCTCTTTATGTTGCCCTTTTTAT
The DNA here is from genome assembly GCF_037126465.1 of Ornithodoros turicata. Taxonomy (NCBI): domain Eukaryota; kingdom Metazoa; phylum Arthropoda; class Arachnida; order Ixodida; family Argasidae; genus Ornithodoros; species Ornithodoros turicata. The sequence goes on along the minus strand of NC_088201.1, from coordinate 95,145,017 downwards.
AGTTGGAAAATGAGTTTTCGATTTTTGTTGGGCACTTAATTTCAAGGAGGACTTCCTTGCCTGCGCAACAGTTGCACTGAAATACCACTATACCATCTGGTGAACAACCAATGTAAGGCTCCTTGGCATATATCACAAGCCCGCTGATCTTAATGTAGACCTCATGCCCCTGAGAACGAATAAGTGACAAGTATGCCACACGTGCATCTCTTTCTTTATCAATCCCCGCCCACATCTGCTTGGTACAGACCCTTTTGCTACGAAGTAGCAGCTCAATAAGGGGATGCAAATTTACAGGTTTTTGGCTACGCAGTATTGAATTACATTTTGTCATGCAGGCATGAGCAATACTGGCTGTCACCAAACCCTTTCTGTGACTGTGCCATGCTGGTGATTCCGACTGGTTTCGCGTTACAGCTTCGACGTGCTGCACTGCTCCAGGGTTGCTGTATACAGAACGCAAGTGTTGCAGCAGTTGTTCAGCATGCAGGGCTTGCACATGTGGCAGCCTGATGTACTCCAACAGCGGAATGGGATGCCCAGAGTCCAGAACTGTAACATTTGCATAATTGCATGAGCATATCAAATTGCACCTAAAGTACATAATCAATTTGCTTACGATGGTTGTTGATGCCGTTTCCATCTACTGTTTGTGAAAACTGCCTCTTTCGCTTTCTGCAAAACAGCGTAGACTTGACTTAAATGGTCTGGTGAACTTAAGGTACCTGTTCTAAATCGACAAATCCTCAGCAATTGTATTACCGATGTTGTTCGATTGCAGAATCTGGGCAGCCCTTTCGTAGGATGTTTGCATTGGCTTCTTGACTTTGGCGAGAAAGGGGAGGCATTATATCTGTAGCCACGTGACAGAAGTCATGAAGAGGGACTGCTTCATACATTTCTTGAACTTCCTTTTTTTTGGTTGCCCATGCGCACTCCACATGAGTGCAGCTTAGGTGGTTCAACGATGATATCCCAACACTGTTGAGACACAAGGACAGATTAACTGTAGCAAAAGTTTTTGCGATGCTATTAACACAGGAACCACAAGTGATACTGCATAAGCCCACTTGTAATCGTTTAACAAACTGAAAATCTAAAGGCGTAGAGATCCAAGTGCTCTACTCTGCTGGCGGCAGCACCGTAGCCAGAAAAAATATTTCAGGAAGGGTTCTATGGGAACTTTACATGGGAGAAGAGGATTTCCACTCGTTTCCCTCTCCCAAATGCACTACCAAAGGTACCATTTCAGGAGACGTTTGAACACCCAGAACCCCTCTCTCTGGCTACGCCTGCGGCAATGCTCGGAAACGAGTGTCATCACTCATAATGAGAATCTGCGCAAATATGCAACTTGCAATATGCAGAGCAGCCAAGTAATATTTGTAGCCATAATTTGTATCATGTGTCACAAACAGACGCTACGTTTTCGACATGCTGGTGCTAATTACATTGAGAATAAACGTTACTTACTGGTAGCAGTGAAGCAGTAGCGCGGCAATGTGTTTACATTTCTCCGATTGCCCAGCTGTGCAAGAACATAAACATTTGATCACTTGTGGAGTTTCACTGCCGCGTGATTGAATGGAGAACGCGGCTTCCACGGTATGTGGCTGGTCGTATATGCCCGAAGTTTGGAGGCAAAGTCCGACGACTTTTACTTCAAGGGCGTCGGTTTGCGTGATGCCAGCAAGGATGAGGTGTTTTGCTGCTAGCACACGTTCACCCTCAACAAAGCAACGCGACTCGGGCGTGCAAGCGAGGAATTTCATTATCGCAGAAAGTGTGAGCGTGCCTACGGACCTGTTTTCGGGCGCCATTTTGAAAAGTAGCAGCGCCCTCTGTGGTTGTTGGAGTTGCCAATATCAAAGGCGTTTCTGAATGTATCCGCCGGGCTTTGCTTCCGTTGGATATCAGAACTACGTTTAAACCGCATGTTAGACTCCGAAGTCTCATATCAAAACCGAAGTACCCCGTCCCCCGGAAGACCAGTCTGGAGTAATCTACAAACTACAATGCCAAGAATGTGACACGTGCTACATTGGCGAGACAGGCAGGAAACGGAACACTCGTTTCAAATAACATAAGCGGGACATAAAGAGCGAGACGCACGCCACACGGTTTAAGACGCAGCTTACAGGACATTGTTGGGACACGGGACATTGTTTTGACTTCGACAACGCAGTGACCTTGTCTCGAGAACAAAGATGGGGACCCAGAAAGCTTCTAGAGTCTTGGCACATACGGGGTGACCCCTCGGTTTGTAACAAAAACCGTGCCCCCCTTCCTGAACAATACTCCCATCTCCTTAAATAGCGACCGCTTGTGTAATCTCTCATTCAGTTTGGCACTGTCCGTTCAGTTTGGATGATGTCCGTCGCATGACGGACGAAACGTCTGAGTAAACCTGGTCATTTTGTTATGTTAAGTCAGAGTTCTCCCACAATGCTGAAAATAAATCGATAGAATTACTGCAATGAAGTGCTCAATTTTTCACCTCAGATATATTTTTAGCACTCTGTCTTTCATGTTTCAAAATATACATGCATCGAACCTGCAGAAGCTTGTGTGTGTAAGTAGAGACACACATCTCATGTGCGACAGGCAGGTCTAAGTTGTATTGAGATATGTCAAGTCCTTACGCGTGCTCACCACCTGTAGATTCATTTAAAGGGAACAGAAAACTATATACCACATTTATAAAAAAACTGGTCCCGTACCTGACGGATAACTGTCATGACCATTGCCAAATGTCTTCCTCTCCTGTTCCTTCCCCCTCCATGTACTCATCACCCTAACATTATTAAAAAAAAGCCATATAAATTTATGAGGATCTCATTTCATACAAAATTAAATGAGGCTACCAGGTACGAAAGGCATCACCCTGATGAGGTGCGTAGCACCAATACAGTGTGCGATAACTGAGATATTACCACTACGAGCATACAGCAAATCACAACCACATAAATAAAATACACAATTGCACCGAGCTGTGCACATTTTCACACACACACACACACACACAAATACATAACAGAGTGGCCTGTCTCTAATAAGACTTCAACAAGTTTGTGTAACTCTGTTTTGAAACTGGACACAGGAAGGCCATTTCCAATCAGCTGAAAAAATTTGTTCGGAAAAGGAACGGCTTCTGCTGATTTCCGTAGTTGGTCCGTAGCAGTGAAACCTTGTAAGGTGGTACAGTGATGGATTTCATACCGTAATGGCAAGTGTTTCGGATGGCGCTAAAATATCCTGAATTTGCAAGGCAAATTTGTGTAAATGTCTGATTTCCAAGTGAACACTTTGTCTACTGTATTTTGCATGTCATGAAGGAGCTGAGCTTGAAGAGCTGAGCGGCTGGATCGATGGATTGTAGTGGCACCCCTGGTGAGCCTCTTTGCAACGAGGGTCCAGCACATTGCACCTGTAGACATGGTTGTCGTACACCAGGCTTTCTTTCTTTCTTTTTTTTGTGTGCACTGCAATTTTATCGCAGTTGCCCTCTGCGGTGTTTCCCCAGATTAGACAACAATAGCACAGCTTGGGGTGATCTAAGGATTTCAACTGCGTTGGTTTAGAATCCAGAGCCCTTCTTTACCATGTGCAGAATGCTGCATATTATAAGGAAAACAAATAGAAGAAAACTTGTACCTGATCCCTGCCTTGTATTTCCAACATTCAGTTCCACATTTTGTCCAAGGAAGTCATGAACTACATTCGTGACAGAGGCACTTGCTTCACGTCCAGAAGCTTTGAGAACTATTGTGAATCTCGCGGCATCAAGCATTGTCTTACGTCCACGCAACACCCACAAGCAAACGGACAGGTTGAGAGAATTCACCGCGTTCTAATTCCAGCTACCGCGACATCAATGGAGAATGTCACTCATCCAGACTGGGATGCGCACCTTGACAAAGTCGAACGAAACATCAATGCTGCGCAAAGCCGATCAACGGGAAAATCACCATTTGAACTGTTGTACGGATACTCCCCTGTGTTTCATGGCGGAAACCTGAACAGTGTTCTGCCCGACCCTCAGTACGTGCCACCAGCTGAATTAAGAGCAGAGGCCATCGAAGCCATGAAGGCGCAGAAGGAAAAGAGTAAGGAGGGGTACGACAAACATCGCACCACTGCACCGAGCTATAAGATCGGTGACGTCGTAGTCATCAAGAGGCTCCCAACACACACGGGACAACCGACAAAGACACAACCAAAATACCGCGGACCATTCATTGTTATAGAGGTCCTCTCAGCGGACACCTACCGTGTAACCAATCTTCGTGTTCCGGAAAAGTCGACACGTCCGACTTACACCACGACTGCCCATGCAAGTCAAATGAAATTGTTTAAGCTCACTAAGGAGGACTGTGACGACGTCCTCAGCGACAGTGAAGTTTAGTTTCATATATCGTATTTTGTGACTGATTGATTTGGTTTTGTTGCATATTTTGCGACGTATTTTTGTTATTGAATTGAACTTGCGTTCTTTCAGATACTCATGAACTGTAATGTAGCTGAGTTCTGTGTTGCGTTCTGTATTGTGCTCTCGGGACGAGAGCATGGCAGGATGGCCGAGTGTAAACGTGCGAAACTCGAGCACTTCGAGTTTAAGAAAAGACAAAAGCACGGCGCCAATCCGCCACGTGATTCAGACGTGCCCAGAGGCCCCCCAACCCCGATATATGTTTATGTAAGCCAATACCATGTACATCCTCGAAAGAGGAGAAGCAGTCGGACAATAAAGATGCTCCCGACCAGACGTGCGTTTTCGATCTAGACAATCGTGAGTGAAATTGTCTACACTTGCATGCCACAAAGTAATTCTCACAAGGAGAGTGTAATCACTGTATAAATTATATAGAGAAGACACTAACCTCGTCACGTACAGATGCAACAGTCTTGGAAGATAGATTCAAGAAAAGCTCTGCGGACTGCTGTAGGCGGAGGTTCTTTGTACTCAAACTGAGTGGTCCGTCTCATAGTTCGCATTCTTCAAATACGATTGGCAAAATCCGCTGCCAACCATATGTGCCGCTGCGGTTTAACGCGCAGTATCGTACGGAACTGAATGCCCGCCGAGAAATCTCGCTTTGACGACACAACCGAAGCATGTCAAATGAAGTCTGTGTGCCTCGATAAATTGTTGGTTGTTCCAAAAGATATAAATAAAGAAAACTTGGAAATACACACACTACACTAACGCTGTAAAACAGCGCGCTGGATCCCGAAAGTCGTCGTAGCTCGTAACTTCGTAGCTAGGTCCTCTTTCCACGGAAGTCGCTAATTGGATTATCGCAGTTATAAAACAGGTCGCAGATTTCGAAGTATATACATACTTTTTATTTCCAGATATTGTGACAACAGCGTATCAGCGTAAAAATGTTGGTTCTTGCTGAAAGTTGTTGTAGTGCTCGATCACGTGACGGCATTCTGCGCGCTAATTGCATGGGCGATTGACGTCATCGCAGTGGGATGACCAGATGAGTTTGCTATATATGCGTACGTTTTCTTGGTTTGACGCTAGGTGTGCCAGCGTCGGCGTGAACCGCGATGTTCAAAATTCGAGTTTACGAAAATTACGAGGTGTTGAGGCATGCATTTTCGTATGTGAAGTTGCTTTTGTCTATTCTATCGGTAGCCACTGCGGAAAAGCCTCTCCAGCTTCTGGTCAGAGACCCTTTACGAGAGAGCGTGCAACGTTCGCAATAGTCCCTCGAGGGACTTGATTCAGAAAAAAAAAGCTCTTCTATAGCCAATAAGCCAATTTTCATTTCACACTCCAGTTTTGGGGGAGGCGACACGTGCACTCCCTGATCGACGTACTCGTACTCGCACAGGGATATCTTGTTTTTGCTTTCGAGTTCGTCCAGGTCTGAGAAAGAAACGGGGAAATGGCTAGACCACCAGTACTGTGCTGCGTAGTTCTGATATTTGCTTCCATCTATTCATTTCCTGTGGGTGCAGGAGGGCAAGCGTATTGTATTTAAAACACTCGCTATCCTTACACGGTGCTAAAAGGACATTCGTTAGGACGTTCCTGGGATTAGCCAACTTAGCGGAAAGTACGGCGGACATTCACATTCGAACGTTTAGGACGTCGGTGGATACGAACCCACTTCCTTCCACAATTAATTAATTAATTCATTCATAATTTTCGACGTGCCCTGTGGACTCTTGAATCACTCCTTATATCATCAAGGTATTTGCGATAGCTCTGTCACTGTGAACTTCACGAGCAAACGCCGTAAAGTGGGCGATGTGCGCGATTATATAACGCCTAATTTCCTGTATCATTAAAACATCGGAACAAATGCAAAACCTAAAGGATATTCCCTGCGCTCTCAATATAGCGACGATATCGTGAAAGTGAACCATTAAATGTTGTCGCAAATCCTCTACTCCCTTATCGTGAAAACATGTCAATAGCACAAAGCTTTTGACGATATCTCTAAGTGAATTGAAAGCCTGGAAGAAGGGCAAGAAGGGTATATCCACATCGGGGTGTGATCACATCACATGGGCGCACAGTCTATGAGGCATGCCGTCTCGAGAGTCATGCTCCGAGAACTCGTCGTGGGGTCAAAAAGGCAGAAAACGCATCTTGGCCCTGAAAATAGAATAACGTGTAAATAACGTGCAACAAGTGAGGGGAACAACTAACTTTCGAAGCGAGTTGTGACTCGATGCAGACTGTTCCCCCCGAGACGCTCCCGTGGCTTATAAATCAGCAACCACGCTGCACGTCCCAACACGCTCAATGAGCTGGGGCTACCTGTTTTATACCAAAGATCGCTTGTTTTCGCATACTCCCATGATTTGGAGGTTGTAAATAATGTTTTTTTAAGAAATTGGGTCATCGAGCTTTTGAGAATGAGCCGACCGGATGCCACAACATGTTCACTGAGGCTGGGGCGATCTCTTTTTTATCAAAGCTCACTTGTTTCCGCGTGTCCAATCATGCCTTCCAAAAAAGCCTCCCGCCCGCTCTAGATGACATATAAATCCTGGCCAAAATGAGGTTATGTCACTTTGCGGTGGCCTTTGTTTTAGGGTAATATCCTTATCGGAAAAAGGTTGCATATGTTTCAACACGGTGTGTTGTGTAAACAGAATTCGGAATACTTACTTTCGACACCTAAGATAACAGCAACCTGTAACTAACGATTCATTTTTTTATATATGCTTCAAGGCACCATGTAAACAGGGAGACCACAAACCATCGCGAACTTGCGCTTTTGTTTTTGATATTCCCACAAACGGTCACTTGTTCTGTGCGCTCAAAACAAGTTGACGCATTCTGGGAAAAAAAGTTTGAGCCTTTCCGCAAGGCTGGAATGGGGCCCATGCTTTAGGTTGCATACAAAAGCCGTCTCGAGGGCCCGGACTTCACACACTGCTCGCCTGATTGCCACCATCGCCACCTCCGGAAAAATCGTGAGTACCAAATGTTACATGTTATTCAATGGGTATTACATTGTTTTTCACGTTTCAGATGATGATGTGCCCAACCTGTGCCCAACCATTATCTGATGGATCACACTTCCGGATTTTGGTGGTGGGACCTAAGGTAGCGAATTCACCATCACCGTCGCCATTACCTCCACCGGAGTACATATGGATCGATCTCAACGCGGCGCCATCCGTCTAACGCCGCCAGCACCAAGACCCAACATCTGAGCTCCTCATCAAGTGCCACACATGAGGACGACCGCACATCGCTCAAGTCATGTATGCCTTCTTTTTTTCCTAGTATCTAACCACTGATGCCTTGCCAATAAACGTTTCTCTCAAGTCTGGCCATTGCCTACAAATTATAGTTGTGGGTAATCTGTTTTACCTGTTGGGGGGGGGGGGGGGGAGATGGGGTTCGCTGTATGTGAAAAGATGCGCATTATCTGAAAGAGACGGCTTCCCCGGCGAAGTATCTATATTTTTGGGGTGGAACCCGAGAGCGTTACTCGTGCCGGTCTCGTCTTAGGAAGAGAAACTGTGAGCAGCAACTTATTCTCAGCGCATGATCCATTAGCTATAGATTGGGTCGCATATTTCAGGTGCCACACCCTACATGTGGTAACCAGCTACCCGAGGGGTCCCACATTCGTATGCTTGTGGTGGGACGTCAAGAAGCACCACCACGACCACACTGAAGTGGCTCCACTATCTTATTTGGAGTAGAAACGCGGTAGGTGTCGCTGGAGAATTAAAATGCTGGAATTTTTGTCGGGCGTGGGTTAGCACCCGCTGTGTATGACAGTGAACAGTTACCTTTCGCTGGTCGTGGACAGCGACCGTCATTGTAAATAATGAATAAAACGCCTGCGCATTGCGATAAAAATAGTGCGCGTGTTCTGTGAAATGAATCGTTTGGAGATTTTTTATGATAGTTTGTGGGGAGCTATATGGAATAAAGGACATCACACTTTTTAAGCAACAAACAACTTTTCTAGCATTTTTGTTGATTTTAGGTCATTAACGGCGAGTTTATTGGAAAGCAGGGATACAATGCTCTTCAGTGATTTCCCTTTCGCCAACAACGTCGGCACGATACAACAATACACACCACACTTTGGAGAATGCGGGCTATGAATACAGACATCATTATATTCGTCGACGATGAGACGTTCCAGTTTGGGTTTGATGAGTGGCAACCCAAAGGAATCAAAGTAAATAGATTTATCCTACATTTTCGTGTAGAGAATCCAGTGCTCCCCGCCTTGCTGTCGTCGATCCGTGTAGACCACTATTATTCCCGGTCTATCCAGCGCGGGCAGACAGTCGTCTCGAGCGTATACACCACGGCAGAGTGCCCAAGTCCAGTCATTGTATCTTAAAAGTATCTCGATGTCTTGCTCGAACATCGCGCGCTAATACAGTGTCACGCTCCTGTTCTTATCCACGAATACGTGATTCACTTCCGGCCGGTGTATAGAGAGCCTTGTACTTCTAGAACCAGGGAAAGGTAGCGGAATATTTTTCGTTTCCGTTACCACCTCCGTTACTGGCCCTTATTTGTTTCTGTTTCGGTTACCACCATTGTTGCATTCGTTTTCGTTACGTTTCCGTTTCGGTGTTTGGTACCGCCCCCCCCCCCCCCCCAGCTCCAGCTTTTTGTTTTCCTTCTTTCTTTTCTTTCCCTTTTCTTAAAGAGCACTGAGACAGTGACAAAACTTAATCCCTCTACAAACTCTATTTTGAGACACCAGGGATACATGCATACAAGAGACAACGTTTATTCAAAATACACATATCGGTACGTGATTTCGGGGAACAGCTAATATCAACATGGTTTCCAGGAATGTTACTCACGCTTGCAAATTCCAGGTCACCATAAGCGTATCAGAAGTATGCTTCTTCTATTTACTGTATACTACTTACTTATATGCTCCTATTTGATAGTTCATTTTAGTTTTAGTTCTTCGGTTCACGTTAATTTGCTTCATTGAGGTTTATTTGATAAATTTATCTACATGATATGGTGAAGAACTGCAATAATTCGGGTCCTGCGGTACCCGAATTATTACCATAAATTAATGACGTTTCCGTTTCAGGTATTCTAACTGTGCGATATCCGTTTTTTTTACCGCTACCTGCTATATTTCCGGTATAATACCGTTTCTGTTACTGTTTCTGTTCCCTTTCCCTGGCTACAACCGGTTTCGTGCCTGAGGAGTAGACTGGGAGACACGGTGTGTGCTGCTCTTGATCGGTCTTCATAATTCTGAATTCATCAGAGACTTGAAAGAAAAACTAGCCTAATTTCCACTCCCGGTCCACGAGCGCAAATGTTGTTTTCCTTCGTGCGTGTACAGACCCGCTTTATGCACGGTATTTTGCTCCGTGGTGCTGGCGTGAAGGAAAATATCCAGGTAGCTTCTATAGCTATACAAATTATTATTCGTAATCATGGCCTCATTCAAGAAAAGGCTACGTTCTTGAAAAGCGAGCTGTCGAGCACGGTGACGGGGTAGACCTCGTCGTGCGTCGTCCTATCGCCCGCCTTTGTTGCGGGTAGCGAACCATCGTCACGTACGATGCGGACTTTTGTCACTATGTACGCGGAGTTCAAATCGAGATAGTGATGCCCCAAATTTGAGAGTTGGAACTCTACAACGGACGATATGTGAGTTACAGGGTAGAATACCTCGTATCCCCCCTTCAGCATATGCCATTGCGTTCCCAGCAGAAAAAAATATTTGTGTTTCAGACTTATCCAACAGAGGAGTGTTAGGACGTATGACGTTAATCGTGTCCATCTCACAACTAAATGGTTGCCGCGCACCCGGCGTGATTTATGCTATGGAAGACGTCCTGTTTTCTGCTCTTTCTTTGTCCGGCCCCTCCTAGATCTCGCAGAATTTCTTGGCCCATATATTTCGCCGATCGTTTAAGGGCTCCTCGGAAAGAATCTGCCTCTGACAGATTTTTGGATAAGGTTTAGCCGCGACTACAGCTGTCTTCTTTTATGTACGGCGATACGCGTTTAAATAGTGGAATAGCGAAATGCCCGAGCTTAGAAAAGAAATTGCCTCCCCTCTGATACAGGTGCGACCTGTATGCCGTCGGAACGCCAAATCCGTAGATTGGTACCGCTTTAGTGTATATGCTTAAAGTGCAGCGTTAGCGTCGATCTACCGCGATTTTGTTGCGGTAGCTTGCGACCCGTGTCGTCGCGTATAGAGACGGTGATTGAGGAAATTTCGCGCTGCACTAACTTAAAGTACTGAACGGGAAGAAAGCTGAAACTGAATTGTTCTTTTGTTCAATCGTTAACGAATGGAATTAATTTCATTATCGGATGAAGTCTGTTCCCCACTATGGTGGGCGTGACGAGATTCGTGTATATCATTATACAGTGAATGGCAATATCTATATGGTGACTTCGTGGACGCCCGTATCATTTTCAGTAAATACGGTATTCGCACCGAAGTCCAGTATGTACGCAAGCTCGCATTCTCGCAAGCTCAGCGAGCACCTCCTCGCCCACGCATCGTACGGGAGGGATCATCGGGTTCTAGACGCTCATTGACGGCCATGGAGGAAAGAAAGAGAGGAGGAGCCCTATTGCTCTGAGAAGTAAAGCCGAGATTGGGGGCCACTCCAGTGATATCATCGCTCGCCTTCCGGTTTCGGTTACGTACATCTCTATGGGAGCCCCCAACGCATAGTTTCGGAATACTCGGAGAGGTGTGCTGGTCATAGAAATCTTAAGGGAGAGGCTAGAAGGAAAGATAGACGAGAGCGAATCGGAGGAGAGCGAAGCTTTTGAACGGCGCGCTCTTCACCTCCCATCGTCCGAATCCCACGGCGCACATCTTGAATCAAATCGGGGCGGGGTCCGGTCGCTCCACCTCCCGACGCCCACGTGACAACTCGGAATCTCGCTCCCTGCTGGCTCCTATACATGGAGGAAGGAAACACAGGAGCGGCCCTTCCAGCTTTTTCCCATTGGGACGGGCGTGCCGGCCCTCGTATTGCATTGTGGGATGCTCCTGTCTACCATGTGACCGCTCACGTGACCCCAAGAGCATGCACAGGCCAGCTCCCAAGGCAGACGACGGGAGTCGTGATTGTGTTGCAGCTCAGATACCTGCATTGTGATGAACGCCGCGCGTCCAGTTTTATTTGTGTGTGTTCGGAGGTTTACTCTTGGTTTACCCTACTACTACAAGACCGGTCGTAACAACACACAGACTGCTTGCACAGTCTGCAGGACAAGCACGGAAGACTAGAAACATCATTCGTGGCAGCGACGTTTGTGTGACGACGTGGCCAACTTTTGTGTTTGTTGCTGAAGTGGTAAAGCATGCCAATAATGAAACTTGTACAACAATGAAGGAAATGAGATGAATCTGCAGCTGTAGCACAGCGCCAGCTAGCAAACGAACGATTCAAGATGACTGTCTCACAGACAGAGGTACAAAACAACCGATCATGCAAGTACGCACTTACGAATGAAACGTTATTCTTGTGACAGAGCTGCTTTCTGTTGAACGACAGCTGCAGCCGTGGTAAGAACATGTTAGCATAACGTTGTTTTGACAATGGTGCTCACATTTTAAGAATAAATGACGTTGGAAATGCATAAAAGGACGGAAAGCAGCGCGAGCAACAAAGCGTTGCCAAACTGAAACTTTAGAAAGGATCACGTGGTGGACAGGAAGTAATGGCGGATTTGACAGGAGCGACCGCCAGAGTGGTCCCTTGGAAATCTGTTCGAAACGGCCGCTCCTGTGTTTCCTTCCTCCATGCTCGTATACTTGCTATCCGCTCGCTGCAAAGACCAGCCAAGCTCGGGTGCAATCCACTGTGTGCTTATCTGTTCGTCTGCTTTACCGAGGAGAAATAGTGGTATTCATCGAACATTACTGTTTACTACGTTTCATCATGCACGATATGTATTCGCTCGTTTTTGTCAGTTAGGTTTGTGTGCTGTTGGGTGATGTGGCATTCCAACTGACTTGCAATGCTGGGCTCTGTCTCTGTGCCCTGTGGAAGGTTACTTTAGGTTGCTACATAGGCCTACGTTACGCTCGCCGGAGAAACGTTTATCTTGCGTGGAGGTCGTGTATTTTTTGCGCGACTCTCCACCTTCACTACAGCAGGCAACGAGCTTATCACTTGTTTGGTGATGTAGGATAAGCCCTTGATTTGGATGTACACATCAAGATCTATCGCTGTCTCTGAGAGTCTAAAGGCAACGTAACTCGAGTGTCGTTTCCCGCTGTCTTTGTTGTTTTGTTCAAGCTTCGCTGTGATAGTCTCTTTGTCCTCGTCTTTCCATTTCGTTTCTTTCACGTCTCCGCACACCGACAGGGACGTTTTTCCTTTGATATAAGCCGTCTAATGGAAACCCATTAAAAGTGAAAAGGAGGAAAGAAAGGAAGGATAAAAATCCACTGGCAATTTAGTGGTAAATGCGAGAGAAATGCGTTAGCATTAACTGCCTTTTCCGGTCCGTTCTTCACTTCCGGGTACCGACTTCCCGTTTAAACCCAACTCCCGGTTGTCCACTTCCAGCCTAAGCACGACATCCAGTTGTCCACATCCCGTCTATGCTTGACTTCCGGTGTGCATTTCCGGTCGCATGCATTACGAAAGTTGTAATGACATGATTGGACATATTTTTGGATTGGATGACATATTTTGGCAAATGTCAGTGTACAACTAAAGGTGCCTTGAAAGATACATGGCACGAAATACAAATCGCAAGCCAAATTAGGCAGGCCTCTTTTTTATTCCTCTGTCATATCAACCACAACAAAACAAAGTACTACTTATACCTTACGTAGATGGGTAGAAATCCAGCGAACCGGTAGAGATGTAGGAAGGGAGTTGCCTCAGGACAGAAGCCGCCGATATTTCGAACAGAGACTGTTCTTCTTCTGGGCACCGTCCTAATCATTGGCATGGTATTTAAAGGGTTAGGTGTGACGTGTTCAAAGGTTCATGCGAATTGTGGGTCAACAGCCCGAAGGGAAGAAAGGGTCCGTACGGGCTTCTACGGCCGGAGTGAATGGCTGCTTTGTTAGAGTGTGGAGGGGATTATGTGAACGTAGTGATCTAGGCTACAGACCGGTTAGAGAAAAATGGAAGGTTCACGAACACGTGGACGAAACGGGACAACAGGCAAGAATTGGCAAGCATAGCGAAAGATAAGGAGGTTAGTGGTTACATGGGGAAAATTCCAGAACGAGCAAAGGTTTTTTTTAAATATATATATTTGTAATACAAAGTTGTGGCATGCAATAAAGAGAGCAGAAAGCAGTGGCCATGCAGAACATAACAGATGATAATGGAGGTAGAAGGGAAAAGCATATTTTATTTGTGAAGTGTTTCTAGGGTGCCTTGTGATTTGTTGATACCGTACGGGTGAAGAGCGTTGAACTGGTATATGAGATAAGACTCCCTATCACGCCTGTCACGTGTGGATCCACACGTGACATATTAGATCTCGTTTTGACGTCGCGTCCTGACCTCACCTCTCCCTTAACTTACTTGCCCGGGATAAGTGACCACTTAGCTATTTCCTTTAGTATTTGTGTGCCCATAAATAATGCACTAAAAATTCGGAAACAAATTCGGAACTATAACAAAGGCGACTTCAACGCGATCAATAACGAGTTGTCTTTCTTTCTTGATTGCTTTCTTGACGGGTTTGACAACAGATCGATTGAGATCAATTGGAATATGTTTCAAACCATGGTTCATAACTTAACCAATAAATATATCCCTTTGCGCATTATCACCTGTAATCCTCGAGCAGCTTGGTACAATAACAATTTAAGACGTTTGTCCAATCATAAGAAGCGTCTGTATCGTGCAGCTAAGCGCTCTCAGTCTTCTGCACACTGGCAATCGTATCAGGAAGCGAACACTGCTTACTTAGCCGCCCTAAAGCTCGCCAAGACTAATTTTTTCCAACATACCTTGCCATCCATGCTTACCAGCGACCCCCGCAAATTTTGGCGTGTGGTCAGCCCAGCGAAAATCAGTCATATTGCACTCGCTGACTCGAATGGATCATTTGTGCCGGACTCCGAGTGTTCATCCATGCTAAATATGTTTTTCCAATAATATTGTTCTGACTACTACATCTTCACTCCCTATCCTACGAACATACGACTATTTTCCAATGGAGCCCATAGTCGTTGAACCTAGTGGCATCACCAAACTAATCAGTAATCTGAAGGTTTCGTCAATCTGTGGTTTTGACGGAATCAATACGAAGTTTTTGAAGAGCACTGTACAATACACATCAATCATACTCTCCAAACTGTTCCAGCAGTCACTCAATATGCATACAATTCCTAACGATTGGAAAGTCGGGAAGGTGGTTCCAAAACACAAATCCGGGAGTAAATCTTCGCCATCTAATTATCGTCCGATTTCCCTCACCACCATCCCCTGCAAATTGTTAGAACACGTTTTATTCTCACATTTAGCGTCTTTTCTTGAAACAAACTCGTTTTTCTCTCACGCACGACAAGGGTTTCGCAAAAAATTTTCCTGTGAAACACCACTTGTTTCTTTCACTCACAAACTTCACCTAATTTTGGATCGTAACTCATCTGCTGACTGTATATTTCTCGATTTCTCTAAAGCCTTTGATAAAGTATGTCATAAACTTATGTTACTTAAACTAAGTAACCTAAATCTTGACCATAAGCTTCTCTCTTGGTTGCATTATTACCTGTCTAACCGTTCACAGTACGTCACAGCTAACGGCTATGACTCCACGCCTAGCCAAGTCCACTCAGGTGTTCCACAAGGTTCCGTCCTTGGTCCCCTTTTGTTTTTAATCTATATCACCGATCTACCTAACTGCGTTTCCTGTAACATTCATTTATTCGCGGATGATTGTGTAATTTTTCGTCAAATCACTAATCCTAACGATATATTTTGTTGCAACAAGATTTAACTGCTATCTCTGAATGGTGTGACACTTGGTTAATGAAATTAAATATTAGTAAATGTAAAGTCTTGCGCATATCTCGAACAAATATGTTACCTCCTTCTACTTACTATCTTAACGATATTACTCTTGAAAATGTTTCATCATACAAGTACCTTGGTCTTCGTATAACTTCAACTCTGTCCTGGTCGTTTCACATAAAGAGCATAATTAACAACGCAAACCGCGTGCTAGGCTACCTTCGTCGCAACTTCTTTTCAGCCCCCCTATCCCTAAAAACATCGCTCTATAAGTCTCTTGTGCGTTCAAAATTAGAATACTCCGCCACCATATGGGATCCTAGCTCAGCGACACTAATTAATGCAATCGAACTTGTCCAAAATAATTCTGCGCTTTCATTACTGGTAATTATTCTCGCACAGCGAGTATTAGTACGATAAAGAACACTCTTGCCTTACCTTCCCTTGCTTCACGTCGTAAAATTTTTTGTTTATCTTTACTTCACAAACTTTACTATGACCTGCCTTGTTTGCGTGGTGAACTTCTACCTCCGCCCACTTACATTTCATCTCGGATTGATCATCAACATAAGATAGACCTAAAGCAGTCTTTCGTCCCCCACACATCTGCTGAGTGGAACCACCTTCCTAGTGACATCATACACATTCGCGATCACTCCCGATTTCGCTCTGCATTATGTTCCTTTTTTGACTCACAATAACACCACATAGTGTCATATCAACCTGTGCAACTTAATATAAACTCTCCCAACTCACTGGCTCTTGTATTATACACTTCTTCATCAATTTGTTACATTTTAATTTAGCATCTTGATTTACTTACCCTTGTTCACTGTTATTTATTACTGTTTTGTATTTTCCCACTCCCCTCGGTAATGCCCAATGGGCCTTGAGGGTATAATAAATAAATAATAAATAAATAAATAAATAAACACTGCACTAAATTCGAGTGAACCCGCAACGAAATAACTACAGCTAGGAATGGTTCGATTCGGTCCGCAGATTTTCATTTGCGCCGGGTGAACAGGATAAATGCAATTAAGAGAACTCATTCGGCAGATAAATATGTGTAAGATTGGGAAACGGGCGGCACTGAGAGACGACATACGGCTACTTCGACTGATCACTGCGAAATAGTTATAGTTCATAATGGTACGTGTCTCTCCCAAGATTTTCACTTGGGCCATCTGAACAGGGTAAATGCAATTGACCGACTTAATGCCCAAAACGCACCGTCGCAAGCAATCTGGATCGGCGTGAATCCAGGTCGCCACAATCTCGCTGGACACGGCTGCACCGCCCGCACTTTCAGGCTTTCATTTGGTCTGGTGAGAGCTTGGCACAATGCCCATTAAAGTTTCAAATTAAAAGTAAACATCCTTTCAAAAGGCGTCTGCTTGCATGAAATTCACATTATACTAAATGGCCTGCGTAGAAAAACATGAAACCGCACCTTACGCAAGGTGCGCCTGCAGTTGGCATCGCTGGCATGGAGACTGGGAAGGCGGCTTGAGTCAGCGCGTCTCTCGTCTGCTTTGCAACTTTGCGGCGATCTACGATGGCGCTCAGTGCGCGAGACTTTCTTTTACCTCACCTTGAGGCAGTGGCGTAGCCAGACCTCCAAGGTAGAGGGGGCTCGATACATAAAATATATATATATATATATATCCTCCGCTGATCCTGGGTACGCCCACAAACTCATGCTTGCGCACACAGCGAGATGAGAGATGAATATACAAAATATTTGAACGTTTAATAATGAGTTTCTATATGGGGTGTCATGAGCTCTGAGGCCGCCTCACGAGATTTCAAGTAGCTCGAAAAGCAAAAGTAGTTACAAAAGTATTCAACTATGCTGGTTAGACAGACGCCGCTAACTGCAATACCTTTTGCGATCGTCCCGCTGTAACCCCCCCCCCCCACCTCCACCCACCCTTATATATATATATATATATATATATCTTGAAAAGTTGGAGTTGGATCGGACGGCTACGTAATTATAGTTGAAATAAATGGGAGAATACCAACTCCATCTCGATTTAGATAATTTTGCCCGACGTATGCGTCTAAAAGAGTATTTTCATGATAAGCCTGATACAACACCCAAACCTTTCAAGCCACCGTGTGAATTTACGCCAGAGCCCAATCGCGAAAAAGCTCTTGATATATATATATAAGCAGTTCAAAAAGATATAATTACTTCATATAATCCCTCTTCCCGCAAAACCAAACCAAATTTGAGTCAAGCCGAGCAAAGTAGTCTGTCGCATCTTAAAAAATCGAAAAACCTAATAATCAAAAGGGCAGATAAAGGTGGTGCAATTGTCGTAATGAATATGCAGGATTATATCGATGAGGGACTGCGACAATTGGCTTGTGCCACGTTTTACAAAACTTTAGACACTGATCCCACGGAACAGATTGTTTCAGATATCACAAAACATCTAAAGGCATTAAAGGCCGCAAAGAAGATCGATTCGGCGGTATATGAATACCTTCTTCCCCGTAACTCAAAGCCAGGTAGATTCTACATGCTCCCAAAGATTCATAAACCGGGGAACCCCGGACGTCCAATCGTCTCCTGCAATGGGAAGGCCACTGAAAAACTCTCTAGTTTCGTAGATCATCATCTTAAGGACATACCCCCGCGACTACCATCGTACATCAAGGACACCAATCACTTCCTGCAAATACTAAATCAATGTCAGCCACCCCCATCTAGTCTCCTAGTTACGTTAGATGTTTCTTCCCTGTATACCAATATTCCCCACGATGATGGCATAGCTGCAGCCGAGGCGGCTTTTTCAAAGTACTCTGATTCTTCTTGGGATCCATCTGTCGTATCTACTCTACTAGAACTGATCCTAAAGAACAACAACTTTGAATTTAACGATGACCACTATTTACAAGTCAACGGCACCGCTATGGGCACTAAAATGGCACCAAACTATGCAAATCTATTCATGGGTTCACTAGAAGAAGCATTCTTGAGCACGCGTGAAGACAAACCCACTTTATACAAGCGCTACCTTGATGACATATTTATGATCTGGACACATTCGGAAGACAGCCTATTGGAATTTATACGCGATTTCAATGAGTTCCATACTTCTATTAACTTCACTCACACCTATTCTGCCGTCACTGTTAGCTTTCTTGATGTTCAAATTAAGCTAACCAATGGAGTTTTAACGTCTGATCTGTTCCGTAAACCCACAGACTCTCAGCAGTACTTGTCATTCCATAGTTGTCATCCTCGCCACACGAAACTGGCCATTCCCTATAGTCAAGCCCTTCGGTATAGGAGAATCTGCTCGAATGACGACGATCTGGACAGAAATTTAGAACAGCTGCAACAAACCTTTGTCGGTCGTCAGTATCCACCCGATCTAGTTCAAGATGCTCTCAACAGAGCTCGCAAGGCAAACCGTCTAAGCTTACTGGAGAAAAGACAAAACAAATCAGAAAGTAATGCCGTGAACTTAACTGTAACATTCGCCGGAAATATCCCAAACATTAACAACATACTTAGCCGCCACCACAGTATCCTTCTCCAGTCAGAACGCACGAAAAACATATTTCCTAATCCACCACGTGTCGCTTACAGACGTACACGTAACTTACAAGATAGCTTGGTTCGCTCTAAAGTAGGCGAACCCACTAGCCATCCGGCGGGCTGTCATCCATGTAATGGCAGGAGATGCCAGATTTGCAAGTTAATGCAGACCGCACAAACGGTCAGAAGTACGAATTCCAACTTTACCGTCAAGATCAACGCAGACGTAGACTGTAACTCATGCAACGTTATCTATCTAATCCAATGCAACACATGCCGGGCCCAATACGTGGGTCAGACAAAAACTTCTTTCCGAATTAGATTCAACAATCACCGATCGGATGTGACCAAGAAACCTAATCTTCCAGTCTCACGCCATTTCAAACAACCAGAACATTCAATCAACGAAGCCTCAGTTTTTATTCTCCAGTCGAACTTTACCACCGACCGCTCCCGGGAACAACGGGAATCTTACCTAATTTACAAATTCCGATCGGCCATTAACGAGGACCCTGGCATGCTGTCAACAATAAGAAGTCTAACAACCTAGATAAGACCCTGTTGCCTTTTCTCGTTTCAGCCAGATCAAAATCCCCACTGACCCCCAAGGACGATGACCCCACTCCTGGACCTGACACAAAAACGCTCTGGAATTTCCCCAATTGACAACCGCCAGGTGGCGGGAATTTCCCCCAACCGACCACGTCATTCTCAAGCCCCTTATCAGCCTCGTGGCCACATTTAGCTCTTTTGTCCCGAAGAATGCGGAGCTTCCGCCGTAACGTAGACATCCTCCCTAACTTTTATGATTTTTAAGTTTTAATAAACCCCTTTTGTGTTACTTCCCCTACTTTCGTCTTCTGTCTCCCATTTATTTCAACTATATATATATATATATATATATATATATAGATACTCATGGAACGATGCGACAGCACCAGAGGACACGTGTTTCGCCGTGTTTGCGGCTCGTCGGCCCTGGGTAGCTGCGCATCAGCGCGCCTCTCTTACGTGCAGCCATAGAAGCCATCTTAATCTGTAAGTTTGAATTACAAACACATCTAGCGTCATTTTTCGTATTTTTTAATGGCTTTTTTCCTCTCTTTATATATATATATATATATTACTTTTTCTCCTCGGATTTGCACGATTTGCCTGGATCAGCCTGATCAGCCCCCCCCCCCCCCTAGCCCCTCCCCGTGGCTATGCCACTGCCTTGAGGTGAGGATAATGTAAGAGTTGTGCATATCAACGACGCCGAAGAGGAGCATGCAAGCTGCATCTCACTCAAGGACTCTCGGGCACTCCATGTTGTGTGTATGGTTTACGCTCCGGCTGACCGACCTCAAGTCACTGCGTGGTGACCCTCATGGCGACCTCGCCTTTGTGGTCAGCTTAGATAATCCCTTGATCCCAAAGCGCTGTGGAAACTACTTCGTGTTCAAGATGGCGGACGGGATTAGGATCTACCTTGAGTGGGGGGTGGAGTTTTTGACGTATTGTCACGTGACTAACCTAGTTCATTTTGCCAATTACATGGTTAGTTCCGTTTTCCTGTAAACGTTCCCATTGGGACGTGAAAGTTATGGGCAGTGTCCAATTTTTGGGGTATTTAAATCGGCGCACGCCGATTTTGGGGAGCTCGAGCGGGGACCATTGCTACAGGAAGGTCTGGGACCTCGTATCACCGTCCACCCCCGCCGGGTTCATGTCCAGTCAGCTGTAAGCCTTGTATATATTATACCATATTAAACCTTGTTGCTGTCTATGCCATCTACCTCGTCAGACGTCCTTTTTGGAAACTAGTCCCGATCTCAAGGAACACATCCCGCACATCATGGAGATAATGGAGATACTTTTACTGGCGCAGCTCGACGGGGTGTTCACCATCGGAAAGTCGGACGACGTACGGACGAAGCTGGCAAGTAGCACAACAACGCAGGTGCGTGGAACTTCAACACAAGGCAAGGCTTCGGCAGGCGGCGAACAGTCCAGGAAGCTGAAGGGACACGTTCATCCAGTGACAGCAAGGTCAACAAGGAAGCGTACTAACACTGCGTGCATCGAAGCAGCGACCACGCCGGGAAGTATGCCGTCGACGACAGCCAAGTGACCAGGAATCCCAGTGTAATGCGTGGACGGGTCAAGGTCAACGCAGTGTGCAACAGTGTAGTGTCAACGCAGTCAAAGGGAAACACAGCCAAAGCACGGAGGAGCGCCATCAATTTTACGAGGTAGGTGAGTGTTGGTTGCTCCGAACGTTCAGAAGTAGTAGCTTTTACCGCGTACGGTTTAGCTAGTGGGCGATTTAGTGTTGTGGAGCATTTTTCTATGCACTATTGCTCTGCCGAAGCGTTAAGGTAGGTTTTTGTAGCGTACCAGCGTACAGTGGCGACGCTAGCGACTGTCGTGTCGACTGTGTAGCGACTGACGACGAAGCAAGCGAAGGCAAAATCCGAGTCAAAAATGGCAGAAGCTGGAAGTCCAGGAGCTTCCAATGTCGTGTACAGTGACAACAGCGAAGTCCTGCGCCTCCAAATCCAACTGGAGAAGGAACGCTGTCGTAGGATAGAGCTAGAGAGAGCCCGTGATGACCGTTCTATGTGTAGCGAGACGCCGTCCACCAAGACACGCGAAGAGAGTCTGAATTACTTCGCAAAAAGACTCAAGAGCGTTTTGCTTCCACTCCCCGCGGACCGTGAAGTCCCAATGTGGTTTGAGGCCATCGAAGGCGTCTTTAAATCGTATAGCGTGCCAGAACAGGTGCAGAGCCACCTGATTCTACCGCTAATCGCTAGCAGGGTCGGTCATCTGTATTCGAAATTGAGTACAGATGAGCTCGAAGACTATCAAACCATAAAGGAAACCGTGCTAGCAGCACTTTGACTCTCCCCGGGCGAATACAGGAAAGCTACAGCTACATGGTCGTGTACGCGAAAGCAAGGGAGGTGGTCACTTACGAGGATCACACGGCTTATCGCAGATTGCTTGGTAGATTCATTGACAGAAGAGGCACGCCAGTTTGTAACACTACAGCAGGGCAACGGGAAACCCTCAGAAGATGACCTAGTTATGTCCGTCCAGAAGTTCGAGGACGCAAAAGGGCGAGGGAATGCAAGTCTAGACAGAAGGGACAAAGGAGGATATGACAGGCGCAAAGAAGGTCACAGAGAAAAAGGGAAACCGGAGGAAAAGGGATCGTTCCAAAAGGCTAACGGGAAGGATCGCGTAAACGCGAAAGGCGGCTTTTCTTGTTACGTGTGCGGCGGCAAACATTTTGCACCTAACTGCCCCACAAAGAAGTCGCCAGACCCCGACCAGACCATGCCCAAGGTGTTAGACAGCCGAGAGACAAACCAGAGGCGCATGAATCGCGTTGCTGTGGGTCAGGGCGGCATCGAGTGCTCCGCAAAATGTTCGAGGTTACGTAATACCGCGATAGTGGCGCGCGTCCATCCTGCGGCAACAGGAGAGGACAACTTTGTTTTTCAAAGCCGGGAAGTACAGCGGCAGTGTGGAATGCAAAAGTTCCGTGCGCTAATCGACAGCGGCGCCGACGTCACAGTTATTCGAGCCGACTTGTTCCCCGAGCACGAAGATGACTCGCGAACACCTATGTGGCTAGAATCCGCATTTGGGCACAGGGTATCCGCTAAACTTGGAGTCCTGCGCTTGAGACTTATAGGTACAGAGGCCGACCATGCAGAAGTAAACAGAAGCGTACCCATAGAGTGTGCATTCACTGAGAAACTCACAAGCGATGGTCATTGTTTGCTGTCCTTAGAAACGTGGAACGTGCTGCGGAACGCAAGTAGGCGGGAGGAAACAGGAGTAGCTGATCCTAAAGCAGACGTGGAAACAGCAGCAGAGTCAGTCAGTGATACTGTTTTTGAAGATGAGGGGCTGACGGGTCTATTCCAGACAGCAGAGGCGGACGGCGAAAACTGGCAGCCCGTAGTGTTAATCAGCGCGGTTAAAAGCGACACAGAAGCGTCAGAGCTGCAGAGCGAAAGGAGTCACACATTTCATGCGACACAGTGTGAGGATGTGAGCCTCACGGAGGCGTGCGGGAAGACTAAGACCAGTAGTCATGGAATGTTAATTGAGGATGGCATATTGTACCATAGTGACACTGTAGCAGGACAAAAAGTGAGGTAACTGCTGTTGCCAAAGAGTAGACGTATGCAAGTGTTGCAGTTAGCGCACGATGCGCCATGGGGAGGTCACCTTGGCATGCGCAAAACCAGGAACCGTATAAAGGCTACCTTCTATTAGCCAGGGATGGAAGCGGACGTGCGCGACTACTGTAGGTCATGTGACGGGTGTCAAATGAACGCGGACAGGAGCGTAACCGATAGGGTGCCCATCGCACCTCTCACTAGGCCTAGTGATCCGGGCGAGAGAGGATGCCTCTTAGCGATGACTGGGCGCTAAGAGGCATCCTCTTACAGGGCGCTAAACGCAGGCACAGTAGACGATGCATATCCCATGGCGCTCCAGCAGGAGTTGTTATTCCGTGTGGGCAGGGCGAATTTCATCACAGTGTTAGACCTGCGCCGGGGATATTGGCAAATCCCGCTGGAGAAAGAAACTCAGGCGAAGTCCGCATTTGTGACCCATTTCGGGCAATTTGCGTGGCGCGTTATGCCGTTCGGCCTGAAAAACACCGCGGCTACTTTTCAACAACAGTGAACGCTATACTTGCCGATCATCGAGAGTACGCTTGTGCCCATCTCGATGATATCGCAGTATATTTGAGGAACTGGGAAGAGCACTTGCTGCATCTCAAAGCGGTGTTGACAACACTAAAGAAGGCGAGAATGACGGCTAACCTCTCCAAATGTCAGGTATCACTGGGATCCATCCGGTACTTGGGCCATGTTGTAGGGTCAGGATACCACTCTCCCGACCCGGAAAAAGTGAGAACAATCGCTAATTTGAAGAGACCAACCACAAAGAAGGAGCTCAGGAGCGTACTGGGTCTCTGCGGTTACTATCGTGATTACGTAACGGGTTATGCAGAACTTGCCCAACCACTCACACGACTAACTGGGAAGAGAGTCCCAAATCAAATCCCATGGAACGATGAAGCGGAAGCATCATTTCAAACCTTAAAGGCCTGTCTAGCAGAAGCGGTAGCACTAGCGACACCAGACCCCGAGGGCCCATATTGGATTTTCACAGACGCATCCCCTCACGTAGCCGGCGCGTGTGTGGCACAAATGGTCGACAGTGGCAAACAAATGCCGATATCCTTTGTAAGCCACAGATTCTCGGAAACGCAGGCTCGTTGGGCGGCGATTGAGCGCGAGGCGTTCGCGGTGATCTGGGCTCTCAAAAAGTTTGATCACCGGGTATTCGGGGCGACGGTAACTGTGGTGTCGGACCACAATCCGCTTGCGTATTTGACTTGCGCAACACCCCAGGGGTCAAAACTTGCACGCTGGGCACTCGCGCTGCAGCGCTATAATATAGATGTCGTCCATCGCAAGGGCAGCGCTCATGGGAACGCTGACGCCTTGTCGCGTTTGCAGTTTGATTAAGGAGAGGTCGCGCGGGACACTTTTGACCAAAGCAGGTGGCCCTCTCGAGCATTGACACTCACCTCTTTGTTGAGTCGGGGTTACCCTTTGTGAATGTTATTCACGGCACAGAACTCGTTCTTCTCATTATGTGAAGGAAGATGACTGCAGTTCAATTATGACTTATTTTTGGCCCTAGGAAGTCTTGCCGTGGGCTCTGTGTGACATTTTGTGATATGTACCGCTTAACGGGTGACCTGAATTTAACTGTTGATTTTATGGGTGCTCTAGTTATGGCCCTGATATAACGCGTGTGTGTGAATTGTCAACGGTGATGGACTGCCCCAACTCTTTTTTTTTTTGTTGTTGTTGTTGTCGTTCCTTGTGGTGCAATGTGATACCCCACAATGAACTTAAGGAGGGAGATGTAAGAGTTGTGCATATAAACGACGCCGAAGAAGAGCATGCAAGCTGCATCTCAGTCAAGGACTCTCGGGCACTCCATGTCGTGTGTATGATTTACGCTCCGGCTGGCCGACCTCGAATCACTGCGTGGTGACCCCCATGGCGACCTCGCCTTTGTGGTCAGCTTAGATAATCCCTTGATCCCCAAGCGCTGTGGAAACTACGTCGTGTTCAAGATGGCGGGCGGGATTTTAGATCTACCTTGAGTGGGGCGTGGAGTTTTTGACGTATTGTCACGTGAATAACCTAGTTCATTTTGCCAATTAAATGGTTAGTTCCGTTTTCCTGTAAACGTTCCCATTGGGACGCGAAAGTTATGGGCAGTGTCCAATTTTGGGCTATTTAAATCGGCGCACGCCGATTTTGGGGAGCTCGAGCGGGGACCATTGCTACAGGAAGGTCTGGGACCTTGTATCACCGTCCACCCCCGCCGGGTTCATGTACAGCCAACTGTAAGCCTCGTGTATATTGTACCATATTAAACCTTGTTGCTGTTTATGCCATGTACCTCGTCAGACGTCCTTTTTGGAAACTAGTCCCGATCTCAAGGAACACATCCCACACATCGTGGAGACAGAAAAAGAACTTTTACTGACAAGCACTGCGGACACTGAGGACACCGCACAAGCGTGAGGAGCTTGTGCAGCTCCTCACGCATATCGCACAACTTAATTTGACGATTCAGCGCTGGCAACAACTATCCCGAAGGAAAAGAGAACTATCGCAGCAGTTCGGTGCGCACATACGAACTTCGCTGGTGCGTTCTCCAACTGAGTGAGTCGCTTGCTGCACAGGGAAGTTCAGCTGCTATAATCAGAAATGCCACAGCGGAGAATTTGTTAAGACTTCAGACAGTGCAGCCAGACTCACTTGTAACCCGCAAATGCACTAATAAAGAATCACCTGAACTACAAACGCTCTGCGGTGCGCTCAGCGTTCCTTAGCGATGAACCATAACATCCTGCTTAGCTAGCTATCTTTATTTTGTCAATGGCAACACAGAGCTACTTTTTGCCTTTTTATGCACAATGAGTGATATAGTGTTGCCAAAAGACGAGGTCATCTACCATTTGCATGGCGTTCCCTGTCATAGTGCTCACGATAGTACACTGTACGATGTACAGGGTGTTTGCTCTAACGTGTCCGGAAATTATATATAAACCGAGCGATAAAAGAAAAGCAAGTGGTACCTTTTGCTACTTTTGCTGCTTCACTAGTAGCACCTGTTTCTTAGTGAAGTACCTGAAAAGTAGCGCTCTTTCTCTTTTATCGCTCGCTTTAAATAAAATTTATGGACACATTAGAGCAAAGACCCTTTATAGTAGATGATCTAATCAGCCGCATGCATCGTAGTACTGCAACCATTTTTCAACAAAAACATTGTCACAAAATGTAACCCACGTGAATCAATTTATATTGTACTAGGCTGCGAGTGGAAAATACATCAACCCTGGAATTAGTAAAAGAAGTATGTATCAGTGGGAGCTCATGAATCGGGATGTTAGTTGATCGGAAAGTTTTTTCATGACAACAGTCCCGAAAACATGACATGGTGTCTACCAAGTTGTAGCCTTCAAATTCCCTGACTTGGTGGTGCTACTACGTTTTGATACAGACCATTTACTGCATTCAAATAAACAGAACACAAATGCATGGTTCTCATTACTCTTTAAGAGAGCCTGTCTTTTTTTTTTCCTACAGTAGGGAGACTCGTACTGTGCCTTACTTTATGGCCCTTGTTTTTTGTTAAATGTCACTAATCGGCACTCACAATTCGCTGCGTATCGGCACTTGTCTGCGATTTTCCCTAACTTCAGCTGCTTTTTGGAAACTTCTCTGACAATTTCCTGGCTTTTCCAATTGCATCAAAATCCCCTGACAACTCCTGGTCCCCCAGGTTGGAAGGACACCCTGCACATAGAACCATTAACCGCCCATCAACACCCAGCGAACGCCGGGTTGTGGATGTTGAGTACGTCTCACGAACGTACACATATGCTCCCGGCTACGTTTCAACTACGCCCATACTACCGTGCTAATCAAGAGAAAATTATGCGAAATGGACGTCGTAGGACCGCCGATGCGGATGTCTTCGAGGGGCCTGTGGAGGATCTCTATCCCAATCCCATAGGTATCTCGCGCCTATGGAAATATCATAATTTTAATCATGAAATGAATACAAGGACGCAAGTGTGCACCCAAAATACTTTATTTCATTGTGGACTAGTATTTACATGTACATTCGTACATGCCTGCCGGCACATAAGCAGTACAAATAATGAAAGGACATGACAAGGTGTCATATCCAGATCATTCCCGTTCATACAGATCGTGGTCCCAATATCGCCACGTTATGTAAACAAGCAAAAAAAAAAACATCCATGTTACTCGCCGTATAATTAGATGGCATCTTGCATGGAATCCACGCAACTGTATCCTCACGCTCCTTCACGCCTTATGAATGGCTACCGGTCTCTTTAAATTGTTCCTTTCTGTGTCTTCCGGCCTCTGGAACTCACTGGCCAAGTCCTGCCGCCGAGGCACACTGATAAAAACGAGAGACATAATACAGGCATCATCGGTCTCTGCCTATGGCACATACGCATACCAGCATTTGGCCATACCTCCCGTTTACCTAGCATTCTTACCTGTAACGCATAAGACAGTAAATAATTCCAAGACTGCTCATAGAGAAAACATCCAACACTCTCTGGAAGACGCTGAGAAGCACACAGCAATGAATGGCCGATGCTGAGCGGTATAGCCGTTTATGCCTGAAATAATATCAAGAACACAGTGAGTAGACCACAAAATAAAAGTAGCATACACGTGCTAATATGCCTATATTACAAGCTCAGCTAGGATCGATTGCATTTTTTTTACACTAACCAGTGTGCTAAAGCGACTTGAAGAACAAAGGAGTCTAAAACGCGAGCGCTAACTAACAAAGGCACCACGGCCGTTTACCTGTATTTCGGTCATAGATAGTGGTCCCCGATGGAGAATCCGTTACCTACAAGGCATGTGCATCTAACTCTTCACAAAATTCAAGCTGTACTGGTGCTGTTCACGTTGAAAATTACCGTATTACTCCAAGCCATTGCAGATGCCGCCATGTTTCTCGAGCCTCTTCAGCGGCATTTGAAATCATCCGCACAACGGGCTATGGCTCTCTCTTCTGCGCGTTGCGAAAAAACAAGCATTCTGCGCAGATTTCTCCTTTGGCGGCGGCGCAGTCAGACGACAGGGCTCTAGGACATTTCGGTACAGGACGTTTCGGTACATGACGTTTCGGTACGGACATTTCGGTACACGGACATTACGGTACACGGACATTACGGTACACGGACATTTCGGTACACGGACATTTCGGTGCACGGACATTTCGGTACAAGGATGTTTCGCTAGGGCTGTCCACACGATGTCACGTCGCTTCCGTGGTAGTAATAAATTGATGACATGCTATCGCCTCTTCGGACGTTTCGGTACAAGTCGCCGACAACATTCAGACGCTTCCGTGGTAGCAATAAATTGATTAGATGCTATCGCCTCTTCGGACGTCTCGGTACAAGTCCCCGGCAACATTCAGACATACTACGCTTGTCAATGTTATTGATCCGTCAGGAACGTATCTGATATTAGATGAACGGTTGTTTTTGTACCACTGTTACAGTTCGCGTTTTCTTGGAGGAATCGCTGCATGCTGTGGTCACGGGCTGGCCAAAGTGTGCTGGCTCATGAGGGCAGATAAGTTCAATGACAAAAAGAAAAGGAGAAAGAGAAGGTGGAAATATCAGCCACTACAAACGGCTTGCTATTACCAAGAAAAGGAAAGAAACGAGAGGGAAATGAAGCGAAAGAGAAAAAATACAAATAAACAGAAAGAAATGCAGCAACACAGACGAGTTTATTCAATCAATACACCACACTTTTTCTGCCATTACACAGCAATTTACTTTGCGAGAACATTTATCCGCAAAATGTTTTAGTGTGAGAACTCCGAATGGTAAATAATAATTGTACTGTGATGTTACACGTAAGGTTTGTCTGCGCTGTGTGGCGACATGTTGCACGTGGGTAGGACTGTGGATAATTTGGGCCACCTGGGGTTCTTTTGACGGAAATCTCCGACACACGGTGCTGCCACCAATGTTTCCCTTCCCCACACTGCTACCGCCCTCGGCCGGGATCGATGCCGCGATCAGAGAACTCCGAGACAAAGAAAAATCAGCAGGTAAATATACGTGTAATGTGCTGCTATTCTACCCAGGCAGACAGCTCGTTTACCCAACGTATAGAGCGGACAGTTCATGAACAATGGACATTCAAGTGGACAATCTCATTAATTATCGTCCGCGCTATATCACATGGTTTTAACAAATCAGATTCAAACAAACTGTACTTTCTAGAAATCAACTTCAATAAGTCTAGTCTCTAGTTATGTGATATAGGTTACATACAGGTCAGGTTTCTATTCAAATGTTCTAGGTGGACGGTTCTCCTGGAACAGTCCAATGGGTCAGTGCACCTGGGTTATCCCAGAAGGGTGCTTTGAGGGAGGTAGTTCGGACACCGGTTAGAAGGAGAATGTCCTTTTGAGTCACATCGAGAAGAATAAAGGGAGAAGGGAGGATCGAGAACGTGTAGTTTCGATAACCAGCCTTTCACAGTTCACACTCGTATCCCAAGACGTCCTAGGGGCGAAGTTGCCTGCCGCTCACAGAGCGTACGCGTAGCTCTAGCTGGATTCGACGATGGCTCTGTACGTCCGTAGCAACCGCGGCGGAAGAAAGCTGGTATATAACGGCTTCGAGTACGACAAGCAGAAAATTTACGGAGACAAGGTATGTATAACCATCCACGAATGCGTTCATCATTATCGGTTTACTTATTGTTGTGCTCTTCGTATGACCACATGGCTTGGTTCTGTTCATCAGCGTGTTATAAATTAATATTTGTTCGGTTCTATTTTAGACCTATTGGCAATGTAGCCTGAAAGGCCAGTGCCAAGCAAGGGCCCACACCGTCAACGACGAGGTGGTCCATACTGTGAACGAACATACTCACGGAGCGGACAACCTGAGGTTGGAAGCTGTCTTCGCTTATTCGGCTATGAAGGAGAAAGCACGCACCACGGAAGAGCAAAACCAGAGTATCATCAGCACAATGGCAAATGAGACCACATTTGATGCTCTCCATTACCTGCCCTCGAGGGACACCATGAAACGGACACTTCGGTATGTCTTCTGATATTCACTGGGACAAAATCCCCGATCACATTGTTTGTGTCATTAAAATAGCGATTCCCTAT
The DNA here is from genome assembly GCF_037126465.1 of Ornithodoros turicata. Lineage (NCBI taxonomy): Eukaryota > Metazoa > Arthropoda > Arachnida > Ixodida > Argasidae > Ornithodoros > Ornithodoros turicata. Next base: position 95,114,725 of record NC_088201.1, on the reverse strand, counting down.
TCTTGACCTTTTGCGAAAGACGACCAAACCAAATTTCACACCTCTGCAAATATGACTGGGGGATTTGTTTATTACGAAAATATCACTGCATGTACATTCTCTTATGTCTTATAAATCTGAGACCCTTTGCCATACTAGAATCCAACTTTTTTAATTTGGACCCCTACCAATATCCAATATATTTAAAGAAAATGCTTCAGGACTCCGATATTTCGAACACCGTCGAACGCATTTCGAACGCAACCAAGCAGGCGGGGCTAAAGCGGCATTTTACTTCTTTTTCTTCTGTATATCTGTTGCGATGCTACGCATAGTGTTAGGTAGAAAAGCGAGACAGGTGTAGCCAATGGAGGCAAGGTTCTTTATAAGCAGCCGGAAAGAATGGAGGCCGAGACCAGAATGAATTGGGCGCGGTCTCGCGCGATGATCAGAGCGATGGGGATGATTGGGATCGGTGATCTTCCTCCTCACAGCTTCCCCCCGGCGGTGTAGGAGCCAGCCTGGCGAAGGGAAGTGAAGGTGGAATATAGCGCTTTAAGCGGGAGACGTGGACTGTTTCCGTAGAGCGGCAGCGACGGTCACTGGGTCGATCAACAGGGTCGACAACGTAGGATACGTCGGAGAGGCGTCGGGTAATAGTGTAGGGTCCCAGGTATCGGGATATCAGCTTCTCGCAGAGGCCACGCGACCGCACTGGCGTCCACAGCCAAACCAAGTCTCCAGGCACATAGCTGACAGGACGGTGGACCTGGTCGTAGCGTATCTTGGAGGTTGCTTGGGTGTCGAAAGTTCGGTAGCGAGCCATCTGTCGACATTCTTCCGAGCGGGATGCGGCTTCCGCAAGGATGGGGTTATCTGCAGACACCGGAATAAACGGGAAGATTGTGTCGAGCGTGGAGGAGGGGTCACGGCCATAGACAAGTCGGAATGGGCTGAAGCGTGTAGTTGATTGGACAGCGGTGTTGTATGCGAACGTTACAAATGGCAGAAGGGAATCCCAGTTTCTGTGATCGGCTGATATATAGTAGGACAGCATGTCCGCCAAGGTATGGTTAAACCGTTCGGTGAGCCCGTTGGTTTGTGGATGGTAACTGGATGTCGGGGTCTGGGTAACAGAACAGGCTGCGAGGACATCTTGTAGAAGCTTGGCGAGGAAGGGACGCCCACGGTCGCTTACCAAGGATCGAGGTGCTCCATGACGGAGCAGGATATTGGCAACGAAGAATTTTGCTATTTCTTCGGACGATCCCGTGGGGAGTGAAGCCGTCTCGACGTAGCGTGTGAGATGATCAATTGCCACAATTACCCATCAATTGTTGCGTGACGTAAGGGGCAGGGGGCCGAAAAGGTCTATGCCGACGCGTTCGAACGGCGCAGCGGGTGGTGGTATGGGGTGGAGCTCGCCCGATCGGGGTGGAGGAGACGGCTTCCGCCGCTGGCACGATTGGCATGAGTTGACGTATTTCAGGACAGATGTGTAGAGACGGGGCCAGAAATATCGGTGACGCCCTCGTTCATAGGTTTTGAAGAAGCCTAGGTGACCAGCCGTGGGGTCATCGTGCAAAGCACGAAGGATGTCGCGCCGGTGTGCGGCGGGGATCGCAAGAAGGAGCGGGTGGCCGGTGGGCGAGTAGTTGTGCTTGTAAAGAAGGCCATTTTGCACTGTAAACTGCTGAGCCTTCCGAGCGACTTTCCGGTTGGTGGTTAAGTGGGTACCCTCGATATGATGAATTAGTTCGGCGTACCCTGGTTCCCGAAGTTGAGCTTCGCGAAAGGCAAGGGAGTCTATGGGTGAGAGGACACCTAGGACGTCTCCTGCGCAGCCGGGCTGGTGGTGGGAAGGATCATCTGGAAGGGGACAGCGGGACAGTCCATCCGCGTCGGAGTGTTTTCTTCCTGATTTGTATTGTACAACGAACTCGTATTCTTGGAGTCGAAGTGCCCAACGTCCAAGTCGTCCACACGGGTCCTTTAACGTCGAAAGCCAGCACAAGGCGTGGTGGTCTGTGACGACGGTGAAAGGTTTCCCGTACAGATACGGGCGGAATTTGGTGACTGCCCAGACAACCGCTAAACATTCTTTGTGCGTGGTGGAATAATTTTGCTCAGCTGATGTTAACGAACGGCTGGCGAAAGCGACAGCTGACTCCATGGGAGCATGAGGATGTCGCTGAGCCAAGACTGCGCCAATACCATGTCCACTTGCGTCAGTATGGATCTCAATAGGTAGGGTGGGGTCGAAGTGGCTGAGGACGGGCGCCGTAGTCAAGGCGGTTTTCAGGTTCAGGAAAGCTGCATTGCATTGAGGACTCCAAGCAAAAGCGATATTATTCCGGAGCAGAGAGGTAAGGGGAGCGGCGATGTCACAAAAGTGACGAATAAAACGGCGGAAATATGAGCACAGCCCAAGGAAGCTGCGTAGTTCTTTTATGTTGGAGGGCGTGGGAAATTCGGAGACAGCACGAATTTTGTCCGGATCAGGGGAGATGCCGTCCTGGGAAACGAGGTGTCCAAGTACTTTGATTTGTCGATATCCGAAATGACACTTCTTACGGTTTAGCTGGAGTCCAGCGGACGCGATACAGTCGAAAACTGCGGAAAGACGTGTGATGTGGTCATCCATGTTTGAGGAGTAGATTATAATGTCGTCAAGGTAACATAGGCAAATGTTCCATCGTAACCCGCGCAAGACTGAATCCATCATTCGCTCGAATGTGGCCGGGGCATTACATAATCCAAACGGCATAACAAGGAATTCGTAGAGCCCGTCAGGTGTTGTCAAGGCAGTTTTCTCGATGTCATCTTGGGCCATAGGAATCTGCCAATACCCGGATCGAAGGTCGAGAGACGAAAAGTAGCGGGCTCCTTGGAGGCAGTCCAGCGCGTCGTCGATACGGGGCATCGGATATACGTCACGGCGGGTTACTTTGTTTAGCCGCCGGTAGTCGACGCAGAATCGAATGCTACCGTCCTTTTTAGTCACCAAAACAACAGGCGAGGCCCAAGGGCTGTGGGATGGGCGGATGATCTTCTTCGAGAGCATTTCTTGAACTTCTTTATCTATGACTCGACGCTCCGAATGTGAAACGCGGTAAGGTCGTTGGCGTAGGGGACGGGAAGCGCCTGTGTCGATGTGGTGCTGAACACTCTTTGCCACGCCCAAAGGAGATTTGTTCAGGTCGAAAAGCGAGGCGTTGGCAACTAGCAGGTTCAGCAACTTGCACCGTTCTGGACCGCTGAGTGATGGAGCAATTGTCTGCCTAAGAGAAGAGATGTCGCTGTCTGAAACAGGTAGGGTGGTAGTATCTCCTGAGTCATCAGTCAGAACGGCGAAGATATTGTCTTGGGGCAAAGGGTCATACGTAGCCAAGACGAAGCCAGAAGGAAGAACTGCAGTCTCAGAGGAGAAATTAGTGACAGGGTAGTCGACGAAGCCCTCGCGGGTACGGGAGAGTGAATGGGGCGACATGAGGCATTTCCTCGCCAAAGAAGTGTAGCTGGGTGTGATGATAATGTCTTCGTCAGCCGGGATCCCGATGCGGAGCCGGAGTGAACAGGTGGTCTTCGCAGGGATGGTGACATTTTCCAGAACAGATAGTGCGAGAACTGGCGCAGCAGATCCTTCTGAGTGGTAGTTAGGCAAGACGGACAAAAACAGGTCGGGACGGGTGCAGGTAATGACAGCAGAGTTCGCGCTCAAAAAGTCCCAACCAATAATAGCATCATAGCAACACGACGCAAGCACCAGAAACTCGACCGGATAACATGTATCTGCGAACGTGAGACGGCAGGTGCAACGCGCGACGGGCACAATTGTGTGCCCAGCAGCACCCACGAGAGGTTTTCCTCGATATGGCGTAGTGACCTTGCGCAACATTTTGCATAAATCCAGAGTTACGACAGATGACGAGGCGCCGGTATCAATTAAAGCAAGAACAGGATGTCCGTCTAGCACGATTGTAATGACGTTATGGGATGAACAGGGGGGAACTTTGGGCTCTGAAAGCGATGTAGTCCGGCCTCCTCCGGCTGCTGCTATGGGTTTCCCTGTGGCGAAGGCGTTCTGGGGCGGAAAGATCCCCGGTTGGGGGACCGTCCACGAAAGGGAGAGACGGAGCGGTGTCTGCGAGCGGGTGGAGACGGGCCGCGGCTGTAGCGGCTGTCCGTTGGGGGATACCCTGCACAATCGTTGACGCGACGTTGCGCTCCTATTTGTCCGGGAGGAAGTCCGAAATAAGAGCCGGAGTGGGAGGCCGACATGGCGAAGTCCTGCCGTCGGCTACGACAAAACCGGGCAATATGTCCCTGAATGCCGCAATAAAAGCAGGTGCGCGTTTCGCGACGTCGAATTGGGGGGGAGAAGTCAGCAATATGTGGACGGTAAAGTGGAGCTAACGTTTGCAGCGGCGCTGAAGGCTGAGCTGCTAGAAACGAAGGCTGGGAAGAAACGGGCTGAGCTGTGCGCAGAACGTCAGCGTATGTCGGACGGATGGGCAGTGAAGCCTCCGGGCGGAGAGCAGCAGCAACTTCTTCACGGTCTAACGCGTGCATGGCGTTCGTGGAAGAATCGGGGCCCAGAGATCGCGCGTCCGTCGTACCAGGAAAAGTTTGGAGAGCACTGCTAGCTAGCTCCTCACGGATAAGGTCGCGGATAAGTGACCTCAGGCTGTCAACGTCGGGCTGAGATATCAACGACTGACACCTGCGGGAGGCGAGTATTCCGTTTTTCTTGGAGTGTCGTGCACCCATAGATAACGTCCATTACAGTGGTGGGATCTTTCAGCAGAACGTACTGAAATGCCTCCTCAGCGATACCTTTCATTATGTTGGAAATTTTTTTTTGTTCGGGCATGCTAGGAGCGGACCTGCCGCAGAGGGCAATGACATCTTCGATGTAGGCAGCATAACTCTCTCCTGGGCGTTGGTATCGTGTCGACAGCTTGCGAGCCGCGTTGGCCTTCCGAACCGTTGGCTTACCAAAGAGCTCACCAAGACGGTCGCGAAAGCATGACGAGGTGGAGAATTCTGCCTCGTGATTCTCGAACCAAGTCTTCGCCAGATCTTCAAGGTAAAAAAACAACGTTCGCCAGCTTGGTTGTATCATCCCAGCGATTGTATGTGCCGACACGTTCGTACGAGCTGAGCCAGTCCTCGATGTCTTGACCGGCAGCTCCCGAGAAGATAGGGGGGTCACGTTGACGGGGCGTTGGCGCCGGAGGTGTGGCTGCCGCCCTATGGGACCCAGGTGTATGGTCGTGATGTAAAGGCAACCCAGCATTTCCTTCCGATGTACCACCGCTGCTGGTAGGATTCGGAGGCGCCATTGCGACTTGCTTGCCGGATCGGAGCTCCGTCCTGGTGAAGAAGTTGCAGAATAGGAAGGGAATCGAGACGCACCTCCACCAAGTTGTTAGGTAGAAAAGCGAGACAGGTGTAGCCAATGGAGGTAAGGTTCTTTATAAGCAGTCGGAAAGGATGGAGGCCGAGACCAGAATGAATTGAGCGCGGTCTCGCGCGATGATCAGAGCGATGGGGATGATCGGGATCGGTGATCTTCCTCCTCACAATAGTTTTTGTTGGGTCTGCGGTTATCAGCGAACGACTTCAAATTTATGTAAAAAAAACAGTGAGGTTCGCTTGGCAATTTTCAAAGTTCGATTGCAAAAAAAAAAAAAAAGAAGAAGAAGAAAAATAGATTTCCTTCCTTTAGAAACTGTCCAGAGTCTCCCTAAATGACGCCAAAAGTTTGGGGCGCGGACAAAAGCTCACCACTTCGTCCACCACTACATACACATTGCTTTTTTGTTTATTACTTTTTCTCACACAGTCCTAGTCCACATGTACAACCAGTAAAGTGGTCGTTTCCTCTAAAGCCTGTTGAGTCTACACAATTTTTCCTTGAGGATGGCCATGTATTTTCAAGGCCTAAAGAACGATATAATATTACTGTGGTGCCCCTCCAAAAGCGCGAGTGTTAGACGCGATAGCCATAAAATGATTTTAATATTTCAAATAGTAAATTACGCGGTTGACAATTATGTACTGCTTCCGTGGTTTAACCTCAATATATTTTTTTTTTCAACTCGAGAGCAAAAACTGACTGGCTGACCCTGTGCGGAGTGCATACCAGAGCGCATTAAACGTATTATTTTTGTCTCTCAAATCCTCTTTTTGTGTGTGTGTGTGTGTATAGGGTGCCCTTTACTGTGGATCGCATTATCGGTCATAGTGTACCTTTTCTTTTTGTGTCACCGTCCATGCCCTTCGCTGGTCATTTAAATCCCATTCACCCAAATGATAATCTGCACCACTTTGTAGTTGACTTATTGTTCTTCTTCGTCGCTTCTTTCTTTCTCTCTTTTTTTTTTTTTTTTTGCTCTTCCTAAGCACTTAGCTTGATCAGACATGAATGTATAGGAAGAAGGAAATTTTCGCTGCCGTGCAACCAAGCATTGAGGCCGACCCCGCGCCCGACGTCACGCTGGCACCGGGTGGGATAATGCAGATCCAAAGGGTGACGAGACGACATTTTTCTTCTGAGATAAGCTTTCCTTGCACTGAAACGTTCCTGCGTTCCTTATTTCCTTCGTTCCTTAGTTAGTAATTCTACCTGGGCCCTTCTGGGAATGGGGGAGAAGGGACACAATAAACGTGAACCACCCAGTCCAACGAATCCGGTAACCAGTTGCACCAAAGGATTCCACTAAACCGTTTAAAGGAGTACAGAGGGTCATCCAAAAAAAATTCAGATTAAGACATCTGACGAAAGTGTGTTTGTCGCTATACCGAATAGCGCGAAAGGTTTTGATGTGTGCAGTTTTTTTTCCAGAAAAAAACTCGCATAAACATAGCTCCGTGCCTTCACCCTTAACTCGCCACTCCAGCTATAACGAGGATGAGGAGGTATGATTGCACGTCACTGATGACGGCATAAGGAGACTCGTTCTCGTTTGCCGGTCAGTGGCGGTCAGCGCCTTGTCTCTTTGCCGCCGTAAACCTGTTTTGCCAGTTTTCCCGGAGAATTGGGGATAGAAGGAGCGGCCGAAGCATTACCGAGCAAGGAGAAAGGCTTTATCAGAACCCCGAACAGCCGAGTAGCAGACGACAGCGGAGTAGCAGACAACATTTCTCTAGGCCAATCAGCGAGCGTTCTCCTTATAGCGTCAGCGCGAGGTTCCAGGCAGATCACAGGCTGGTACTGCTCTTCACCGCCGTTGCGCACGGTCGCTTTTTGTGGCGTATTTTAAATTCAATTTCTGCGATAATTATGGCTCTGTGGTGTAAATTACTTCGCATGGTGCATCTTACTGGCCTACTTAACAGTTTTATAGGAAGAAAACTGGGTGTTAAAAATGACTTCTGTGCTACTTTAATCGTTTTCACCACACCGAAGCGAAATAGACGGATGATCTCGCTCGGCAGAATTACCGGCAGAATTTTGAAAATGTGTTCGGTAACCTACTGCGAATTTTGTGATGTGATTTTTTCGTCATCCTTCAATTTGTGTACGTGCATCACTTGATTTCAGGCTTTATAAATTAAATGCTGAAACCAAAATCCTGTAAGAATCTTAATACGGTAAATAAGCCCACAACCATCGTTTTTGCGATGGGTATGTCGCGTCTTATGATTTTGAAAATCTCACGGGTTTGCTTCCTTCTACTCTCTGTAACTAAGAAATCACAATTTATTCCTTCCTGCAGAGCAGAGGCCTGGGGCAGAGGCCTATACCCTGTTGCCCATGTCACTATACAGGGTGTTCAAAATTAAGCTTTCACTAGCACTTTATAAATTGGCGAACAAAAGAAAACTGGTGCTACTAAAACTGGTTTTCTGTTCCTTGAGTAAGAAACAGGTGCTACATAATTAGCAGCACCTGTTTTTTACACAAGTAGCGTAAAGTTATCATCCGGTTTCCTGTCATCGCTGTGTTTGCGTAGCGCTCGTGAAAGCTTAATTTTGAACACCCTGTATGATAGAAAGTAAGACTAATAATTCCGCAGCGTAACGCAACATGGTTAATGAAGTGGTGAGCTTTTACGGGTGAGCTTTTGTCCGCGAGCCCAAAAGTTCCCAGAACGTAACTGCCGAAAGTCCCACAATCCTGCGGCGAGTACATCGCCAGTTTTATCACTTTAGGTGAAACACTCTGTATAAGATATTAATAACAATTGGTGGCTTTACGTCGCGAGATCCTGTATAAAAGCTACTTCATATATGCATGACGTGCGACTTTATGTATGGCACTTCGAAATGAGAGTGTTGTTTGGTAGCACCATTACGCCAATTTAGTGCAAGTAAGGCGCGTTCGTATTTTTCGTCACAGAGAAAATGAGCATTATGGCATTATTGCCTACCCCTGTCTCTTCTTTTTTTCTCTTAAGCGCACCGCGTGAATTTGGATCGTGCGCTCCTGTGTACGTGTTCTTATATGTAAGATTGTCATTTCGTGTTTGCAGGAGGAACAGGGCCCGTGAGCAGAGACCACATGTCCTCCCAACAAGCTTAAGCGAATTGACAATTCCGGCGGAGTATGCCATGAAAAATGACGGAACTCAGTTCCTGCTTTATGACTCTGGTTTGGGACACACCGAAAGAGTTATAATATTTGGAAGGCCAGCGATGCTGTCTGCACTACGATCCTCGGACTTCTGGCTGGCAGATGGGACTTTCAAAGTTGCCCCACAGCTCTTTTTCCAGTTATACTCCGTCCACTGCAGGGTCAACGGTTCTGTTCTTCCGGCAGTTTATGCACTAATGACACATAAGACCACGACAGCGTATATCACACTACTGACAGCACTGAAGAACGAGTGCGGGCACGAAAACCAACCGGACGTTGTAGTGCTGGACTTTGAGAAAGCGGCCATCAATGCCTTCCAGCATGTGTTCCCTAACACTGTCGTGCGTGGATGCTTCTTCCACTTATCTCAGTGCATATACAGGAAAGTCCAAAATGTTGGCCTGCAAGAACTGTACGCAGCTGACCCGGACATCAGCCTAAAAGTCAAAATGATTGCTGCTCTAGCTTTGGTGCCGGAGGACGACGTCGCCCTAGCATTCGATGCTCTGGAAAAGAATATTCCGCAAAATCTCCTTCCTGTCCTAGATTACTTCGAGGATAACTTCATCGGCCGAAGGACCGGACAAGGCAGACGAGACCCACGGTTCCCCATAGCGATATGGAACCACCATCAATCGGCTCTGAGCTGCGACCCGAAGACGACTAACAGCCTGGAAGGCTGGCATCGCGGTTTCCAGACGCATGTTCAGTGCTCCCACCCGACTATCTGGAAGTTCCTCGGCGTTCTCCACAAGGAAGACGCAATGAATTTACATCGGTTGGAACTCCTGGTAATGGGCCACCGCGAACGACAGCCAAAAAAATACAGAGACTGTGCACAAAGACTGAAGACGCTGGCTGCGAACTACGACCAGACGCAGCTGTTGCGTTATCTGAAAGGAGTTGCCTACAATATCACCGTATAACTTCAACTTTTATTAAATTGTGTTTTGTTTAGCGTATCAAAAACCTGCTTGCCATATATATGGTCCAGTGACTGCTTTGAACAAGTCGCTGTTTCACTGCCTGCAGCACTCGTCTGCAGCATTTTCCTTGCATTGGGCAAAAAAGAAAGCGAAAACAACGTGAGCGGGGCCACTGTAAAAAAATGGCAGATGAATAATTTAAACCTCACGTCGGCGTTGAAGATTTCGAGGAAAGGGTGTGGACATAAAAAAAGGATCGCCTGCTGTTCTGAAATTTTATTTTATTTTTTGTCATCAAAAGCTTTTGTGAAGAAGTCGACTGATAAATTATGATCAATTAGTTATTCGAATTAGAAAAAAAAAATGTGGGATTTGCACCAGGCCATGCGAAAACCGCATCCAAGTACGGCTCGCGTAGCTTGATCATTAATTCTGTACCGCTTGAAAAAACACACTCTATAGTGGTGTCATCACACAGATGCTGCTCACGATTATATACAAATGCATTATTCATCAGTATCCCAGTATTATTATCAGTAACTGGCAATATTGTTGAGTATATATACAGGGTGTCTTTTTTTGGGCGATACAGATTTTTCATCGAAAAACTACAGGGGCTACAGACATGCTGTTTCCACTTCTATCATCTCTGGGCCGGCGGACGTTCTTGGCCATATAATGCTCAACCGTCAAATCACTAATTACCAGTGATGGCAGTAGTTAACTACATGTAGTTAAACTACTAGTTAAACTACCCGATTGCAGTTAAAAAGTAGTTATCAACTACTTGCAGAAATGTAGTGGCAACTACTAGTTAAACTACTATTTTAAGTAGTTAACTACAGCAGTTAGGTTACTGAAGGTGCCAACTACTTCCGATTTTGCCGCAAGCTTTACGGCAGGATTGTGCCTCCGACTTTTACCTTGACCTACTTGTTGGATGAGAACGGAGGTGCAGAGCAATTGTGTCGTGCATGTGTACTAAATCTTCACTTTTAATGCTCGTCTAGTGAAGCCTCATTTGCTGTGAAATAATTGTGCAACTTAGTTTATCGCGTAGGCACAGAAAGAATCCCGCCGCAAGCTTTGTATTTGTCGATCGTAGCAATGGCTTGAGCCAAAGCTTATTATTGCTCGTGATTCATATTTAGGTGTCCAAGAACACTACAAGGGATTGGTGTTGGTGGACAACGTTAAGTAGTTATAGATGTAGTTAAACTACATTGTAGTAGTTAAAAAAGTAGTTTTAACTACTCCCCTGAAAAGTAGTTGAACTACTAGTTAAACTACTCAATCACAAAGTAGTTAGTAGTTATAGTTAAACTACTGTCGACGTAGTTAGTGGCCATCACTGCTAATTACCTAAAAATCGTTAATTAACTTTCTAATTATAAAAGCTACGAGGTTGTCCCAATGAGAACATCGGTTCCTTTCGGTGACCTGATATCGTAGACGTTTTCAGAACAAAAATCCGTTCGGTAGATCGTCCGCAAAAAATTCGTGAAGGAACACCATTTTTTTTATGAAAGATGAAAGTCAGCTAGCCTACAGCTAGCTAACCTTTTCATCTTTCATCGTTAATTTCTTAGGTAAACTGAGGCTTTGTATGTATTTGTCCCTTCTATGTTGTTCCAGCCTCAGAACATCAGTTCTTTCATGTTCATGACCATTTTTTTCCTTATTTTGTTCATTGCGCATCTTCGGAGACCCGTCTTTCCTTCACCCCCAATGTGAGAGGGGGAAAGAGCTGGTCGCCTCTGGTGTCCTGGAAAAAGATTAACGGAAAATGCAGCCCAAGATAAGAGCAGTTCCGATAGCGTCGCCCCATACATGTGTTTTTCTTTTGTTTCCGCAAGTTAAAGCTCATCTTCTAGGCATGAGGCGGCACTGTGACGGCATCTTCGAAGCATGAGGCTCCTTCACCATCTCACATTGAGGGTGAAGTAAAAGACGCGTCTCGTAAGGTGCGCAATGAAAGAAATAAAGAAAAAATGGTGTTCTTTCACGAATTTTTTGCGGACGATCTGCCGAACAGATTTTTGTTCTGAAAAAGCTTTTATAATGAAAAAGTTAATTAACGATTTTTAGGTATAATTAGTGATTTGACGGTTGAGCAACATATGGCCAAGAACGTCCGCCGGCCCAGAGATGACAGAAGTGAAAACAGCATGTCCCTAGCCCTTACAGTTTTTTAATAAAAAAATTGTATCGCCTGAATAAAGACACCCTGTATATAAAATATTGGCTCCTAAGAGGCGATAGCATCTTATTAATTTATCACTACAACGGAACCGACGTGACAACGTGTGGACAGTACTAGCGAAACGTCCTTGTACCGAAATGTCCGTGCACCGAAATGTCAGTGTACCGTAATGTCCGTGTACCGTAATGTCCGTGTACCGTAATGTCCGTGTACCGAAATGTCCGTGTACCGAAATGTCCGTGCACCGAAATGTCCGTACCGAAACGTCCTGTACCGAAATGTCCGCATACCAGACGACAAAGCGGGAGAGAAGAACGAGGGGCAAGGTGAAGAGCGAAAAGGGGTGCTCAAACGGCTCTTTTTTGACACAGTGCGGATGGGGTGCGCACGGTGTCCACAGAGTGATATATGTGGGACGTCCGCTGCTGTATACTCATTCGAGCGTCCCAACAAACGCGTCCAGGAGACGTTCAATTGATTTTCACTATAGGCTGCGGATGCTCGGACCCTTGTCGGCTGTCCAGGGGCGGGTACTGGTTCTGTGAAGCCAATGTGGCTGTTTTGTTGAAGCAACTTACATCACAATGCAGAGCAATAATTTCACAGCTTCGTTTTTCATATCGTTTTCAGATAACAAGCTTGATTCACTAAAACTCTTTATCTCTTACTGTCCTGACAGATAGCACTTCTCCGTGGTAGTACATATGAATACAAGTGTTTGAGTTAACGACCCATCTAAAACAAGCACTGAAAGTCCACAGTGTGGTGACTCTTGCACATGTTTTGATTCCAACTCATTTGTACACATATCCATTGCAATACACAATAAATATGCTTCTGTGAAGGAGTATGTCCCTTGTGAACAAAACACATTCTAAATATTGTCACGGATGAAAGCAGACGAGCGAGACGGCGAATAATCGGCAAACACTTTATTCAGTTGCTTAGCTGGTTAACACTAAAGCGATGGCTCTTAAACAGAAACGAAGGTGAATAATAATGCTCCGACTGGGAGCTCACAAGCTTTTATACACAGCGGTGAACACTGTAGAAAACACGCGTCGGTGGAGAGGAGAAAATACCGAAGCTTTTCCAAGGTCGCCGGCCCGTCCTCGAGATTGACGCGAGCGAAGGACAGATGCTTCTGGAAGGATCGCTCGCTATTCAGCGCGGCATGTCGTGGATTTCAGCCCTTCGCTTGACGCCTCGTTGTCTGTTGTTGTTCCGTGTGGTCGCTTCAAAGATGAGACGTCCCGATGCCAGAACCTGTGTCGGTCATCGCATTTCGTTTGCACCCTGCCGTTATCGATGGACGCAGTTGTCTCGTGGTCGTCGATGAGTATTTGCAGGCCACTGGTAAGGTTTCGAGCGTCGCGGCGGTCTGCGTTGCTGTTCGTCGAGCTCGGGGAGTGGTCGCGTCGTGAGTCAGCAGTCAGCAGACGCATTCTGCTGCCGTAGAGAGTCTTCAATTGCGGCGGGGCGACCAGTGGAGTGCAGCTGTAGCTTCCACAGTTTCGCCACGAAAACCACCGCCCCCCTTGACCACGTGATCATCCGTAACTAATCACGACAAAGTAGCCGGAAAACGGCGCCAAAAAGCGCGCGCTGACTGATCGAACTGCGCATGTGCGCTGGGTGCCATGTCCGCATCCTCTCACTCGAATTCTCTCACCCCCCCCCCCCCTGTTACGAGCGCTTCGCCAAGCCATCTGCTAATATTATCGGGAAGCAGAAAATGAAAATCCAGAAGACGAAGGAATTCACATGTACAAATTTATTGACACGGTAAACATATAAACAAGAAGCAACATTTGAATGCAAGTAAATCTGCACGATTATTACAGAATACTGCAAAATAAATAGTCCCGAGCAACAGAAAGCGTGACTATCACATTATACAATCCTTAATGGAACCTATTCCGTTTGGAGAAAGTAGATATCATTATACACATATATAGCACGTGATGAGTCGCAGAAGCCATCCGCTTCATCCCAGCACAACTGTCGAATTTTCTGGTGACAGGGGCCACATGCTCGCGGATCGCAGGGCCACGAACAGCTGTTGGTGTCTGAATGAAAAAAGAAAAAGAGACATTTAATGACATGGTAAACCCGCGCACAGGCAACGTTAATTGGCTTACGGACTATCTTGCTAATATTGCTATTTCTATTTGCTATTTTTGCTATTTCTCTATAAGACAAATGCTATCGTTACGCGCCTAATGTCGAGCGACTAATGACAAAATTCGAGGAGCCCTGCGTACGCGGTGCACGCTGTTTTCCTTTTGATGCACACCAGTGTATTAAACATCAGACACATTCAAACAGCGGAACAAAACGCAACAAGTAACGCCACGCAGAATCATTAACCAGATCATGACCGATAACCGGCGGAAAGTGATGTAATACAGGACAAGGCGTGCCTCCATGCACACAGCTAGGCGACAGTATTAAACGTCTGATCACTGACATGCATCATACGTTGTCTTCTTATCTTTCATTAAGGCGTTCGTCCACGGCTCGAACATCTTCGAAATCCACGAAACGAAATCATCGTCTGCTCACATACGTAGACGCCAACTACGCAACGGTCAGACGGGTCGGCGCCTCGGAGAAACGAACGCAGGCGAATCCACCGGTTAAATGAGCCTCAGCCAATCATGATCAAGAAAGGTCACGTGGGGGACCGGAGCCAATGGAAAGTAAATAGCCGGAATTTGGCGGGAACTGCCAGCGGCGACACTATTTTCGCGGCGGCGAAACCCGCTTACTGTGCCTCCTCTGGGGCGACTACCGCGCTGAGGGCGGGAGGCGTCAGGTGAAAATCCGGGTAGTCCCAGTCGCCGGTACGCGCAACGGCGGTAGCCGTGGTTGGCTTCTCCACAGTGGTAGCAAAGTAGCCTCAAGTCTGACGTTCGCCGTACGTCTGCCTTGCGATCGAGTTCCTTGTGCGCGTGGCGGGTAGCTGAGTGGTGCAGGTTGGCCGGGTCGCGAGTGCGCCCAGCAGTTGCCGTGCCGCGCTGCCGATGGTGGCTGTCGCATTCATCTTCTTGCGGGTTGGGGGTCCCAATGGGCCGAATTCCACAGGTAGATCACGCTATCTTCGACTCAGTCGTTTCTGTTCTTCGAGGCCGTTGAGCAGGGATTGCCCGGCACCACCACCAGAAATGTCACGGATGAAAGCAGACGGCGAATAATCGGCGAACACTTTATTCAGCTGCTTAGCTGGTTAACACCAGAGCGATGCCTCTCAAACAGAAACTAAAGTGAATAATAATGCTCCGACTGGGAGCTCACAAGCTTAACCCAAGCAGCACAATGTACTGAAAGTCGAGCGCAATAGGGGTGGACGGATAGGTGGAAGGCCTTGAACAGACTTGTTTAACTAAAGAACATTGATAAAACACATACCGGCCACCCCTATTAGACTCGACTTCCAGTACATTGTGCTGCTTGGGTTTTATACACAGCGGTGAACACTGTAGAAAACACGCGTCGGTGGAGAGGAGGATATACCGAAGCTTCTCCAAGGTCGCCGGCCTGTCCTTGAGATTGATGCGAGCGAAGGAGCAGATGCTTCTGGAAGGATCGCTCACTAATCAGCGCGGCATGTCGTGGAGTTCAGCCCGTCGCTCGACGCCTCGTTGGCTGTTGTTGTTCCGTGTGGTCGCTTCGAAGATGATACGTGGCAATATAAATAGAAATGAACTGATGACTAATTTCTGTAGTATGCTGCAACAAAAGCAAGTAGCACATATTATTCAGAAAAACACCCTCGCAGAGATGGAATTTCTTCTTTTTTTCAGCAGGTTAAAAATACCACAGGTATCCTCCTGTGCCGTTATGTTAAAATATCACAGTATCATCTTGCATGAGTGGGTTAAAATAGTGTAGGTGTTCTCAAATATCGGTATGTTAAAGTACCATGCTATGGCTGTGACGCATCGTACGACGCCTCCGTTTTACTCGTGTTTAACCATCCAAGTACATCCTGTTGCAGACGGTGGACGCATTGCAAATGGCGGCAGGAGAGGATCGGCTACATCGGTGAAGCGACGATGTACATTACAAGCGAGCCTAATTGTATTCTTTCGTTATAGGTGACCGTAGGACTGTATCGATTACAAGGACGTGAGTTACAAAATGATGCACTATTCCAGCATTCACGTTGGAACAATACCAGCGTTATATTCACTGCGGTTTCTTTACAGGTTGTTTCCTGTCTCAACGGTCACACATACATATGCAAAATTGCAACTGCTTCTCACATCGAAGCGTATCTGGTGCCACTTTCTTGGACAATTGTTCGGCGGCCATTTCGTTTGAGGAACTGTCGTGTTCGTCACTAAGGATGACCTTGATTGAGATTTGCAGTGCCAGCCTGTCCGAAGTTTCGAGGATTGTGTGTTCGATGTTTGCAGGACTGCCTGGTGCATGGATGGGTTGTGTGTCCGTGCAACGTGTGCTCCATATGTGGTTGTTGGAACTAGTGAACCGTGTATGCTTTTCATTCGGCAAACGACGATGTACTGGATGCGACTTAAAGGTATACGCACGCCAATAAAATTTGGTGTTTCAAGTTCGATGTCCTTGGTGCATTTTCTTCTTTTCTTTTTCTGTTTTCTTTTTTCGCGGAGCCTAGAGCTCATTTCTTCTGTTAGGGAACTCAAGAGGCACAATGTGTCCGCGTATTAGTGGGTACAATTAACCCTTCAATACGTCCTGTACACTCTGGCGTCCGTGGGGGTGTCGTACCAATTGTGTCAGGAGGCACAGAGCACCTGCAGCTTTCGCAGGAACAGCGTGCCCCTTGAAGTCAACGGACACATTTTTTAAAAATGTGCTTCTCAAAGGCGAGGTTACAGCGCAGACAACGGGCAAGAAAGCACGGAAGAACTCACTGCGGAAGAATTCGCGGTGCCATGTCACCAGCGGAGCTCGGAGCAACGTAGTACGTTCCAACGAAGGCACATACAGGGTGTCCCAGAAAACGTGTCATTGAATTATAATTAAAAAAACTACACCACCTAGAGTCATGCGGTCAATGGCATTTGTTCTTACTGGGTTTTTGCCACCTCCTCATGTGAATGTCGTGTATCGTAAGTTTAATTATGTAAATTTTTGCGAGCTTAAGTCGGAAATTTGCCTAGTAAAGGTCACTTTTTTTCTACTTTAGTCAAATTAATGATAATTGACAGGGATATTCAGGAGCTGTCCCATCGGAAAAAATAGCCGAACATCATGCTCTACGGAGGCCGCACAGAATAGCGCACGATGAATTTTTCAGCGCAATCTTTGTCAGTCCGACGAAAGGAGGTTGGAAACCCAGCCCTCCCCGACATCGTAGAAAGAGATAAAACAGGCACGGCTTATCACGTCCGACTTTTACTGGGATAATGCTTTCCCTCTCCCAATTTTAGGAACTGTTACTTTTTCTACTATCACTCTGTGGGCTGGCTTCGGAACCTCCTTTCGTCGCACTGAGAGCGATTGCGCTCAAAAAGTCATCGCGCGCTATGGCCCGGTGCTCCGAAAAGCATGATATTCGGCTATTTTTTTCGATGGGATAGCTCGTGAATATCACTGTGAATTATCATGAATTTGAGTGAATTCGGAACGCTCTTCATATTGGTGGGGTAAAAAAGTGTCATTTACTTTGCAAATTTCCGAGTTCAGTTCGCAAATATTTACATAATTAAACTTACGTTACACGACATTCACATGAGGAGGTGGCAAAAACCCAGTAAGAACAAATGCCCGCATGACTCTAGGTGGTGTAGTTTTTTTATTATAATTCAATGACACGTTTTCTGAGACACCCTGTATATTCAGTCGGCACACGCATTATTGAATAAGCACATGAGTACACGCCTCAGGAGGCACACATATTACTCAGCTGGGACAAAGCCGCTTCATACCGACGTGACAGCTTTGTACAAGCTGAAATTTGGCGATGGGGATCGCTGTGCTTGCTATTTGATAACTGTTACGGCTGTTTCCAGACGGTTACGGTTGTGTACCGGCTGCTCTTTCTGAGGGAACTTTTTTAACGGGTACGTGTCTGTCACAGGATCTAGAGTGTAGTATGAAATACATTTTCTGCCTAAAAGCAATACATGTGCTAATGTATAGCACGAACCTTGCTACAATAAATGACATAAATGACAGGAGCTTGCTGTCAAATGTAAATGTAATGCGGAAATATGAAACACAGATATGAAAATAGAATTTGAGATGGGAGATATCGCCGTGCCTCGTTAGTATGGACACTTTCGTCCTTTGCAACAACTGCCCATAAAGCAAATTGTTCATATCATCGTACCATCTGAAAAAGAAAAAAAGAAGGGCTCCTTCGCTCATTGTCTGTCCACCTCATCTCAAAGTCGTACATAATAACGAGACAAAAATACATGGACCACATAAGATTGGTACCTTGTTGCACCGTACAGAAATCCAGAAACCCACTTAGATGTTCGGCAGTCTAGATATATGATGGGTCTCCAATGGTGCACACGGCGTGAAATACTTTAGCAGTAACATCTCAACGGGACTGTTTGCTGCCGTGAGCGGTAATGATTGAGGACTACAAACTCGAAGTACTAGCCAATTTCCACATGACATGTTGTAGCCTTGCACAGGTTCCCTTAAGGTCATCGTGCCAGGTTGGTTATGGGCCCCTTTAGGATCA
Organism: Ornithodoros turicata; assembly: GCF_037126465.1. Lineage (NCBI taxonomy): Eukaryota > Metazoa > Arthropoda > Arachnida > Ixodida > Argasidae > Ornithodoros > Ornithodoros turicata. Next base: position 95,096,345 of record NC_088201.1, on the reverse strand, counting down.
AGGGGAGGAAAATGGGTTTGACCTAGAATACTGCGATCCCCTTGTACAACGAATGCACTGGAACACACAATTCACAAAACATCCTACGACCTGCTATTGACCTTACAAACATGGGCTACAAAAGAGTGCAGTCGAAAAACGGTTTCAAGAATTGAAACCGCTTTTCGACAACACGCAAACATGAAAAGTATTAAAACATGAAACAAACAAACACGTACTCAAACATGAAAGTATTTGCCACGCATGTAAAACCACTTCTACAGTATATACACATTGAACTTTTTTTTATGCAAAAATCGTGCATAATTTGAGTTTTCCATGTTTACGAGGCACTACTACATTTCGCATTCAAGGAGAACCCCCTACAAGCACAAGTTCGAACTCACACAAAGGTGAAAATCACTCACATCTGATACTGGAAAATTCAAAGTCCCACTGCTTTGCTCAATATGACTGCGCTGTCATGAGAGCAAAACCACAGACGCGGCACCAATACTTGTTAACACTTGACTTTGGGCACGTTGGTACATATCCATACTAAGAGAAGAGAGTCTAACAAAGGGACGAAGACAGGACGGCACACGCATAGCGCATACTTTCAACAACATTACTAGCAAATTACAGCCGGTTTTTATACAGATAGGAACAACATTCCCTTCTCACTGAAGCCTAGGCATGCCATGGTGACGCACGAGTTTCCCTTTTGCTGAATCAAGAATGACTCATATGCCTCTCTTTCAATTCTTCTGCCTTTGGTATTTTTGGTAGAATTGAACTACGCTCGAAGCTAGAGGTCAACAAGGTCGCGCCCGAAAGCCACGGTCTTGAGGGGATTACGATATGGTCCCTTAAAGGGACGCGACCCTCAGTCCTACTCTTCTTTCAATGGGAGGCAGCGAACAAGTGCTTGTTCGTGGAACCCAGCCCTCTCCTTCCGATTTGTTTCGGTTTCAGTATGTCTACAAATGTCATGATGACGTTTCTCTGGTAGAGCTAGGTCTATTGGAACGCTTTGCATCTTACTTCCTGTGGGCGCACAATGGTTCAGCTTCATTTCAATGGCAGTGGTTCTTACGGCCTGAATAAAATACTGTTGTTGATTGAATATCACGTTTTATGGCAAAAAAATGCCATGAAGGAACCGGAGAGAAAGCAAGAAAATATGTGGACGTGAGTGAAAAGCGAGTTAAAAGTAACTTGGAACTTAACCTTTGCAAAGTTACCCGGAAAAGGAACGCGTTCCTCTGAAAGTTACCACGGCGCAAAAGTACCGAGTTAAGTTCCTTTTTTGGTAACTTTTACTAACCGCATGTATCATTAAAAAAAATTAAAAAAATAAAAGCGTCTCTGATTGACAGACTGTTGATAATTCCGACAGCCTCCCATGCCCGACAGAGATACCGTATGTATATGTGTACTAGCCGCATGTATCATTCAAAATGTAACGCAATTGTAACGAGTTACCTCGAACTCTGAGCAAAAGAACTCAAAGAGAGGTGTACGAGTCATTCGTGATTTAGCAAAAGAAAAACTCGTGCGTCAGCATGGCATCCCTAGGCTTCTATGACAAGGAAATGTTGTTCCTATCTTTATATAAAGCGACTGTCACTTGTCAGCAAAGTTGTGTGTCGGTTCTGTGTGTGGCGTCCTGTCTTCTTCCCTTCATTCGACGCGCTTCTCTTAGTATGCACCAATACTTCTGAATTACAATTGTCATACTTTAAAAGCGATAAAAACCCCCGTGCCGGGAAACATACAAAAGGACGACACAACACACAGCACAACCATTTACAATTGTCATTCGTTGCTTGATTACTTTGTAATGTCTGTACAAGAATTGCCTGGATGCTTGCGTACATATCTTGTGCAGATTTTAGCAGAGCAGACTGTTCTACCAGCAATTTTGCAGTCTCTCGTGCAAGGATCTCTGTACAGTCTCGCGAAAGAAACTGATAAAGTTACGCTTACATCCAGTCTTACCCTTACTAAGCGTAAATTTCGACAAAATGGCTGACGACGTATCCGTCAAGCAGTGTTTTATTCCTAGTACCCGTAAACGCGCCCGCTGTAAGCGTAAAGGGCGGAGTCTTATGCGTAAATGGCACGGGGAATACGATTTACTCTTACATTCTGACGGATAAGATTCCGTCTTGACGGATAAACTGAGGCTCTGCGTCGGAGTGTTAGCCCTTTACGCCTGTATTGACGCCTATTGTTTTTCATTTGTTATACGGGCCTTGCATTGTGAGAACACGTGCACAGTTCCGTGAGCAAAGCATCTTTTCTTTCGCTTGGTTAACGGTCACTCCGGCTTCTGGCGTCTCATGGTCTCACATCATGCACCCTCTAGCAATATAAGTTGTCACATTTTGGGCTGGGTGTCTTGAGTTTCGTTCAGATTTCATTTGTGTGAAACGTATGGCAGGAAGAAGTGGCATCGAGCGAGACAACGTCGCCCGATGTAGTGAGCCAAGCACGCGGACGCTGCTTAAACAGTGGTGATTCGCCCAGCTATCCCCACGCTGCCAATTTACGAGTATATGTGTCGCCCATTGTCCCGCGTGGTGGTGCCTTATGTGTGATGGTCATCGACGAGCAGATCATTTTGTCATAGGTAAGGCTCTTTTCGCTTCCGTTTTTCTTTGATGTGCCTTTCTCGGTGTTGTTGTTGAAGCATCTGTGTTTACGATTCCTCAGTCCGTTCTTGTAATAGCAGTTCGGATGATTATTGCTGATTATAGCGCAGCATGATGTGTTGACAGGAAGCAAATGGATTTTCTGACTTGTAAAAAGCAGTCACGATTTTCGGTAACGTGGTGCAGGTGGTGGTGGTGGAGCTGCAAAACACATGTGGAACGCCACTTCTTAGAGAGCTAAATGGATTTATGAGTTTAACAATATTCACTTAAATGTTATGTTAAAGGACGAGAGTGTTTCCAGTACAGTAAGTGGTTTTTCAAGTCCGTGTTACGTTTATGACTATTTCATGTAAGCGGCCTCTGCGCAGATGGACTCAGGTCTGCAAAGGGCTCCTCATCGGCATCATTTATTACGGCAGTATCATATTTTGGAGATTAGTTTTCTCATTCAAATACTTCAAACAGTATTAATTAATTAATTAATAAAACAGTATCATAGCTTTGGAATCTACTGTTGAACAGACATGCGCAGCCATTTGACAATACCAGCAAGCGCATTGTTTTGCGCTTTTGACAATAAACTTCTATTTCCAGCATCCCCAGGAACAGGACACGCTCTTCGTAGTCATGCTGCGCTGCACAATATCCCGCATGCACTCTCAGCTGATCGTGCTCCCGAAATTTCAACTGTGCGTCACATTGTTGAAAGAAATACACAGGACTCTACTCCGTCACGCATATACAGCCAGTACAACCCACCTGTAAAGATGACTTGTAAGTTGTGACTACTTCATGAATAATGATGCATTGCCCGATAAACGCTGCGTCTGAATACACTGAACTATACCGCAGTTGTTATAAATAATTAGCTTATGACCTGTCTGCTATAGATTTTTTTTGTGTATGTCTCATACTCTGTGTACCTCGATGTCTCATCCTGTGATATAACGCTCATTGTATGTTTTTACACTATAAATGTAAACATAGTTCATATACTCATATAGCTACTGAATTACTAGCTCATGTAGCTAGTCTACAATTTATATTTCGTTGTGCTGAAGTGTTGTGAAGATGCAGACATGTCATATTGTATTCGTCTAAAATGTTGTAGTTATTGTACTCTGTGATGCCTTGATGCCTGTGATGCCAATACATTTCCTTCATGAAATGGCATTTCTATGTTAATATGTTTTTGTTAGAGAGCCTCAAAAAGAAAAATATACCCTGCGTTTATCACCTGCAACAGTTTCTACGATTTTCTTTTCAATCTGTACACGGCGTTCCATATATGCTTCCGTATCCGGTCAGCAATAATGAATGCCGTATGCCGAGCTTACGAACTGCGAACTTGTGTGACTCACGGTTCATCCTCTTTGTTCGGGTCATTGGGTTGGTGTTGGAGTTGGTCGCCATATTCTGAACGTTTCACCTATCGTTGTGTACTGTTCTTGATCTGCTGCGAAGCGACGAACCGCAACGGCAGTCACTCGACTCAGCGAAATGCTGTCTGCTGCATCTCAAAGGAGCATCGGGACCTGATGATACCTTCAACTAAAGCAACCAAGTGTGCTCTCGTGCGGTCCTGACGGAAAAGTAGTTTCAAGAAGGTTAGCACATTTATTTCTCAGTTCCAAGTCTACGTACTGAAAACCATGCAAGTGCAGTCGATCATTCTCGTAGCTGTTGTGTAACGCGTATGCTTTCTTATGTATCCCACAGAACCCTCCACTTTTCAGCCCAGTTATCTTTATGAGATCCTTCTGATGGCTTCTTACTAGGCTCTGCCGCTCCGAAGCATTGAGATGAAACAGTCTTTCCACACTGTGCTTACTGGCTTTGTATAGGGTGAAACGCCTCGGCCAGGTGGCGTGAAAGTTCACTGCGTACAGCGCCACTCGCGGTGGCGGAGTAATTACCGTCTCGCGCCAGCCAGGCCATAGGCGCAGCTGTTTCCAGCGAAAGCAAGTGAACGGCTACTTCTGCGTTGTGCCGCCGTGCTTTCCTGGCTATGGCAATGTTGCGTCTATTTTGTGGATTCGGCAAGGTGGAGAACGTGGAAGCATACTTCACAGGAGCGTTATTTTTGAAGATGGTGCACGATGTTTGGTAGAATATCTAGAGCTGTGTGATGGACAGGTATCACTAAGGAATCAACATTGCAACTACACTCAAATCTAAGTCCAGTTATATGTTCTCAACCTGTCCAGGGGTGTTTTGTTTGTGTACAGTCCGAAGGAGACACAGACTGTGGTAGTCACTCGGGATGACTCGTTTCTTTCAGAATTAATCCCAAGGCCTAGAGTATTTTGACTTTACATATCTCCTCAATGAGCTCAGTGAGACCGAATACACTTGTGGCTTATATTGTCTGAATATCAACATTTGCTTTATTCTGTAGCAATGTTCAAACAACTGAATAAATGATGCTCAAGTGGAAGCCAAAGGTGTGTTACTGACTTCAGTGGCTAAAAGGACAGTCTCGTGCCAACACTGTTGTTTTAAAGCCCCACTGAAATTACGTTCCATAGGGTTTAGAGACATATTCACTGCACTGGGATACATTTATTGGACTGGGGTGCACGAGTTGATGATGGGACGCTCAGGACCTGTCCTCGCTACAAAATCTATGCCGCTCCGGAGTTTTCACTGTCAGAACGAAAGACACGAGGTCGCCCGTGCGGATGAAGTTTGGTGACAGCTTTTTTTGTTGGCCTTTTTCTTTTCTTTTTGTGGTCGTAATACCCTCTACTACAAAAGAATTATTTTCTCCTGTATACGAAAAAACACCCTCGAGATTTTTTAATATGTTGTAGAGGAAGGCTTGTTCTATAAAACTGCGTTGCTTTCAGGCGTATCTTCCGACCTCTTCATTGCGTGTTTTACGCTCGATTGTAGCCAATTTTGGAAAAATCGCGTACTTCCTCTTTTTTTTCCTGCAATGACTATGAAAGTTACGTGTCTGGTAATTTTTCCACTTGAAGTATTCCTTTTTGCCTTGGCAGGAAAAAAATATTCATTAAAATTTAATGGTTTGATTGTCCACAAAAAATCGCGAAGTAGGAGGAAAATTGCGAAACTTCCGACCTTTGTATACCTGCACCGATTACAGCACGACAACCGGGATTTGGATGCTGTGTAGAGCATAGTTTCCTCTATCCGCAAAATAAAACCACACAGTTCTAGGTGCTTTCTATGAGCCACACCTGCCGTTCACGCCAGGCACGGTTTTCGCCAGCGCTGCGAACTTTGCTCGTGTCTAGCACCCGCCACATTGAGATTTGGGAAGAAATGTTTCGTGGTGTGTCGTTTTGCACTATTAGCGACTGCTAAAAAAAATTTCGTAAAAATTCGGGATCGTTTTGTGGGGGGGCCGAGCAGGTCAGCTGGATCATTTCGCGTGGAATCGCCCAGCAGCACACTCCGGCATACACGGGACGGTAGTTTCGCCTTCCGTCGACAGGGGAGAAATTGGCGCTGGCGTCGTTCCGCTAAACTCCAGGCGCGCGCCCCTATAGAGTATGGCAAATCCCACAGACTTGGACTGCCTTTTTCAAGAAAGTTTGAAATGTAAGCATGTGTATATTGGTTTCACATTACCACCACATATTGAGCGTGTGTATGATTGTACTGTATATGCTACACCATATCAGAATAGATTATTATTCAACACGTAGTGTGGCAAACTCGACATTAGTCACACAAAGCCAACAATTGCCTTTTCTTCAATTGCTTATTTTTGTCATATCATGTTTTTGTCTATATCTCAATTTACCAACAAACAATGTATATTATTTTCGTATAATCGTCTGATATTTAACAAGTCACAGTTTTACCATGTTTTTTTTGCGCACTATATCCCGAGTTGCTTATGCGCCATTAAATTGAATGGTCATCATCTTCAACTGCCAATTGAAGTGCCAGGTGGATATAATGATATGGCGAGCTATATTTTTTGCTGTCATCCTGGAATTGCTCATTTCAGAAGAATAGTCACCGTGAAGTTTGTTTTCGTTTTCGGAAACATTAAGAGGACTAAAACCAAACATTTTTCTTTCAGAGCATCCCTTATGCACCTGCATTTCAATTCCAAACTGTATTACAAGAATGACAGACCACTCAACAGCGATGAACATCTGAAAGTGAAAAAGCTGGAACGAAGATACGTTAATCTGTGTGAAAGGTGCTTAGTATGTGTGTGAGTCGAGGACATAGGTCTCAAGCTTATTCCTGTCTTCAGAAGAGGTGACAACTATGCTCCTTCTATCTATTAACCAGCTCCACTTTTAGGGTTCCCTGTAAACGAATGGAGCAGATCATGTACTACTACGTTGTCAACCAAGTTGAGTCTGTCAATTTATTTTTTTAAATTCCAGCATGGCTTTAGAAAAGGGTATTCAGGCAAAACTAACGTAGTGGAATTCGTTCACAGCATTTTGAACTGTCTTGATTTCTGTGTCCACGTAGATGTAGTATTTTTTTTTGTTTTTGTAAGGGCTTTTGACACTGTGTTCTATGCTCGCGTGTTGGCCAAAGTAGCCTAATTAAAATTTGATCCTGCTACCTGGATATGCAGTTTCTCAATTAACCGCAACCGTGACGACAACTCGTGAGGAGGACCTATCATATCGCCACCATGCAGCATTTGTCATGTTACAATCAGATCACATTTTAATCTAGTCAAAAGCAAGGCCTTTTGATTATCGGTCTTGTATAATTACTTGCCCATCCGTTATGTAACACCACACTGGGTTCTTGAACCTATGACAGATAAATAAATATATTGCCAAGTAAAGTGTTCACAAGGCTCGTTATTCCATTTCACCACACTACCACAAGCAATTGTATGGGTAGTGGCCGAGGGTATGAAGCTCGCCCCTAATCATCATTCAAACAAAGTTCATAATCTAAAATCCTTTACTGAGAACACCGGCTTAGCACAAGAATTAAGAACAAAGAGAGTAAACGTTTCGTTGCCTGTCCAGGTGGCATTATCGCTACAACAGAGAACAATCAAGAACAACATCAAATCAGTCAAATCGGTGGTGGGCATTCCTTTCATCCCAGGTGATTCATACGCCATTTGGAGGGCACTGTGCCCATCAGGCATTAAGACTGTGCATATCAAGTTGAGCGCATAGAATGTGATGCAACCTACATTGGCGAGATAGACCAAAGATGTGGGACAAGACTAAAACAACACACAAGGAACGTTGCCAGGGCTACGAATGCTACTCGAACCAGGACCGAATTAGTCTACCATTGCTGGCCTAAAGGACATATATTTAATTTAGATGGTGCAGTAGCCTTTACACATGACTAGCGATGGGACCCTAGAAAGTTCTGAGTCTGCTTTATCAGGTGTTATGCTTCAGCCTGTAATATAAACCGTGGCCCCCTATCGGATGTGTATGATGTCCTCTTAGATAAGCTGATGTGCTCGTCTTTGGCCTCTGTTGTACTGGTTGTATTGATTGTTGTACTGATGATGCCACCCGGATAGGCGGCAAAACTTTTACGCTTTGTTTTTAATCGTTGTGTGGAGCGGTGTTTGCAGTAAAGGACATTACATTATGAGGTCGTCACCCAGCTTTTGCAATATATTTTCAAATCAAGGTTGTTTTACAAAGCTCAATACATTGCACAAATCATTCTTATTGCCTATTGTTTAGGGGATACCGTTGTTGCAGTCACATGAAGCACTGAAGGGCCAATTTAAAAAATAAAGGAATCTGATTTATGTTCTTGCCGACATGGCACAGCGTATGCATGAGGTAGCACCATTTCAGAAGCCTGAGAACACTCAAAGCAATTAGTGTGCTAGCATTAGATATTGTGTTCAGCATTACATATTTGCTTTTGCTAGGGCAACTAAGAAGGGTGGACAGAGAGGCAGTTACAACCTGTTTCGACAAAAGACACTCAGATTCATTAGCAATTTCCCGCAAGAGAGCTAAGGCTTTTCTAGATTACTAGAACATGGGTACCTGGTTATAAATGACAAGAATTCATCCACCAGAGGTCAATGTTTCACACACCCTGCTTTCCATCAAAACTATTAAAAAGTGTGACCCCCAAACCTACGCAAAACTCCTGGAGAGTCTTCACTGGACACTGTTGCTGTCCCTCTCACCTGGTGCTCTCAATGAACCTTATTCACAGTTCTGGATGCACTGCCTGCTGCTAACTTCAGTATGTTTTCCCAACATGAACGGTAACTGCTATGAGGAGTGTTGTACTTACTGAAAGTGATATGAAATGCTGTGCCTTGACAGGCAATGTTGATATCCTTCTTAACACCGTAGAGAGATGTTCTATGCTTCCTTTATTCCAAACTGCACTATCAGACGCAAGCCTACTTGCCATCAAGCCAATGAGTTGTGCCTCAGAGTCACAGTCAATCAAGGGAATGTATCACTGAGGCTCAGAAAAGCTGTTTTCCATCGGGATCTGATCCAGGACTGAGCCGTGAGTAACCCTGTGAAAGCACCAGGGTTTCTTCGAATTTTAGATGTGCCAGCTTTTATATTCCTCCCCCTCCTCTTTTTTATGTACTAGCTGATCACTTTAGCCGTGTACTGCTTTGGAGATTGAAGATGTGGAGATGATGTAAGAGGTGGAACCAGGCTTTAGGCACAATGAGGCAAAGTGTGACTACATATGTTCTGAGAACGTTTATGTATCATTCACACAAAGAGGGGATAGGTGTTACAATAGATGTTACATCTTTTTCCGGTTTTGATATGTATTTATTTATGATTATACCTCAAAGGCGCTTGCCGGCATTACATGAGGGGGGACATCAACATGGGACACTTAGCAAATATGGAAGTTACAAGGAACATACATATTTGGACGACAGACTCTGTTTTTCGTTTGTTCATCAGTCTTGCTCAAGAAATTGTTCACTGTAGCAACGGTACACAATGTCACGAAAGGAGTGCTCATCATTCCGCAAGACTCATTAAAAAGGACTAGTGTTGTGTTTCAACACAACACATTGAACTCATGAACAATGCATCATCCTGAGAGCTAAAAAATCATCCTAAATACAGATGATGAATTATTTTAAATGCGATAGATGAGCTGTGCGAAGAGGTACCTCCAGCTAGGATCTGGGGTACTTGAAGCCTGTGGCAGTTTCTGTGGGGAAGGCTTGTCAGACCCCCTTCACTGCACAGACTGGGATGACCATGCTCTTGTTTTTCCCAAGCTTGTGCCATACTCACCTTGCAAACTGGCGATACGCAGTGTATCTGTATTGTCTACACAGATGTACATAAAATATAGTTTAGGCAAATAGGTAACCGGTCACAGTACAAGGTGTGTGTCGTGGCATTTCCACATGTACCTGAGAGCAACTGCGGTTTACCTGCCCACTCCCTGTATATTACTACACATGCTGTGTAGTAATATACAGGGTGTTGGCAAGATATACTATGTATCTTTCATAAACCAACATTGTTTTACTTTTCACTGAATCGACAGCCAAGAACACTCAATATCGCTAAAAACGTACGCTAAAACCCTTTGCACAGGGCAATACATAAAATAGGTGACTCAGGACACAGCACAATGACAATTACAAAATTGCCTGTATTGCTTTGCTCTAGTTCAGAGTTGTGTATTGTATAGTCTTTTTATGTGCTGCGCCCTGTGCTGGAGTTTCTAGCGACTTTAATGCGGGACCAAACCCGTTTTGAGCGCTCAAAATTTAACATCGTTCGACAAGGACACATGTGACTTCACTTGTGAATATAGTCGCTCATAGGTTCGCGCTGCCCACGAAGATATGCCACCTTCATGACAGTCATATTGAAGCATAAATGCTAGAAATCTTCGTGGATTGTAATGCACTCATTCGGCAGTGTTTTCGAGCTCATTGCAGCACAAGCATTCGATCTCCTTCGGCATGACACACCAGCCGCACCGGCACCAGAAACAGCAAGTGCGCATTAAATATCAGGACACGAAATTTCAGAGAACGTCTACATGTTCGATCACAGTGTGCGTTAAAAATCTCATCGCTTACCTGTCTGTCGAAGACAGGCGACCGATGTTCCCACCGATGTGTGACCGATGTTCGTAGAGCTGTAACTTCGTCTCGCAATCGCGCCATTGCCGACGTTTCGAAAGCAAGGCTACCAGCTGTTCAGCACGCAGAATTTCCTTCTCTATCGCAGAAAGGTCAGAAAAAAGTTCCGGGCTCGAAGTCTCCGCATTTCTTGCTTCGACGTCCATATTGAAGATCGCTTTCCGGACGGATGCCGCCGCTCTCACAAACTCACTAACACAGAACTTCCGGTCCGGGCGCCGAATGAATCATGGATCTTGTGCTTTCGTCACGCACACGGAAATTGGAGGATGTCCACTACAAAGAGGCTAGATTTCGGCGCAGATTGCGCGAGTTGAGGAGGAAAAGCGAAGCCGGTTTTCAGCTCCCCGTTTGGCAAACTTTGCCGCCGCGCACTGCAAAAATATTTCACGTATGGCTTGGAGGCATATTATAGCTTCGTAATAGATGCAAACTGTTGTATCGGGGTTGACACAAACTTTATTCAGGTTCGAGCACAAAGAGAGAGCTGACAGTCATTCGTGCGCTTAAATAACATCGGCTGGTAAACAGTCCGCAGCGCCGTGCTACGCACCCGTGATAACAGGTAAGGCGCACAGGAACGTGCTTGCCTGATGTCTGCTCGTATCAGTAAAACATACTATCACATCTTACCCCTCAGGCAAAAATACGTCAACAGACAATCTAACATACCATCAGTCAGAATAGTAATAATAATTGCAATACATGGGACGGCCGCAGTCTTAGCAGCTGCCCTTACGAAAGTCTATCGATTTCACGGCATTCCGTAGCCCGAAGGGCATCCGTGGGAATTCAAACAAGCCAAACGCTGTTGTAATGGCTGTTTTTGGGATGTCGGCTTCCGCAACGGGTATCTGGTGGTAAGCTCGCACCAAATCAAGCTTCGAGAAAATCGTCGCGCCGTGAAGGAATGCCGTGAAGTCATGAACATGAGGGATGGAATACTGATCGGGGATGGTAACCCGATTAAGCGCTCTATAGTCCCCACATGGCCGCCAGTCACCGGTTTTCTTTGGGACCATGTGGAGAGCATAGGCCCAGCTGCTTGATGATGGACGAATAATGCCCATTTGCAACATGTGGTCAAATTCGTCCTTCGCAATTTTCAGCTTCTCCGGCGGTAGTCTACGGGGGCGGCAGAAGACGGGAGGACCGTTTGTCTCAATGTGGTGGACCACACTCTGCGAAACAGGCTTCGACCAATCTGGTGTGCGCGTGAGTTGAGGGAACTCCTTGAAGACGGCAAGGTAGGGATTACCGTCAGCTCGAAAGACTGACACGCCCAGGGTCTGATGGGACGATCGTATGCCGGAGACAGTGAGGCTGGTGGCAGGGTCAATGAGTCGGTGGTTGGGCATATCGACGAGCAGCTGATGGTTATTAAGAACGTCGGCGCCGAGAATGGGGTGAGAGGCAGTCGCGACCAGGAAGAGCCAACGGAACACACGGCGGAGACCCAGGTTCAATGTGAGGGAGCGTTGAGCGTACACAGAGATCTTAGATACGTTAACAGCGGTGAGGTGGAAGAGAGGTGGCTGTCGTCGTTCGTTTCCGCTCGCGGGCAATACGCTCACCTCGGCGGCGGTGTCCACAAGGAAGCGGCGAGCTGATGTTTTGTCCCGTATATAAAATAGGCGACTGGACTGGGAGGATGGACCATTGGTCGCCATCAGTGACCCGCGGGCGGGTTTCCCTGCTGCCAAGAACATGGTAGTAGGCAATGATGGGCCTCAGCGCCAAACTTGCGATGGTACCAGCAAATCGTCGCCGCCGGGCTTCCGTCGCGGTCTCTGCTATTCGAGCGGCTGGGAGAATAGCGCCGTGGACTCCGACTGAAACGGCGGCGACGGAAGGGTTGACGAGTTTGCTGCGGTGGAGCATGTGATCCTGCAATTAGAGAGGCAAGCGCGCGGAACTCGCGGCAAAGGTCTTCTAATTGCGGAGAGCCAGAAGGGCTTGCCGCTGCAGACGGTGTTGGAAGAACGGGGTGTTGTAGTGCAGCGGTGGCAGCGATGGACGGGGTGGCGACCTCAACAACCGCATCTGCGAGCGTAGCCAGCTGGTCGAGTGACATGTTCGCTGCTGTTGCCAGAACCATTTGGACGTTCTGTGGCAGACGTTGTAAAAATAATTCACGGAGAAGAACGTCGTCCATGGTAGCGGAATTGTCGCCAAGCAGCTGCCGCATTCGGCGAAGTAGCTGTGTGGGGCGGCGGTCTCCCAGCTCTTCAGCGGATAGCAGTTGTTGAAGGCGGGACCGGCTGGAGGAGGTGGTACGTTGCAGGAGGGCTTGCTTGAGCTGGTCGTAAGGTGTGGTTGGGGAGGGGATGGCGAGGACGTCGTACACCTCATCGGCCGCAGGTGGGGTGAGGGCGGAGGTGACGTGGTAAAATTTCGTCAGTTGTGATGTTACGCCAGCGAGATGAAATTGCCCTCCGCTTGGATAAACCACACGGCCGGGTTGCGGTCAAAAAAATTGTGGTAACTTGACAGCCACTGCAGATAAAGATGCGTTCGATGGAGGCGGCGGGTGGACTTGATGGTCGACGGACATGACGGTTAAGGACGATGTTCGATCCTTACGTTCGACGTCCGGGTCACCAAATGTTGGGAGCTCTAAAGAACGACAACCTGTTCGGTTAGTGGCGACAGCCCAACAGATGCTTTAATGATCGTGCTCGTGAGATGGTGCCTCGCACCAGTAGCGATGTGGATGAAGGTGCTGCACTGCTACAATATCTCTCAGGAGCACGCCCTTCACGCTCGCTGCGCCGCAACAGGGGCGATCCAGTCACGGGTGCTTCAGTCGCAGTTTTATCTTCAGCCTCGGTATGTCGTCTTGGAAGTGGATACTGCTGAAGTGACGTTGTCTCTTGGGTAGTAGCGGTGGGGTTTCCTGCAACTCGGGCCGAGCTCCAGGCTCCGAGGCAAGTTTTGATGGCGTAGGAGGCTGCTGTATGTCTTCCACCGTAGGAGATCGCTCGAGGATGCCACTAGGTGGATGTACATTAACGTAACGAGCGCGAATATGATCAACATGCGTAAATCTGACAGCATTGTCTGTCCTAACCAGAAAAGTGACAGGGCTTGCACATTGTTCAATGATACCTTCCACCCATGCAAACGATTGACCTCTGACAGTTTTGACATATGCAAGGTCACCTACAGAAAATGTACGTTCCGACCCTCTTCTGGTGTCTGCTCGTTTCTTTATGGCTCGTTGGTTCCCTTTCATGTCCTCCACAAAATTGGGATTTAACTGAGATAATTTCCTACGTGGCCGACGTCTCAAAAACAGCTCTGCTGGCGTTCGACCAGTTAGAGAATGCGGCGTGTCTCTATACGCTAGTAAGAAGCTAGCTAGCCTTCCATACACAGAGGGATTCCGCCCATCTACCTTCCCTTGAAGAATTTGCTTATCTATGGTCTTCTTTGTTGTTTGTACCAACCGTTCGGCTGCTCCGTTCGAAGCCGCGTGATAAGGAGAGGTGCGTACATGCCTAATTCCGCATGATTTCATGAAGTTGGCAAATTCTTCAGAAATAAATTAAGGGCCATTATCACTAATTAATTGTTCCGGAAAGCCGTAGGCTGCAAAAACAGTACGCAGCTTCTCTATGGTTTTCGCCGCGGAGGTTGACGGCATCACGAAAACTTCAATCCATTTCGAGAACGAATCTACGAGCACCAGAAAATAATCGGAACCGTTCATCATGAAATCTACCTGCACACGCTCCCAACATTTGGCTGGGAATGGCCATTGATGCAAAGGCACTTTCTGCGCAGAAGGTAACATAGTCTGACAAATTTTACACTGTCGTACAAGCGCTTCAATACTGGAATCAATTCCAGGCCACCAAACAAAGCTGCGTGCTAACATCTTCATTCGAGAGATCCCTGGATGCTCCTCATGCAGCAAACCTACCACTTGAAGCCTTAATCTCTTCCGGCACTTCCGCCCACCCTTCCGCCCCACACGAGACAACCTTGTTCGATGGAGAGTTCACTCCTGCGAGTCCAGTATGGAGTTAGCATTTTATTCTCAGTTTTTGAGGGCCACCCCCGCAGCGTGCAGTCAGTAACTTTTGTCAAGACTGCGTCCCATCTAGTTGCCTTAGCAATCTCGTTAGAAGTTAGGGGTGTGGAGTGAAACACAGCAAGGCACTCACATTCATCGTCCACTCGGTCAGTCGCTCAGGGCAGCGGTAGACGTGAGAGCACATCAGCCACTTGAAGGGCCTGGCCTCGCAGTTTTTCAGTTCGTAGTCGTACGCCGCCAACATTACAGCCCATCGACGAATTCGTGCTGCCGCAAAAGCAGGAACCGCCTTGCGATGTCCGATGATGCCCAGCAGCTGCTGATGATCCGTATACAACGTGAAAGCACGACCATACACATATCGATAAAATCGCTTTAGCCCGAAAATAATTGCAAGGGTCTCCTTTTCATATTGTGCGTACCCCCTTTCAGCTTGTGTGAGTCTACGTGACGCGAACGCAATGGGCCTTTCTTGTCCGTCAGGTGTGATGTGAAAAATTACGGCACCCAGTCCATACGCGGAGGCGTCACACATCAGTACCAGGGGCTTTTCCACGTCGTAATAAGTCAATACATCACTGTTTAACAGGAGCTGCTTCGTTTTTTCAAAGGCAGATTTGCAGATCTTCGTCCACGACCATCAATGTCCCTTCTTGAGGAGGCGGTAGAGCGGCTCTGCTACGATCGCTAGGTCCCTCAAAAACTTGCCATAAAAATTCAGCATTGCAAGATAGGATTTTAGTTCAGTTACAGTCTTTGGCTCCGGCGCATCTCTGATAGCCTTTATCTTGCTGGAAGTGGGGGATATTCCATCAGCCGTTATCTTGTGTCCCAGATAGGTCACTGAGCTGTAGAAGAATTTGTCCTCCTTGACTGTGATATTGTATTGCTGGAAACGTTGCAAAACTTGCTGGAGGTTACGTTGTGCCTCTTCTAGATCTACCCCTCCTACTATAACGTCGTCGATGTAACAACCTACTCTCTGAAGTCCCTTTAGTACTTGGTCCATTAATGACTGAAAAATCGCCGGAGGGCTTGCAATGCCGAATGGTAGACTCTGATATTCAAATAGCCCCATAGGTGTGTTGATCGTCAAAAAGGGTCGGCACTCTGGGCTAACTTCCACTTGTTGATAAGCACTTCTCAAATCGAGTACGGAAAAAACCTTGCAAACCCGCGAGTGTGGCGAACAGATCCTCCAGGTGTAGTAGCGGGTAGTAGTCAGTTCTCAAGGCAGGATTCACCGTAACCTTGTAATCCCCACACAATCGGACCGATCCGTCCGTTTTTTTTTTTTGGTACCACAACTAGCTGTGTCGCTCAATCACTACGAGACACTCGTTAGATGATTCCGGCTTCTTCCAACTTGTTGAGCTCTCGTGCCACTTTCGATCTCATGGCAAAAGGTACAGTTCGCGGCTTGCAGAAAACTGGCACAGTACCTTCTTGAAGCACCACCTTTGCCTGGTATTGCTCTATCTTGCCTGGCTGACAGGAAAACACCGTAGGAAACTTTTGCTGCAGCTCCCTGACACGGTCTTCTGCTGTGACACTGGACACTTGCCTCCAATTTAGTGTCATCTTCTCAAGCCAGTCCCTTCCTAACAAAATAGGCAGCCTTTTCCCGTGATCGTGCACAACATAAATAGGTAGCAGGTGCGTGCCGTCATCATGCATGACAGTTATGTTAGCTTTGCCTTTAACTGCAATATGTTCCCCGGAATAGGTCTCCAACGAAATGGCGGTCGGTTTGCACCTTATGTGCGGAAAGTACTCGTTAAATAGCCCTGATGGAATGATCGACACCGCTACGCCGGTGTCTATCTGCATAGGTAAGCGCCGCCCTTCTACTTCCACAGACAATGTATAGCTCGGCTGTTTAAAATCCATAGTGAACACAGTTATCGCGTAGCATTCGTCTTCATTGCTGTCGCTCTCCGTTGCCAGATACGTAGCCCACAGTCTTGCCTTGATCACGCTTGCCGCGCCGTGGGTCTTGTGAACACATTTTTGAAGGTGCCCCTTTTCCTTGCAACGATTTCAACGATAGCCCTTATACCAACATACTTGTGGGTCGTGTCTTTTGCCACAGCGATAGCAGCGCGCGCCTTGAGATGTAGACCTTTCTTCTTCTGATTTCGGGTTTTTGATTTCGGGATTCTCTGGATACTTTCAATTAGTTCACTTGTCGAAATAGCGTCCACCCTGCTTCCTCAAATGGGTGTGTGCAAATATTCAGTTTGCTTTCCGGCTTGCTCCCTATCTAGGCCAATTCTAC
Organism: Ornithodoros turicata; assembly: GCF_037126465.1. Taxonomy (NCBI): domain Eukaryota; kingdom Metazoa; phylum Arthropoda; class Arachnida; order Ixodida; family Argasidae; genus Ornithodoros; species Ornithodoros turicata. Next base: position 95,079,297 of record NC_088201.1, on the reverse strand, counting down.
ACGCTTCTTCAAAGGTTAGTTAGTATCTCCCCAAACAAAGCATGCTGTGTATACGTTCATTGTGTAGACCAGCTACTAGTCTATCACATAGAGCTTCATGAAGAAATTTCCCAAACTGCCATGACTAGTAGGACCTTATGTCCAACAACGACGTCCTTTTTCTAATCCAGTTCCAGGAATTCTATTCTAATCCATTTCCAATTCAATTCTACGCCAAAATCCACTTTTAAGCCAACACAATCCAGTTCTAAGCCAACCAAATCCAGTTGGAATCCAACACACGCCAAATTGAAAGCCATCTGATTGGTCGTCATTAACTCCGCCCACTTCACGTTTATTGGCCCACGCTAAGCCTACTGATCGTTGATTGGTTGACCGTAGCTCCACCTCTTTATGCTAATTACTTGGCTCCTCCCACTTCACGTTGATTGGCCCATGCTAAACCTACTGATCTTTGATTGGTTCATCATAGTGCTGCCCCTTTATGCTAATTACTTGGCTCTGCCCACTTTACGCTGATTGGTGCACGCCGATCGCTGAGCCTCTATCCTAATTAGCCAGCCCCGCTGATTGGTCCATGCTAAGCCTACTCATCCCGATTGCTCCTCTGATCCACAGACTTCTAAGCACCCTGATTCGCCCGCGCTAAGCCCACCATAATGGCTAGCAGTCCTGATTGGCCTACTGAACATAGCCTTCACCGGCGCCAGCCAGATGGTGCGCGGATTGCTCGGCATTGGCTTCAGATGGTTCTAACCCAATTGGGTATCTCTATCTGAGATAGCTCTACGAGATCAAACAGACAGGGAAAAAATACCTTTCAACGTTTATTGAGTACATGTTTGAGGAAAAGCATGGCAGTCCTGGAGAGGTTGATTCCTTTGATGCTGGGCGTGGTTCCACGGAAGTGACGGATCATGTAGACGTCTCCCGGACAAGGAAAAAATTCCGTCCTCCGTGAGTTGAAACTTCCACGTGCACTGGATATCTTCGTAGCTGTCGCTCACGTCCAGCGAGTGAATGCACGTACGCAGCGATACAGTAGCGTTCCTGTCCAGGTTAATGCCGCACCGCATAGGTAGCACGTGCCACTCCCTGATGGCCAAGATGTCGCCCGGGCATTCGTGCGCGTACGTGTGCTTATCCTTCTCCAGCTTGATGCTCGCCATACAGTTGCTGGCGTCCAGCGCCAGCGCGCACGAGATGAGCGAGAAGAGAACGAGGTACCACATCCTTCCAGTGACACAGTCCAAATGATGCTACTCCTACTCGTCCACTCCATTATCAGTGCGGGGGGGGGGGGAAGAACGCCAGGTGAAGTCCCGCTATCTACGTCATTCACTCGAGCTTACCTTATTCGCAGCTTCCGTACGGGTAGGAGTGCACGTCATTGTAGAGATATCGTCTGTCGTCGTACGCCCTCAGACTTCTTTTCACATTTCTGATGATGTACATGCACTGTTTCTTTCCCACTATTGACGCCTGTTCGTGCGATACCCTGGCGTGCTTGAATAGTGTATCGTGGTACGTATCATGGAGGAGGTGTTTGCGCACAATGTTCTTTTTGACCCCCTTAGCTCTTGCAATTTGTTTTCCCCCGGCTAATTTGATGGAAAACATTTTGGCTTTCAAGCATATTACTTCCTCGATGGGTATGCTACCCGTTTCACTGTTGAACGCGCCAAGTCTACCGCGATTCCTCCCGCTGTAGAGTGGATGATCACGATCGAAGGAAGACAAGTCTAAATGGTCGTCGGCGATCGTACGTAACTGATCTTCGTAGTCCTTACAGAATAGGCCGAGGATCAGAGAATCCGTGTCAAAGTAGCAGGTAATCACCGGACAAGTGAGGTTGCTCAGCACGGTTTCATAGTAGAACGAGTACATGGTTAACTTACTCAGTTCTAAAATCGTGAAGCCATTCTGCAGGGGGAAATCCCATCGCACTTTTCTTTTGCGCATTTCGTACATGACGCAATCGGGGGACAAAATTTCCATTCGTACGCATTCCGCCCGACTCCCGAGGCGACTCGCCGTCTCCTGATCGAAGGCTACTAGAATATCCCGCATATTAAATTTATTTAGTAGCGTACGCCCGAAGACCGCATTATTTGAGATTCTATAGAAATTTTTCTCCAACGTCGTGCTTGAGGCAACGCGTCTGGCAACATTGTCCTCGATGTAGGGACGCAGGAATGGTGCCTGACGAAATTTTAGAATTCGGTGAATTTTCGTCACCCGCATGCCCAATCTACAATAGAGCGCGAGCAGCGCGTAATGAACGACGTACTGGACCTTGTCCTTGCACGTGAGCAGCAGCTTTTTGCTGTTCGCCGGCTGATACAGTAACTCTTTGAGAAGCCACCGCTGAAATGGTGAGAGCCATTCCTTCGGGACGACCGCCTTCTTGGGAGCCAGGGGGAAGTACCGCGTCAGCGCGTGGATAGATTTTGGATTCTCCAAGTCGCACACGTACACGTATCCAACGTCCGAATCCGTGGGGTGACGCATAAGATCCACGAAGCTAAAGTCCTCGACCCATTCGAAATCGCCGACGGGGAGGTGCTTTATCATACTGAATCCGTAAAGATTGTTGCAATCTATGTACGATATGGGGGGGGGGGGGGGTACACCTTCTCTTTATCGGGATCGTAGCCAGTGCACAGCGGGTTGTTAGCCCGTAAATGACGCCTGACAGAGTGCGCCTCTAATACCCGATTCAATGGTACGGTACATGTCCTCGTCGATGATCACTTCCAATTTTGCCCGCGTGTAATTTAGAGCGCATTGCCACGAATAGGATGCCAGAGAAACGCAATGAAGCAATTCCAATCCCCGCGCGTCGTAGCACAGGCGCAGGAAGTGCTGCATTACGTCAGCATGTAACAGGGCATCCGTTTTCAGGTACAATGCATTATAATCCCTCGGATTCGAGCATCCAAAACGTTCAAATATGTGCAGCGCGTACTGATAGTCTTCGTCGCTTATATCCTCCCCCGTCAGATCGTTTCGGAAGGCGGATTTTGCCGGCAGAGCCAATTCGTCGTATACCGCGAATGAGCTAACGTGCCTGTACGGGAATACACCTTTACGAAGCAAAATTTCGTAGTCGTCTCCAAATACCTGCTTCGGGCATTGGAACACCTCTCTGCCCCCCATGGATTTGACGGTTTTCACGTGCTCTCCCAGCGACGAATTTAGGTACTGCATGGTATCTCTGAATAGGAAGGTGCCAATTTCGAACGATCGGATTTTTTCCATGGAACTGGCCACGATGAAGGGAGCTCGCTTCCACCCGAGAAGGTGAAATTCCCGCAGCAGTCCGGCCAAATCGTAGGCCAGATTGTGCACCATGATGGGCAGTTTTTCTCGCGTCGTGCACGCCATGTTACATGGGTTGCACAGCGTCGCGGTGTAATTTGTCTCGCCGGCAGTACAACGCTTGGAATGGTCGTGGTGCCGTGCTCGTTGCTCATCATTCAGCACGATTTCGGCGGGGCAGGCGTTCAGGGCCATCATCTCGTCCCGCATTTCCATCAAACTTTTCACGCACTGCCTCGCGGAATCTTCACCGTGGTGCGTCCTGATGCGCATCACCTTCGAGTCGTGGGTGCGCACGAGCACGGCACAGAAGCTCGAGGTGACGTGACGCTGCATGCCAACACCACTGGGCGCGAGTACGCTCTCCGTGTGCAACGCGACGACGTAGTTATACTGCTGCTTGTACTGCTGCTTCCTTCAGGAAAGAGCGCGTGCAACGCTCGCATACGAAACGCTTATTTTTCTTAATCAGTAACCGCTCCAGGGACTTCATTCCAAAAAAATGTTCATCTATAGCCAATAAGTAGATTTTCTTTTCATACTCGAGTTTTGGGGATCGCGACACGTGCACTCCCTGATCGACGCACTCGTATACGTACACGGATGTCTTGTTTTTGTCTTCGAATTCGTCCAGATCAGAGTAGGAAACGGGGAAGCGGTTAGGCCACCAGTGCTGCGTAGTTTTCACATTTTTTCCACGAATTCCTTTCCTGCGGGTGCAGGAGGGCGAGCATGTTGTATTTAAAACACTCACCCTCCTTACGTGCCGGTAAATGAGTATTCGTTAGCACGTTCCAGCGTTTAGCCAAATGATCGGGAAGCGCCATTGCATCCGAATGTTTTAGTTTTCACAGCGGAAATGCAAATTTGAACGTTTTGGACGTCGGTGGACACGAACCCACTCCCTTCCCGCTGATAATTTTCGATGCGCCCCGTGGGGTCCTGAATCACGTTTATTAGGGTATTCGCGATGGCTCCGTCGCTGTGGACTTCGCTTGCAAACGCCATAAAGTGGGCAACGTGCTCGATTATCTCCCCCCGAGTTTCCTTCACCATTAAACATCGGAACAAATGCAAAACCTAAAGGGTATTCGTTGCGCTCTCAATATCAATATCAATATACCATATCGTGAAAATGAATCATTAAATATTGTCGCAAATCCTCTACTCCCTGATCGTGAACAGATGCCAATAGCACGTATCTTTTGACGATACCTCTAAATGCGGTGTCAGTCTGGAAGAAGGGCAGGAAGGATATATCCACATCGGGGTGCGATCGCATCACATGAGCAGACTGTGTAGGAGGTGCGCCATCCCGAGAATCGTCTTCCGATTCATCCTCGATATCGTGAGGATCGAAAAAGCAGAATACACACCGAGGCACTGAAAATAAACGGATCCGTAAGAAATGTCCAACAAGTACAGGGAATAACTTACTTGTGTGCGAGTGAAAGCAGACTGTCCCCCCCCCCCCCCTAGGGCGATCGCGCGGCTTATAAACCAGCATCCACGTTGCACGCGCCAACACGTTGGGGCTTGCTTGTTTCCACACGGTCGTAAACCATGTGTCACCTCGAGAATGAGGCCACGTTGGGGCCATCTGTTTAATATCAGGACCACTTCCACCCGTCATGGCCAAAATGAGAACTCTATGGTGAGCTTTGTTTTATCACCGTCAAAGAAAATGTTGCTTATGTTTCAAGGTGATGTAAATAGGCCTTCTCCGAGAAATTGTGTCACCTTGAGACAAGCCCCAACACGCTGGTGCCATCTGTTTAGTATCAGAATGCACTTCCACCCACTGTTGCCAAAGTGAGTTTATACCATAGAACTCTATGGTGAGCTTTGTTTTATCACCATCGAAGAAAATGTTGCGTATGTTTCAAGGTGATGTAAATAGGCCTCCTTCGAAAAATTGGGTCACCTTGAGACAAGCCTCAACACGATGGTGCCATCTATTTAATATCAGAACGCACTTCCACCCGTCGTTGCCAAAATAGGTTTATAATATAGAACTCTGTGCTGAGCTTTGTTTTATCACCATCGAAGAAAATGATGCGTGTGTTTCAAGCTGATGTAGATAGGCTTTCTCCGAGAAATTGGGTCACCTTGAGGATGAGGCCACGTTGGGGCCACCTGTCTAATATCAAAGCACACTTTCACCCCGTCAGGGCCAAAATGAGAACTCTGTGGTTAGCTCAGTCGAAGAAATGTTGTCAAGATGGTGTAAACAGATTTCGGTTTCAACACCTAGGACACCGGCAGACGATCCACATTTTTATATCACGGCACCATATAAACAACCATCGCGAACTTTGTGCGTTCTGCGCGCTCAAAACAAGTTGGCGCATTCGGACGAAAAAAAGATTGCGCGAGGTTGGAAAGGAGGGGTTGCCTACAAAAACGATCTCGTGAGCCCGGACCTCATCCACTGCTCACCCGATTGCAACCATCGTCACTTCCAGACTGACCAGTGCCAAATAGACCACGTTATCCAATGGGTAAAGTTTATTTATTTACTTTATTTCACGTGTTGCAGATGAATTGTTCAACCTGCTCCCAACCGTTACCCGAAGGATCACACTTCCGAGTTTTGGTCGTGGGAACTAAGGTACGGGATGTAACACCACCACCACCACTGCAGCCCTCGCCAGAGCCTGAATACATATGTATCGACTTGAATGCGCTCTCGCCACTGCTACCGCCAACACCACCCAACAGCTGAGCCACCAAGTAGACACGCTGCCTTCTTCTGTGTTCTACTATCGCTGGACAATAGACCGATCGTAACATCGCTTCTATGTCTTCCTCTTTTTTCTACTATCGCCGGAATACGTGTGGACCGGTCGCAACTGAGTGCCGTCACCGCCAACAGCTGAGCTCGTGCCACATATGATGAGCGTCGCTTCTAAGCCATGTATGTTTTTTTTTCGTGCTATCATCCGCTGCTTAGTCCATAAACGTTTCCAGCCATTGCCTATAAATCGTAGTTGTCTGTTGAGGAGGGGTTCGCATTAAGTGAAGCGACGCGCTTTATCCTCGCGAAGTTGTAAATCTTTATTTTCGAGGGTTGTATCCCGACAGCGTTACTCGCCTCAGTCTCGCCATCGAAAGAGCAACCGTGAGTACCAACTTATTTTCACTCCATTAGCTATAGATTTGCGCGCATATTTCAGATGCAATGCCCCACCTGCGGCCACCAGTTACCTGAGGGGTCCCATGTTCGCGTGCTCGTGGTGGGAGGCCCGGAGGCTCCACCGCCTCCCTATAGTGAAGCGCCTCCGCCGAGCTATTTCGAGCAACAACAACAACAACTCGGTAGGGGTCGCGGGCGCGGGTTGGCGCTCAACACGCACACGAACGACCAGCAACCTTTCGCCATCGCCGGTCGGGGACAACGACGCGCACTGTAAACAAAAGTGAATAAAACACAGCGATAAAAAAATCAGTGTTCTATGCGTGGTCATAGTTTGCAGTGGGGGGAGAATAAAGGACACCACACTTTTTTAAGCAACAAACAACTTTTCGAGCATCTTTATTGATTTTACGTCATTAGCGGCGAGATTATCGGAAAAGGGATACAAAGCTCTTCAGTGATTTCCCTTTCGCCAACAATGCCGCCACGATACAACAGTACACACCACACATTGGAGAATACAGGCCTTGAATACAGACATCATTATATTCGTCGACGGTGAGGAGTTTCAACCCGGGTTCGATGGGTGGCAATCCGAAGGAATCAAAGTAGATGAGGTCATCCTTCATTTTCGCGTACAGAATCCAATGCTCCCCGGCTTGCTGAAGCCGATCGGTGTTCACTACGATTATACCCGGTCTATCCAGCGCGGGCAGACGGTCGTCTCGAGCGTATACACCACGGAAGAGTGCCGAAGTGTAATCGTTGTACTTCAGGAGACTCTCGATATATTGCTCGAACATCGCTATCCAGTGTGACGTTCCTGTTCTTATCGATGGACATGATTCTCACACTCTCGGACAGTATCAATACGGTCGTGGGTTCGGCCAAGGCACGTCGGAACTTGAGTTGCAGACAGTTGAGTTGACAGGTGGACGGAGGATTGATCGGGATCCAGGTCGTAGTACAGTAGGAACTTGTTTCCAACGTAGTGGTCGTATTCGTAGGAGACGTGCTTCTCACGCAGCTGCTCCAAGAGGTTGAAGTAGCTTCGGGGGTTCAGGTTATTGCTGAAGTCGAACGTGTCTATTCGCTGCGTCCCGTTCACGGTCAGCGTCGCCGACTCAATGTCGCAGTTCACAAATCGGTACGGGTCCCGATTGAATGCTTCTTGGTAGGCTAGGGTGGGCACGAATGCGACCATCACCTTAGACGGTATCTTCTCTGGAAATAAATCTTCCAGGTATGCATCCAGGTTGCCAACTGGTAGCGAACGAATACGCGATTCGCTTTCGGCCAGTGTGTAGAGAGCCTTGCGCTGCTGCAATTCCGTTTCGTGCCCGAGGAATAGGCTGGGAGACAGGGTGATTTTCTCTATGTACAAGGTGGCACTCATGATTTCCACTTTATGCGTGTGCTGCTCCTGATCGGTCTTCATAATACGAAATTCGCCCGAGCCTTCTTGATAAAAAACAAGCCTAATTTCCACTCCCGATATGAGTAGCTTAGGCTGCAGGAAAATGTCCAAGTTGATCTTGGAAACCAGGTCGATGGTCTTGCCGCCCCGTGTGAGGTTGTATCGTTCGGTCGGTCCACGAGCGCGAATGTTGTTTTCCGATTGACGCGCTTCTTCTTGCGTGTACAGACCTGCTTTATGCACGGTACTTTGCTCCGTGGTGCTGGCGTGAAGCAAAATATCCAGGTAGCTTCTATAGCTATACAAATCATTATTCGTAATCATGGCCTCATTCAAGAAAAGGCTACGTTCTTGAAAAGCGAGCTGGCGAACGCGTTGACGGGGTAGACCTCGTCGTAGGTCGTCCGATCGCCAGCGTGTGTTTCCGGTAGCGAACCATCGTGGCGTAAGATGCGGACTTTCGTCACTATGTACGCAGAGTTAAAATCGAGATAGTGATGCCCCAAATTCGAAAGCTGGAACTCTATGACGGAGGATATGTCAGCGACCGGGTAGAATACCTCATATTCCCGCTTCAGTATATGCCACTGCGTTCCCGGCACGGAAAATAACTGTGTTTCCGACTTATCCAACAGAGGAGTATCGGGATGTATGACGCTAATCGTGTCCATCTCGCAACTAAATTGTGGCCGCGCAACCGGTGTGATTTATGCTGTCAAAGACGTCCGGTGTTCTCCTCTTTCTTCGCCCGGCCCCTCCGAGGTCTCGGAGAATTTCGTGGCCGGTATCTTTCGCCGATCTTTTAAGCGCACTTCGGAAAGAGTCTCCTTCGACAGATTTTTGGCCACGCGCTTAGCGGCCGCAACAGCCGTCTTTTTTAAGTAGGGCGATACGCGTTTAAAGAGTGGAATACCGAAACGCCCGAGCTGAGAAAAGAAATTGTCTCCCCTCTGGTACAGGTGCGACCTGTATACCGTCGGATCCGTAAATTGGTACCGCTTTAGTGTACATGCTTAAAGTGCAGCGTCAGCGTCGATCTACCGCGATTTTGTAGCGGTAGCTTACGACCCGTGTCGTCGCGTATAGAGACGGTGATTGAGGAAATTTCGCGCTGGAATAACTTAAAGCTGAAACTGAGTTGTTCTTTCGCTCTATCGTATACGAATGGAATTAATTTCAGTATTTGATGCCGCCCGTTTCCCACTACCGAAGGCGTGACGAGATTCGTGTATATCTTAGTACAGTTAATGGGAAGATCTACGGTCACTTCGTCGCCGCCCGTATCGTTTTCGGTAACTACGGTTTTCGCGCCGAAACCCAGTAGGTACGCAAGGTAATCGGATAATATAAGCGACACGTTTTCCCGCAAGCTCAACGAACACTTCCTCGCCCATGCATCGTACGTGAGGGAAGCCTCCGGCTGCAGACGCTCATGGATGGCGCTCAGGAGAGCTTCGGGTGTTTTGTAGTAATTTGGTGGGAGTGAAATGCGCCGACTTTCCGTCTCTCGAGTGTTTATGTGGATGCGATACGTCTTCACTATTGGATTACAAGTGATGCGCTTTCGGGATCCTTCAACGTGGATGTCCTTCACCTGAATGAGGTCCAGGAACTCGGTCGACAAGTTGAAATTCGCCGGGAGAGAGAGCGAGTAAGTGTTGTCTTTGTATTTCATCCTTGATTCTGTATTGTTCGTCGCACTGAAGAATTCGTTGAATGTGTCGGTAATTAGCGATTGGGGTTCCAAAATTAGATCGTTATTGATCACTGGGTAGTTTCATTTTAAATCGAACAACGTGTGAAAGTCGTATTTTTTAAATCGCACAGAAAAAATATGTGTTAGAGGACAGTTCAAACGACGCAAATCGCGCCACGTGCGACGCTCGTGCGTGTAGTAGTTTCCGCGTAGGAGAGGGGGAAAGTCTGAGGCTGCTTGAGCACGCTTTCTTCTGGACCGACTTTGACGGGATCTAGCACCGCTAATTTTATGTCTAGGAACTGGAGGTTTTTTATGATTATAGGGTGCACCATAGACACTGTCGACAGTTACCCACAGAACTCTGAGAGCCACAGATTTTCTGTTAAAAAATGCCAAACTTGGCGTAAACGTTCAAAAAGGCCAAACTTTGTTACCAATTTTCTTCATGACGGAACGTCTGAGAACATCGAGCTTAGTGCCGTTCGATAGGACGTTGACAGAGCTTTCGTGCTGTATAGAATTCATTTTTCTCAGCCCAGTCGTTTCTGTGTTATTAACTTGAGAATCACACATGGTAGGCAAAAATTGCCAATGTTGCATCTCAATTTTCTCAAAAATGCCATCTTCGATTTCTTTGATTATTTTTTCGAAATGTGGCGTCACGTCTGTACTTTAGACGTCAAGTGAGACAATCTTTTATTTTTGCCTGAGAGACGCGCAGCGATTTTTTTTGTCAGGCAGGGTGCACGAGGCTGCGGCCTTGCGCGCCCCACCCACGAGCACGCGACCTTCAACCTCTTCTTTGCTATATGTGTCCCGTTGACGGAGAAATCAATGACCACACTGCGTGAGCTTGTTGTAGTGTCCCCGGAGCATCACTTTACGTTTACCCAATGGTCTCTCAGTTCCGTCAGGCTCATTCAAACCTAGGGAGAGTACATGAGTTGCCTGTGCGCCCTTGACGAGAAGCCCCAGTTCGACGAACATACCGACAAAGCAGTGAGAAGAAACGAAGCGCTTCGTAGAGAACTTTAGCCACTGGTAACATCTTAGCTTTTGTTTCAGGTTGCCACCAGTCCCCCAGGAAGTGTGAAAGTCACATCCTTTTCATTGGTAAAAGAACGAAGAACGGAAGTTCCGAACAACGTAAAATGTGCCCATTGCGAGATCCCTGCAGGTGGTGGCTGCCACCATTGGATTAGCATCATCCGATAGCTGTACACATGTCCTTTCACATGATATAAGGTGAATGGGTTCAAGCGCATGGATGCCAGAAGGACTACTGAAGACCACACCGAGGGTTTAAGGTACCTACGGCTACCGTAAACGAGGGATTTTAATTGTGCGTTGTTCTGTCGGAAATTTTCATTCCCACGGTGACACTGACACATCTCGGTGAGGGCGAACGTGTTATACTTGAGAGCAGCAACTGTCATCACAGCGGTCTTACGGGTTTTGTATCACTCGTCGTGGTTCCGAAATAACGCTACGGAGCATAAAACTAATTAAAGCGAGCATGCACACCTTCGGAACTACCACTTATTGCGCCCAAGTTAAGAGGCGACTGCAACCGCGCGACCACAAATTTGTATTCTCAGGTGTTGTAACTTTCTGTCCCCTGTGGCCGTAGTTCTGCCTTCTTAATATGAACTCGCACGACAGCCTCATAGCGCGCGTATGTGCATTGCCTCAAGCACATGTGCGGGAGAATAGTGAATATGCGCACGTGCGTGCGACTCCCATGAAAGTGCGTAATAGCAAGTTCAAGTCGCCCACGAAAGTATTGCCCTGCGTCTCCAAAGGAAAAAATAAACATACGTACCATAAGTGCAAAATAAGTACATAATGCAACACCTGGGCATTAAATTACAAAGCAGACTACGAAGCAAAACGCGCTCGTAAACATTCGAAGAGCGCCATTGTGTGGAAAAATCGTTCCGCGGAAAGGTAGCCCTACGTCTCAATCAAAAGGAGAAAAGGTACTTTACCAGCAGCGCAAAGTACCGGCATAATTCTGCCCCTGTGGAATAAATCGTGAAAAATATTCTGGCTTTTTAGAAATAATTAAGATCGAACATGCAAAATTTTCGCGTACCACTCGTGGTTTTTGCGATACTAGGCGGACAAAGAATGCGCTTGAACCCAGTCACTTTATATCATGTGAAAGGTCATGTCTAAAGCTGTCGGATGATGCTAATCCAATGGTGGCAGCCACCACCTGCAGGGGTCTCGCAATGGGCACATTTTACGTTTTTCGAAACTTTCGATTTTCGTTCTTTTACCAATGAAAAGGATGTGCCTTTCACACTGCCTGAGGGAGTGGCGGCAACCTGAAACAAAAGCTAAGATGTTACCAGTGGATAAAGATCTCTACGAAGTGCTTCGCTTCTTCTCACTGCTTTGTCGGTATGTTCGTCGAACTGGGGCTTCTTGTCAAGGGCGAACAGGCAACTCATGTACTCTCCCACGGTTTGAATGAGCCTGACGGAACTGAGAGACCATTGGGTAAACGTAAAGTGATGCTCCGGGGACACTACAACAAGCTCGGTTGTACCCGGGTTCGAATCCCGGTGCCGGCTGTGCTGTCTGGGGTTTTTCCTGGGTTTTCCTCAGACGCTTTCAGACATATGTCGGCACAGTTCCCTTAGAAGTCGGCCGAGGACGCACATTCCCCCAGGGCGTGAGTCGTGACGTTGCCCACATACGTGAGGCCGACAACGGCAAGCCCAATCACCACCACCACCACCACCACAACAAGCTCACGCAGTGTGGTCATTGATTTCTCCGTCAACGAGACACATATAGCAAAGAAGAGGTTGAAGGTCGCGTGCTCGTGGGTGGGGCGCGCAAGGCCGCAGCCTCGTGCACCCTGCCTGACAAAAAAAAAAAAAAATCGCTGCGCGTCTCTCAGCCAAAAATAAAAGATTGTCTCACTTGACGTCTAAAGTACAGACATGACGCCACCTTTTGAAAAATAATCAAAAAAATCGAAGATGGCATTTTTGAGAAAATTGAGATGCAACATTGGCAATTTTAGCCTACCATGTGTGATTCTCAAGTTAATAACACAGAAACAACTGGGCTGAGAAAAATAAATTCTATTCAGCACGAAAGCTCTTTCAACGTCCTATCGAATGGCACTAAGCTCGATGTTCGCAGACGTTCCGTCATGACGAAAATTGGTAACAAAGTTTGGCCTTTTTGAACGTTTATGCCAAGTTTGGCATTTTTTAACAGACAATCTGTGGCTCTCAGAGTTCTGTGGGTGGCTGTGGACAGTGTCTATGGTGCAGCCTATAATCACAAAAATCCTCCAGTTCCAAGACATAAAGTCAGCGGTGCTAGATCCCGTCAAAGTCGGTCCAGAAGAAAGCGCGCCCAAGCAGCCTCCGACTTTCCCCCTCTCCTACGCGGAAAATACTTCACGCACGAGCGTCGCACGTGGCGCGATTTGCGTCGTTTGAACTGTCCTCTAACATATATTTTTTCTGGTCGAATTAAAAAATACGACTTTCACACGTTGTTCGATTTAAAATGAAACTACCCCACTATCACCTGGCGAACTCGCATCATAACGGCTCTTTCCTCCGCGAGCGGTAACACGTTTGGGACGGCACGTACTCTACCGCGCTCCGGGTGATCCCCACCAAAGCGAGATGCAGCGGTCTGTGGATTAATTTCACCGACCGCACGCGCTAGGTAGCTTAAACACGTAGTGATGTTCCTCGTAAATGCACTCTATCCCATATTCGGGGAATATTTTATTCAATAGCGTGTCCGTGTCTACGAACGTGAGCTGTTTTGTTTGCCACTTCTCCATTAATAGCGTTATCAGGTTATCCGGCGCTTGGTTCACGTTCAGGAATCTGTTGGGAATGGAAAATCCCTCTAAACCGATGACGTACGAATCATCTAGGTGCAGTTATCTAACGCGATCGTGAAGTCATTCAGCGCGTTGGACGGGTGCAGGTCCATGCTGGCGTTCGAGAGCAGATACACGTAAAATTAATTTTCTGACATCGCTGGCGGGCACCCAAGAATCGTGATCTTTGGCGTATCCGAACCAACGAACCAAGTAGTGCAATACCCTGTTAATTTTCTTCTTTCTAATCACCGTGGATATGAGTCGCTTATCGTACGAGGAAAGATGGTGCATGGGCTGCAGCTCCTGCTCGTAGAATGATCCCAGTATTTCTTTTCCCGTCGAATCTTTCACGTACACTGCGGGTGGATCAGTCTTTCTCGTCCGCGACACCTCGAACACTTCGGCCGTCCACCTTTGATCGTAGCCTTTGGCGAACACGCCGCGATCTAACGCGAGCCTCACCTGGTCCCCTGTTTCATGCTTGCTCTCGCGCGGGGTCGTCTTACGATTCAATCTGTTGAACACAGCTACTTCATTTCCGGCATTCACGTTTTTCGGCTTTTCGCCCGTGACAGAGTGCACCGAGTCGTTATAGTCGGCCACTACCTTCGGCAGCACGTTGATATAATTAAACTTCCCCGTACTAGTGAAATGCCTGGCTATTCTTTCTCTAATTGTTCTCTGCACGCGTTCACAGGAAGCCGCCTTCATTCCACTTTGCGTGCTATAGTGATTTAGTAGCGACTGAAAATACTGACGAATGGGGGAACCCCATAATTCGCTTCCGCGATCCGTGAGGAGATTCTTCGGAATTCCATGACGGAAAACTAGTTTGAAAGCTTTCTTTACGTCTTGTGGGCGCTTTGTACGAATGGGGACCATGTGCAGGTACCTCGATAGCGTATCTATGACCATTAAGATGTACCTGAAGCCCTTGTTAAATTTCTGATATTTACGCATATTCAGAAGGTCCACCTGATATTAATCCCTCACGTGAGTTGCAATGATGGAGCGCCGCTTAAATTTTTACTTCACGGGCTTGTGAAGGGTGTAAGCATCTTCTTTTTTCAGCTGTTCCACCGCTTCTCAGCGCGTGAGCTTGTGATAACGTCGGTAACGATCGACTCCATCTAACCCTTTCTCCTTGATCTTTCTATAGGGCCCCATATTTGCTCCAGCAAGCAATTCGGTGCAATTTCAGAGCGCTTATAATTCTCGATACCTTTTTGTACCAACTGGGTTTCTTGATGAGCGCGCTACGACATGCTAAGTAGCTCACAAGGGCCACAATGTTTGAGCGGTTGATTCACTTCCCTCTATATACTAGCACATAATCCGCCTGCCAGGTGAAAACTTTCTTCAATTCTTTTAGCACAGATTTCGCGCGTGCTTTATCAACGCCGGAGGGTAGAAGATTAAAATCGAATTGATTCGGTTCCGGTGCCGAATGAACAGGTTCCAGAGGTGGAGGAGGAGGGGGAGGAGAATGATAGTGAGCGCGCTTCAGCAAGTAATATAGGGCTTCCAGTATTTTGCCCATTTTGACATCGTCCGAATCATTAGATTTCAGAACTTCACCTATTTCTATTCTATGAGCCATGACCGATGGCTTTGGATATAGCCCGGATGGATAGCCCGGATATAGCCCGGATTTGGATATAGCTATATATACAGAGCCCGCCCAGTAATTATGAGACTTCTTGATTTTCGGGACAAACTACAGATATTAAAAAGCTGTAAAAAACTGAAAGGGTCGAACCTGTCCATTAGTGAAGACTACTCAAGCAAAGTACGTCGGAAGCGAAAATGTTTGTGGGATAGCGCTCCTGCAAATGGGGAAGCAGGGGATCGTGTGTCCCTTATCTTTGACAAGATAAGAATAAATGGCGAGGTTTACGCCTGGGATGAGTCGAACAATAAACGGTACCAGGTCACGCTGCGTCATTCCCTAGCTAATTTGGGAACACACTCAAGTGTATGACAAGCTCAACAAATGCCGGAAAAGCTTCGAATCGTTAATCTCAATGCCAGAAGTATGGTAAATAAGGTGACTGAAATTGAAAACACACTCCTTGTACTTGACCCGCATGTGTTGGTTATCACTGAAACCTGGTTAAGGGCAGATATTGGAGAACATGAAATAATTCCTTAAGGTTACACAATACTGCGACGTGACAGAGAGGGGAAAGGAGGTGGAGTTGCAGTTGTGCTACGTAACAATATAAACTATGACAGACTCACTGACCTTCCTCACACCGAATCAGTTTGGGTAAAGATAACCTCTTGCTCCCCGTAGGTGATAGTAGGTGCTGTATACAGGCCGCCCAATAGCTCTTTACCATACACAGAAACTATATGTTCACATATTGCATCGCTTGCTTCGAGGTATCGAGTAATCGTTGCCGGCGACTTTAATGTTCCCGATGTTGACTGGCATAACCTTGTTCCGGTATCTGGAAGTGATCAACATAGTATGTTGATTACCGATATGTCTTTTAACTGCAATTTATCTCAGATAGTAAAAGAATTCACGAGGTGTCAAGGAAATGTTTCCTCTATCCTTGATCTTGTTTTTGTGTCTGACAGTATCTTGTCAAGAGTGTATGATTGTAAGGTCTTAGACGGCATATCAGACCACAAATTGGTTGTTGTCGATCTTTCTCTTTTTCATGTCATTAATACTCCACCTATAAAGCATTATCTCGACTTCGTTAAAGCGGATGATGCTGGAATTCTCGATTTTCTAGAATTGAAGCTATTTGGATTGATGACTCTGAATGAGTGTGAAGTGGCAAATGTTGATGATTTGTGGTCGTTTTTTGTAAACACTGTGAACCATGCTATACAAACTTTTGTACCAGTGCGAAGGAAAAGGGAATGTAAATTTAGTCCGTGGATCACTAGGGAAATTATACATTTGAAAAGAAAAGCTGAAAGGATGCGTAGACGGGGGGTTAATGGTCAACTGTTACAGCAGGTTTGGAAGACAATGAGGGAAAAGATTCGAAGAGCTAGGTTTACATATTTTAGTGTGATCTTGACCAATTCATTAAGTCTGATCCCAAAAAATTTTGGAGGTTCCTCTCTCCTACGCACAACACCATCAGTAAGTTGTTGATAGATGATTGTACTGTCACTGATAAAGTCAAAATGTGCAACCATATGAATGAGTACTTTTGCTCCGTATTCACACGTGATGACGGTGGTCGGCCAACCTTTCCCGCACGTGACCTCTGTTATGTTCCTGACATTGTTTTGTCACGAGAAGGGATTTTCAACTCTTTGCTTAGCATAAATGGCAAAAAGGCGTATGGACTAGATGGCATCCCAAATCAATTTCTCTTGCGCTACGCAGAGTGGTGTAGTTTCTATCTTGACATCATTTTTAGGAAGTCAATTGAGACAGCGAAGGTTCTGAGACAGTGGAAGCAAGCAAAAATTGTGCTTGTCCCAAAGTCTGGAGATATGCTCAAGGCATCTAATTATCGTCCGGTGTCACTGTTACCTACGTGTGGTAAAATTTTAGAACACTGTATTCATAAACACCTGGTGACATCTGTTGAAGAAAACAATTTTTTCACACCAGCACAACATGGTTTCCGCCAAGGTGTTTCTACTACAACTCAGTTATTAGAAACAGTTCACAATCTTGCGGCAACTATTAATTCAAGGGGGCAGTCTGACATAATTTTCTTGGATTTGTCGAAGGCGTTCGACAAGGTACCTCATGATAAGCTATTGTTAAAACTACAAGCTATAATTGGTAACTCAAATCTGACCGCGTGGCTTCGGGACTACCTTGCTGACAGACAGCAGTTGGTACGGATCGGTGAGAGCAGCTCTAACTTGGCTTATGTGGAATCCGGCGTGCCTCGGGGCTCGGTTCTAGGGACACTGTTGTTTTTAATCTATCTGAACGATATCACTGATAACATTCCCGTAAAAATACGCCTTTTTGCTGAGGATTGCATAATTTTCACCCAGGTAAATTCTGTCTTAGATCAGATTCAGCTTAATGAATGTCTTCGTAGGATTCGTGCTTAACATGGCAAATGACTCTCAATTTTCAAAAATGTACATACATGCATGTCACGAGGAAAAGAATACCATTGTCCTTTCAGTATTGTACAGATGGATGTGTTCTATCATGTGCTGACTCCTGTAGATATCTCGGAGTGACGTTGTGCAATGATTTGAGATGGAATCAGCATATTGATACTATCGTGAGAAAGGCAATGGTTAAATTATACTATTTGCGTCGTCATCTTCATCAAGCGTCCACCGCCACAAAATTGAAGGCATACAAGACATATGTACTATCTGCTCTGGATTATGCGAGCATTATTTAGGACCCTTTTACCGCATCCAATATTGATAAATTAGAAGGAGTGCAAAGGAAAGCCTTGCGCTTCATTTTTAACAAATACAGAAAGCTGGATTCACTCTCTAAGCTTTACGATAGGGCAGGGCTTGAGTTGCTTAGTTCCCGCAGGAAAATGCAGCGGCTCAGGTTCCTTTACCAAATGATTCACAACAAGTTTAAACTCAACAGCACACTTTACCTGCAGCCTTTCTCTGGCCGAGAAACTCGGCAGTCACGCAGTTTACGTTTCAAAGCTTTCAGCGCGAAAAGTGATTGTTTTAAATTTTCTTTCTTCCCGCGGACTGACCTGGAATGGAATGAGCTACCACAGGCGAAAATGAATAGTCCTACGGTTGAGAATTTTTGTAAACTGATAGCGACAGTTCTGAATTAATGTCTTCTGTTATCACTTTTTATTGACCTTGTGTGTTTACCTTAAGTGTTATGTATCCCACCCTATTTAGGCTTACTTGTAAGCCAGTAGTATGAATAAATAAATAAAAATATATAAAAATATCGCTCGCCCGGCAACTCCCGCCACGAGACTTGATAAGCCCGAGAGGAGCAGTGGAAGTATGGGAATGAGACCACCCCGTTGTTGCCTAATATATTTCTTCAACTGCCGGGGGCACTTATGAAGTAACTTGTAAGCGAGGAAGCGGAGGATTTTTTGTGTTTCTTCAAGTATTTATGAAGTTCCGTCGAAAGTGGGATATTTCCACGTAGAATGTTCAAACAGATTTCCAAGAGGATTCGAATGTCGTCGCAGCTGTTCTCTTTAAGTAGCTCTGCGCGGTGCGTCGGTTTGCTGGTGGACAATACTTTGAGGAGCGTGAGATGTCTTCTAAGATCAGTCGTCATTTCGCGGGCGTAAACAGGAACTGCCGATCGTGCGGTAAAATACCCGTTCGCAGGCTACGAGAGGGAGATGTTTGCGAGTGAAGATCCACAACTAAATAACCGTGCGCCTTTTCCGTCGCCTGGTTATATGCGTCGAGAAAATAGGAGAGCCCCTGTTTCCCGAATACTTGACGTCCGAAGGTTTCGATCTGTTGTATAGACCGAGCGTTCTGGAACAATACTATATAACTGGCGTTCAGCGATATCGTTCGAAAAGCGGCGTTGTGATAGAACAAGGCTCCTGTGATCAGGATCATGGACGCCTTCTTATGGTGGCTACCACGCACAAAGAGCGACTCTACCTCCGATAGAACCCCCTTTTCCGTGATTTGATCGTCAATAACTATGAGAGTGGGATATCGCTCATCCCAATCTGCGTGTATCCTGTCCATAAACTCCACGCCGTCGAAATCCTTTTCCCATCCGGCTGCATACTTTCGTACGTAGAGTATCTTCTGCGGTGGAATGCTAAATAACTCGGGGTGTCTCATTATATTCTGCGTGAGCACCGTCTTGCCACACATGGACCCACCGGAGATGAGAATTCGAGCGGGGTGCTGGAACTGCATGCGCATCGTGGAATAACTTGAGCAGACTGTGTAGCAAGGTGTGATGTATCTTTATTTTCATCCATAGCTCCTAGCGCGATTGATGATCGTCTCCAGGACTCCTATTTCTTCCTGACATAGTTCCTGAAGCTCACACAGTGATTGCTCCCTGTAAGCCGACAGGTACTCATCCAAAATTTTGCGTATGATGTCCCGCAACTTGTTTGCGGTGATACGGGAGCGCAATATGTGGCAGCACATCTCGACGAAGTTCTCTCACTCGTGTGACGCCTCAAAGCGGAACCGTGCCGAGTTGATGCACCTGAGTTGTACCATCTGGTGGCACGAGATAAGTTTGGATGTATGAGATAGAGATATCCAATTGGCTTAGAACCATCTGAAGCAACTGCCGAGCGATCCGGGCACCATCTGGCTGGCGCTGGTGAAGGCTATGTTCAGTAGGCCAATCAGGACTGCTAGCCATTATGGTGGGCTTAGCACGGGCCAGTCAGGGAGCTTAGAAGTCTGTGGAGAAGAGGAGCAATCGGGATGATTAGGCTTAGCGTGGACGAATCAGTGGAGCTGGCTAATTAGCATAGACGCTCAGCGATCGGCGTGCACCAATCAGCGTACAGTGGGCGGAGCCAAGTAATTAGCATAAAGGGGCAGCGCTATGATGAACCAATCAAAGATCAGTAGGTTTAGCATGGGCCAATCAACGTGAAGTAGGAGGAGCCAAATAATTAGCATAAAGAGGTGGAGCTACAATAAACCAATCAACGATCAGTAGACTTAGCATGGGCCAATCAGCGTGAAGTGGGCGGAGCTGAGCCGACTAATTAGCATAAAGGAGCGGAACTACGGTCAACCAATCAACGATCAGTAGGCTTAGCGTGGGTCAATCAACGTGAAGTGGGCGGAGCTAATGGCAACCAATCAGATGGCTTTGGATTTGGCTTGTGTTGGATTCCAACTGGATTGGGGTGGCTTAAAAGTGGAGTGTGTTGGCTTAAAAGTGGATTTTGGCTTAGAATTGAGTTAGAATAGAATTCCCAGAACTGGATTAGAAAAAGGACGCCGCTGTTGGACATAAGGCCCTACTACTCAGATGTCCTAGCCAAGCGTTTCAGCTGCACTATGAAATCAGCGACGGTCTCTTGTTCGAGCTAAGATCGCCTGTTAAATTTGCATCGCTCAGCGATAATGGATCTTTTTGGGCTGAAGAAACTGTTCAGTGCTGTTATGACTTCGTCGTACGTCTTTGCGCCTGGCAGCTGGGGCACGAGTAAATTATTCACAACTTCATAGGCCGATGCTCCAAGTACTGTGACAAATACTGCGAGCTTCTTCGCGTCTGCGATATCATTAGCTGTTGCGTAGTGCTCGAAACGTTCGATATAATAGTCAAAGTTCTCGGATTTTTTGTCGAATTCCCCAATTCGTCCTATGCGTGCCATATCAGTTTCGGAAATGTCAGAGCCTTGTCTCGTAGCGGCAGCCGTTGGTATCCGTGGGCCGAGGACGCATCTTCGTCGCCAGTGTTGTATCTGGGTTGACAAAAACTTTATTCAGGTTCGAGCACAAAGAGAGAGCTTACAGTCATTCGTGCGCTTAAATAACATCCGCTGGTAAACAGTCTGCAGCGCTGTGCTACGGACCCGTGATAACAGATAATGTGCACAGGAAGGTGCTTGCCTGATATCTGCTCCTATCAGTAAAACATACTATCACACAAACAAATATTTGTCGAACTTCTGGTCAGAGTCCCTTTAAAATAAGAGTCAAAAACGGTTCGATTTTTTACCTTTAATATCCGTCACGGCATCTATCCGTACGCGCTAACGTATAGGATAAGGGATAAAAAACGCACCGTTTTTCACTCTTACTATCCGAATTTTTTCCGATAGTGTAGGTGCATTGTGGCGTTTCATTTCTTCAAGAAGGTCACAAAGTAGCTGAAATGTGCCAATGTGAAGATCAGTTGTGGGCAAGTGACTTATTGAGAGCCATGTTGAGAAGGAGCATTGAAGCTGATATGGGTACATTTGTCCATTATCTTTTTGTTCTTCAGTGTTGAAGCACTGTTTTACTTGTAACAGTTCTTATGACTCACCTTGAAGCAGCAACGATGACACGGACAGACAAATAACGGGGGTACTGCTTTTACTCTCTGCCCTTCTCCTTGTTGCTGCTTCAAGATGAGTGTACGTTGCCCCCCCCCCCAACTGCCTCACTTCACCAGTTTACTTCCTTTATGACTTGTCAATGCTTCAAGAATGTTACAAATTTCTTTTCATTTTCAGAAATGCTATGGTGAATCACAAAATTGGTCATGTTCCATGAAGTACTTGGCATTCAAAGTACTTCCCATCAGTGGTGTAGGCAAAAATTTATTTGACGGAAGTTGGGAGGTGTTTGTGAGGACAAGCAGCATAAATAAAGAAATAAAAATAGCTTGCTGACCAATGTCAAACCGCGTGCCTCTCTTCTTCTATAAAAAGATGGTATACCATGCTTCCCCACAAATTGTTGGCATGGCAATGTGCAATAATGATATGTGATAACAAACAGTGGAAAGAAACATGATGCACACCTTTGACTACGTGTTTTTTTTTTTTGTTTTTTTTTTTTTTCTGGCGGGTCGTCGACTCTCGCGTCTCCACAAGCCCCTCAGCGCTCAGCTGGTTTCCAGCAGCGTTACTCCGCTGGTGCAGAGGTTCTTCCCCTGTTGCCTCTCAGAGACCATCAGTAGTGACACTAGGGTACACTGGAGTGGAGCGGGCCACAGCGGCTGGCACTGTAAGAAGCACAATATAGTACTTTTGTATAGGAGACTCAACATCAGAGGAACGTGAAAAATTCATGGAAGGATGATTTTCAACAGCAGCAGTTATGTGGGGATAACCTTGACTAACTATGGATCTGAATCTTTTTCTTTTTTTTCACTATGGTCACCCACTGCTGCCTTTTCGGAAAGCACACGCAGAGGTACTCTAATTTAGCCATTTTTCTTCGTTTACAACAAAGCAAACCACACGAAGCTGAGATATCACACATTGCTGTAATATGATATGGTAGGCACTCATAACAGTGCGCATCCCAAATGCCCCAGTTTAGTTTATCGGTATTCTATTGGATAAATGTGGACACGCAGTGATTACGTCCATCTGCGTGGTTTCTCGTTTCGTTGTCGCCCCCTTCTTTTCCTTGCTGACTTGCATTAAGAATAATGTCGAGGTCGCCAAGCTGCAGGATATACCCTCTCATTGTAGTACCTTTTAACGTTACTCTGAAAATGTCGTGACCGGTAATTCAGAAGTGACATATCAATTTCCTTAAGGTGACACCCAGGTTATAAGTTATACGCAGGTAACTAACTTCAAAATCAAAGGGACGGCTTGGTCAGCGGCGCAGCGGTGCCACCGTGCTAACGTGTCCCCTTAATATGGAAGCAATTTTGATGTCACCTCTACAACGGAAGCTCGCCTTGCACGTGATCCACCCCACCCTTTCCCCCTTCGTCTTCTTGTCACGGCACGCATTTGTCGTTATGCTAAGTCGTGTGGTGCGCGTCTCCATGAACAGCATTTGAAAAATTGCCGGTAAGTTGCCTGTTTCGCGCATCAGTTGGCGAACAGTTTTTACCTAGCAGTTTATCCTCTGTTCTAGCAATTACACCACCGCGCTAACAGCTATCATGTGAGCATTACTCGTTAAGCGTTGATGAGAAAGACATCGCCACATGTCTGTTTCAGGCGTCCACGCCATGCTATTCTTGAATCAACTTAATTGTGCCATTTCTTATTGTTGTCGCAATAAACGAGGGGGGCTAATGCTGACAGCACTGTGTGCAGCAGAATTCTAAACAAAAATGCCCTTGGCGGAACAATTCGACACCAGTGACCACAGACCAGGAAAGTCTCCTTTTGGTAACCTCCCCACGCTTATACGGGCTGATGGATACGCGTATGTTAGTGCTAACTATTTTTGTATGAACATTTTCACAATTAGAAGATTTGTGTGAGAGGGCCATTGGTCAGGCGTATCACTTAAAAACATGCACAGCGACATTCTCTCTATTCACTCCTTTTTTAGAGACGAAGAATGTTATCGACGCCCACGTCTCTGGTTAACACATTCTATCACACTCGCGAAAGAATCATTAAGAATGTCATAGATGATTTTGCTGCGTATTGTTTTAATACTTATTATTTATGTACTACAGCCTTAATGAAGGTACTATGGCAACCTTCGTGTAGCAAAGTTTTCACGAGTTCCCAGTTTAAAGTGCGCATTTTTGTACTAGTGAGCTGTACACGCTGCCCATCCATTGGCCGATGTGCCAAGTGAACTTACCAACAAGGTAATGGTTGAGGAAATGGTTACCGGTGCCAAATTGTTCGGCAGTCGGATTTGTTTTGTTTTTTCTCGAAACATGCTGTACGGCTCTCGCCTGAGATAATCCTTTTGTACAGCTTATATCCAAAATCTGTATACAGCTCCCGTTACACTCCACAACAACACTGAGTCTCGTCCCCAAGCACAATCAGAGCCATATTGGCAGTGCTTGGAAAATATTAATTAAACAGGATTCCTGGACCTTGCCAGCTCAAAGGTCCTGTTTAAATAATATTCGCCAAGCGCCGCAAAAAAAGCTGGCTCTGATAGTCCTTAAAGACGAGACTCAGTGTTATTGTAGAGTGTAACGGGAGCTGTGCAGATTTTGGATAAGCAATATAGAAGGATTATCTCACAGGATACAAACAGCCTGCTAAATAAAGGCTACAAAAATGAGAGAGGAGGAAAGGTATATTTTAGAGGAAAGAGTCCCCTTAAAATAAAGGTAATTTTGATAGTTTTAGAGGTGATCATGTAGCCTTCCTTCAGAAGAAACAAAAGGTAACAGTTAGCACTTCTAAACAGAGATAATTTTTGGCCATGTTTTTTGCCTTTAAATAAAGGGGACGACATTGAGAGTGTAGTGCTGCACTGGGCAGCTGCTTTCGTGAATCAATTCTACATTGTTGGCTGGGAATGCACCCAGAAGACGATGAATCCTGCCAAACCATGTCGATGTGAACAGCTCAACTCCGCTTGGTCCCACTTTTGCTGCTTCTCTCCTGAACATGTTGAAGGCATTGTTAACAATCTGCAGAACCGCTCACACCACCGCATGCACGGCTGACTTTCTGGCGCTGTTACTTGTACTCCCGCTCCAAGCATATTCTGCACTTCATCCGAGGTCTCGGAAATACCGAAGAGTTCGCGCAGGGCGTCTGACATCTGGTCATAGACGAAGCGGTTGCGCTTCGCTCTCCTGAGGTTTGGCAGATGTGACAATGAAAAAATGGCTAGGAAGCAAGCGAGCTGGTGAAGATGATGCATAATGTAAAAACCCCGAGACTAGGGAACACGAAGGGACAGACACAACACGAAGTCTGTGTCGTCTTTCGTGTTGTGTCTGTCCCTTCGTGTTCCCTAGTCTCGGGGTTTTTACATTATGCATTGGCAGATGTGTTTCCCAGACATCTATTAGGGCAGTTATTTCGGCGTTTGTCCAAGTCGTTTTCTTTCTGGGGGCCTCTGCCACCGCCGCCATCTTGCAAGCGCGGAACAGGAACTTGGAACTGTAGCGAGTAGGCGAGGGAGAAACGGAACCACACCGCCTGCGCCAACCCTCCTTGAAGTGTGTAACCATGTTCGCGAACCAGGGACAAGTGTCTCCGTTGTTGATGTCGGTCGCGGAGACTCGCTTTGTCCGCACCTGAGGGCTATCACGATCGCTGCCTAACCACAATTGCGGGCGATGTGGATCCTGCGTCAGTACATTTTGGGTAAAAGATTGGGCAGTCGGCGAGCTCTCTGTGCAATGGGCTCTCGTAAAGAATTGTGTCTGTTCCCAGAGACAACCATGAAATACTACAGCTGTGAATGTAAAATACATTGGGAAATTGAGTGGATTTTAATGGGGCACCTCTTGAGAGATGGGGCAAGAAGAGGACACAACTTATTTTACTGTAGAGAAACGGGGAGTACTCGATAGGTTGACTATGACGGTGAAAAAGATGTCCGTGACAGGGCTGTAGCTTAGTGAAAGGGCCTAAAAAGTACAAAAAAAATCATTGTTAAATAGAGTGAACTTTAATGGGGCAAATCTTGAGATATGGGGCAAGAAGAGCACTTAACTTCTTTGACTATAGAGAAATGGGGAGCATTCGGAAGATTGGCCATGACTGTGAAAAACGCGTCCGAGACAGGGCGGTTACATAACGAAGGGGCCTAAAAAGTAAAAGAAAAACATGGTGAAATTGAGTGAATTTTAATGGAACACCTATTGAGAGATAGCGAAACAAGAGGGCACAACTTGTCTGACTCTAAAGAAACAGTGAGTATTCGCAAGATTGGGTATGACGGTGAAAAAGGGAGTCGCACAGTCAAGGAGCCTAAAAAGTATAAAATACAATGTGAAATGGAGTGAATTTTAATAGAACACCTATTGAGCGATAGCGAAACAAGAGTTCACAAGTTATTTGACTCTAGAGAAAAGGGGTGTATTCGCGAGATTGGGTATGACGGTGAACACTATGTCAGAGACAGGCTACGTCGTATAATGAAAGAGCCTAAACAGTACAAAGTACATAGTGAAGTGCTGTGAGTTTTAATAGGGCACCTCTTGAGAGATTGGGCAATAAGATCACTACATTTATTTACCTCAAGAGAAATGGTGAGTATTTGCAAGATAGGCTATGACGGTGAAAAATACGTCTGAGAGAGGGTACGTCGCATCGTGAAAGGGCCTAAAGAGTATAAAATACATGATGAAATGGAGTGAATTCTAATGGAGCACCCACTGAGAGACAGGGAAACAACAGGACACAACTTATTTGACTCTAAGGAAACGAGAGGTATACGAAAGATTGGCTATCACAGTGAAAGAGACCTCCGAAACAGGGTACGTCGCATGCGGAATGGGCCTGCAAAGTATATAAAATACGTGATGAAATGGAGTTCTAGTGGAGAACCTATTGAGACGGGAACAGGACGACACAATTTATTTACCTGAAGAGAAAAGAGTAGTACTCGCAAGATTGGGTCACATGTGGAATGTCACGACACTTCTGCTCAAAACGTCGTTCAAACATTTGAAGGGGCCGTAAACATAAACAGGTTTACAAGGTGCGCAGTTTTCTGCGTTATATTATTCCGAGTTAGGCAGTGAAAGCTCCTTCCAATTACTAGCGCTCACAACCAAAAGGCGCTTGCATACGAATGAGATATTCACTGCACTCTTTCGCTTCTTAGCTCCTCCCTAAGCTCTAACTTTACGTCATTTTGACGATCAATTTGACAATTACGATCAAGCGTTCCACGTACGATTTTATTTCACTTGCGGAAATGGACTAGATGAAGGCGACTCTTATTCTGCTCAAAATCTGAACAGTTACAACCTCAAAGTGGAGGAGAAATGCGTTCAATTTAGGTATCACACGCGCACTACGTTTTCCGCGCAGTAGCACGCAGCACACCGCGAGCGCGAATGAATATCCGGCGCTACAGTTCCGGAACCTTAGGTAGGAGCGCGATGGGTCATCTTCGTCATCTTCGAATGGTTCGGACGACTGGACTGCCGTACTTTCGTTTGAGCCACGCGGCCTCGCGTCACCAGCTCGCGTGGCACAGTGGTTAGCGTGCTGTCCATGTCACGTAATGATTTGGAGGTACTCGAGTCCGAATCGCGTCATATGATAGCAGCCCAATTGTTGACGTTTGCGCCAGTCGAAGATGTTGGATATGTCATATGACGCTGAATTTCGGAGACATGAAGCGCAAAATGTTGTTCCACACAAACAAACGGAGCACTCCGCCTTACAACTGATAATCAAGCCGGTTTATTGGCTAGTAATTTGAAACGTCATGTTAGGAGCTAGGCCTCCGATGGTGTGGTGGAGAGAGGCGCGCTGATTACTCATCTTTGAAAGCATTTATATCGGTTAGTGAGCTGGCACGAGCCAAACGAAATGTATATTTGGGTCCATGACTTGAAAACCCGAGACGAGGTAGGGACGAAAACCACCACCAGCTCGCTTGCTACCTAACTTTCCTTTCGTGTATATTTGGGTATTTTCACCCGCTTTCTTTTATGGGGTATCATTATTTGTGAACTCTTTGGCGGCCTGCTTACGGCCCCTTTAAGAATAACACGTTGTGATGTAGCCTCTCCTGCTGCCTGCGACGATAAGCGTGCTCGCATTGTCGTGCACACGAATATCACACTCATCGTCCTGCAGTAAAATACCGCATAGGTGTGAACACCGTAACGGCCGCCACCAGAGAGCCATGTTTGTTGGTGGTGTCACGTGGGGAACTCTGACCAGTGACATTGCGGCTCATTTTTTCCATATACGAGGGGTGTTCAAGTCAAACCGGGACTTTCTGTCTCCTGAGTGTACAAATTGCTCGCTCTACTTCTTTTTCGTCATTTGCACACGTGACAGGCCTCCGCGTTCACCACGTGGTGGTCCAAAGCTTATGCAAAACAGAAGACACGTGCTGGACAAGATGGCCGACAACGAGGTGAGCGCGCACGTCGAACAGCGAATTGTCATGAAGTTTCTCGTGAATGAAGGCGTAAAGCCATCTGAAATTCACAGAAGACTTCAGGCTCAGTATGACACGATACACTTAGCCGCAGCAAAGCGTTTGAGTGGTGCAAACGGGTCCGAGACGGCCGTACATCAGCGCAGGACGATTCCGGCCGGGGCGGCTCACAGCCCAGTGTCAGAGTCCCTTAGAACATCCAACTTGTGCAGCGCCAGATCCTCAAGGACCGACGGATAACATGTGTGGGAACTAGCTAGCAGACAGCCACACAGGAGGAAGCCCAGAGGTCAACTGTTTATTCGGGCGCGTAGCGCGTGCCCGCTGTTGCGATGGACATCGTCGTCATCGACGGTAGGTGGTCGCCACAGGTACTCCCCCGCCCAGACACAGCGGCAGCTGTGGTTGCAGGTTGCATGTTGTGGGGCAGGTTGCAGCAGAAGCAGGAGCCCGCGCTTGTGCAGGCGGGTGGGAGCTTCCGAAAGGAAGGTGGTGATGACGCAGCATGGGATGGAACGCAGATGGGTGATGCGATGATGGGAGGCAGGTGCGGTGCTGAAGGAGTCGCTTTGAGTCGCTTGAATCGCTTTGAGTCGCGTGAGTGGCTTTGAGTCGCTTTGGAAGAGCTTGGCAATGTGCGCCAGAAGGTTTGCGAGGCCGTGAAGAGAGATTTGCGGGGCCGTGAAGAGAGGTTGACAAGTTGGTTGTAGAGAGGTTGAAAGCCGTGTTGGCTGCGCGTGTGTGGCGTTGTTCGCCGCGCTGATGAGCTGCCGAGACGTCGGCTGCAGGGAGGGTGACGTCGGCTGCCGTGACGAGCGCGACCGCTCGGCGAGCACGAGGCTCTGGTGTCACGGCCGGCAGGTGATAAGAGGCAGATAAGGCAGGTGATGTGGTGGTAATAAGGTGGCGTTGGTGCGAACCTTCCAAGCTGACCTGATGACGTGGTGCTGACGGCGATGGCTGCCGAAGGTGGAATTGGCGCATGGTGGTGGTGTGCCGTGCGGTGAGTGACCTCTGTTGCCGGGTGGAAAAGGCAGCTGTGGCGACCACCTACCGTCGATGACGACGGTAGGTGGTCGCCACACATGCATCGAACTGGCTCGAAAGACGGACCTTTCTGTGGGAACTTTGAACACTATCATTCATGAACACCTCCAGTTTCGGAAAGTTGGTGCCCGTTGGGTCCCGAGGCAGCTCTACGTGTTTGACCGGCAGAGAAGACTGGAAATCTCCCAAGAGCTAAGGTATCGCTTTGACACTGAAGGACAGCCGTTCCTTGATCGGATGATCAGGTACGATGAAACGTGGGTGCACCATCTCATTCCTAAATCTAAACGAGCATCAAAACAGTGGAAGCATCCGGAAGCTCCCAAGAAGTTCCGAACACCCCGTCTGCGTGTAAGGTCATAGCCACGGTTTTCTGGGACAAGGCTGGCGTTGTTCATGCTGATTTTCGGCCCTGTGGTACCGCCATGAATAATGCATAATACTGCCAGGTTCTCAGGGATGTGCATAAGGTGCTGAAGCAAAAGCGACTGGGCCTCATCACCAAATGAGTCCTCCTCCTACAGGACAATGCACGCCCGTATGCCGCGCATCTCACGACAAGAACCTTACAGGAACTTGGCTGGGAGCTGCTGCTACACCCCTCTTACAGTCCAGACCTCGCCCCCGGCGATTTCCACCTCTTAGGGTCACTGAAGTCGTTCCTTAGGGGCCGCCACTTTAGCTGCGGCGACGAGGTCAAGAATGCGGTCCGATCATGACTGCTACGCGCCGGTAAGGATTTCTACGCTGCTGGCATCCAAGCCCTCTTGAAACGCTTGGACAAGTGCATTAGTGCAGCTGGCGAATACGTTGAAAAATACAACTAATTTTTCGCCTGTAAGTTCATTTTAGTTTTGCGAAAAATCAAAAGTCCCGGTTTGACTTGAACACCCCTCGTAGTTTGTGGAGCTTGGATCTAGTGACGAGCTGTGCATAAGGATGCTACACTCCTCGTGGAATGCGATTGCTTTGACGGCTGTTCAACGGTTAACTGCAAGTTTGTTGGTCCCCATTTTGCGCGTTCTTTGACGGACGTTGGTGAAAACGACCAACACTAAAGCATCTACAACGACAAGAAACTCCATGAAACAAAACATGAAGCTAAGCATCCCATTTGCCATTGGCCATCCCAAAGATACACCGAACTCTCTCTTTTTTTTGTTTTTTGTTTTATGCAGCGCTGCTGCTGTGGTTCGTGTACCATTCATGCATGCCTTTCGTTGGTATTGCATCAACAATACCCAAGTAACACGAAATGTTGCACCAACGTTGGACTGACGTTGTCTTTTCCACTCTTCAATGTTGGAGTAACGAGGGATTCCAACATTGGAACAGTGTGGGAATGTCGCCTCCTTTAATGTTACATCTACATTGGTAAGCAATGTTTCTTCTGACGTAACAACCACATCCTTACAACGTATGCGACTCGACGCTGGAATTACGCCAATATATTAGGGTTCCAACGTTGGTCCCACGTCTGCCCTAACATTGTTCCGACATGTGGGCAACATCTGCCCCTATGATGCTCCCAATTTTGCGCTGACACTGCTCCGACGTTACAGCAACATCTGTTCCAACAGTGTTCCAACGGTAGTGTAATGTATGCCCAAACACTGTTCAGATATGATCTGCCCAGCAGTATCCCGACATTCGAGCAACATCTGCCCCGATATGCTGGTCCCACGTTTGCGCTGACACTGCTCCGACGTTAGATCACATCTTCTCCAACAATGTCCCAACGTTAGTACGATGTATGCCCACACACTGTTCCGATATTATCTGCCCAGCAGTGTTCAGATATTTGAGCAACGTCCGCCCCTATATGTTGGTCCCATGTTTGCACTGACAGTGCTCGGACGTTACAGCAACATCTGATCCCACAATGTTCCAACGTTAGTGCAATGTATGCCCACACATCGTTCCAATATAATGTGGCCAGCAGTGTTCAGACATTTGAGCAACATTAGCCCCTATGCTGTTCCTACGCCTGTTCTAACGTTGTTCTGGCGTTACACCAACGTCTTCCCCGTGGCATTCCGACGATGCAACGACATGTCTGCTTGAGCATAGCTAGTGTCGTAGTATGCAGCATGCAAGCAAATGAAATGTTGTGAATATAATGGTTTATTCACATATGAGGATGTTCATGGCTTCTGTGTGTTGCCTACTGATGTTCAGGCCTGAAAAAGACAAAAGATACAATTTTCTTCTTGCTCATCTGCAGTTAAATTTAAATATTTCAATGTGGACATCATAGCACTGGTGGAGACATCACAGTGACTTTAATGTTCAATGGCGCCACGTCAAAATAAGGGGACTGAAAATGGCAAACATACAAAGGGACTTCTTGGGGACAAAGGGAAGCAGGACTTCTGTTGATTGATTCATTGATTTGTTTTTTTTACGGCTCAAGAGAAACTGAAGATATGCTGCGCCTTCAAAGCATTTATGAGCAAAGCAATTATGTTCAAAAGTGCAGCAATTACAGCTTACTGACAACGTTTATTTAGCGTACCGGGAAGATACTAATTAAGCGCAACTACATTTTTAATTGTTATTAAATAAGTGTTGCTTCTGCCATTTTTCCTGCACAAATAAGAATAATTCCCTCAAAATATTCATAAATAAGGACACAAAACATAATTGCCGAAACACTTGACACGCCTAAGACTTCTTTAGTATACTGTTGCATTTTTCCATGCTCTCTATCGTGCTATCGTGAACAACGGGGAAAATTAACTGACCGTCCTACTTGTTGAAAGGCACTCCAACCTTGCAGGAAGCCGCGTAGGAACAGCACAGTTCCCTTAGAAGTCGGCCCAGGACGCACATTCCCCCAGGGCGTGAGTCGTGACGTTGCCCACATACGTGTCCAGTGTCAACGTGAGGCCGACAACGGCCGACAACGGCAAGCCCTATCACCACCACCACCACCGCGTCGTTCCGACGTCCATTTTGTCTTCTTTCTTTGCGACTACACCTGCATAAAAGTGAACAAACGCAATAGACAAATTCGAAGAGATAATTATGAAAGAAAAGAAGCGTAAATATAGTGTGTACAGGCTGGACCTTTGCTCAACATCTGTCTTTCATTCATGTATCACACTCGGTGCTGATATACAAATGACAACACTTGCCCTACGAACAAATTTGAAGCAGCCAACAACGCTGAATAACAATTTGGAAGCACACTATGAATCAACGTTCTATTTGCATACTCTACAAATGTAAATGTAAAGATGGACTCAAGTTCAACGTGTACATACCTGCTGTTTCTACAAATCATTCTTGAACCGCACACGATGGACTTGCGAGCAGCGCCGGTAATCTCCGTCGTAACAACCTCCTATATATCCCAGCACTGTGAGGAAGACCTGTGCTTAGCGACATCACAGACGTTATCCAACCAGCACAACTCGATTCAATTCCAAACCAAGCCAAGAAAAAGCAAAATTAACTTCAACTGACGATTATAATCTGAGGAGAACGCGGAGAATGGCGTCCGGTTTGGCCGGCGGTCCCCTGCGGCTTCCCCCGATCCCCGCTCCCGGGTTACTAGATGCGAGGCCCTGATTCCGCCAAAATGAGAGAAAAAGTATCCCGAAATACCCAAATAATATTTCGCGGTGGAAAAGGAGATTTATTGCTTTGTTCATGTGTAATTTTGTGTTTAGTGCATTACTGCTGCATACTGCCGTTTTTAAACTTTTCGAAATGTATATCTAGGGGCACCAAATCTGTGGAACATATCTGTGCAACCCTTTGTAAACCTCCGAATTTACCTGCAACCTGTTTTTGAGTGTGTCATGGAACATCCTGTTCCGGAGATGTGTATTGCTCGGGGCTGATAAATCAGTTGTCCCATTCACGCATAAGACACTTTACTGTATGAGAGAGGCCGCAACGGCAGAACCAGAACAGGCAAACCAATGCTGGAGGACG
Source organism: Ornithodoros turicata (assembly GCF_037126465.1). Taxonomy (NCBI): domain Eukaryota; kingdom Metazoa; phylum Arthropoda; class Arachnida; order Ixodida; family Argasidae; genus Ornithodoros; species Ornithodoros turicata. The sequence goes on along the minus strand of NC_088201.1, from coordinate 95,046,461 downwards.
TTGCTAATTTTATGTAGACTCTCCAAACTTACTGTGAAACACATATATCGGTACTGCTGTTTCGTACCCACATTCTGACAGCGTTCGACCGGTCGTGACTGCCCCACATCGCAAAAAAGGCCCGTACCAATGCCGGAACAACGTTACGAATTTGATGAAGACCCCTCAACGTTTCTCCGACATTGTTCCCATGCTGTGAACGCCACGTCGCTACAGTTATTTCGTACCCATATTTTGACAACGTTGGACCGGTAGCGACTGCCCCACATTGCAAGTAAAATACCATAGCAATGCTGGAACAATGTTACAGATTTTATGTAGACCTCTCAACGTTTGTCCGAGATTGGTCCAACGCTGTGAACGCCACGTTGGTGCAGCTATTTCGTATTCATATTCTGACAACGTTGACACGGCGACGACTGCCCCACATTGGAAGAAACGCACCATAGCAATACTGGAAGAATGTTACAAAATTGATGCAGACCCCTCAACGTTTGTACGACATTGTTCCAATGCTGTGAATGCCACATGGATACAACTATTTCGTATCCATATTCTGACATCGTTAGACCGGTGGCGACTGTCGCACATTGGAAAAACGGCACCGTACCAATGCCGGAACAACGTTATAAATTTGATGTATACCCCTCAACGTTTCCCCGACATTGTTCCAACGCTGCGAATGCCAAGTCTATACAGCTATTTCGTATCCATATTCTGACAGCGTTGGACCGGCAGCGACTGCCCCACATTGGAAGAAAAGCACCATAGCAATGCTGGAAGAATGCTACAAATTTGATCTAGACCCCTCAATGTTTGTCCGACATTGGTCCAATGCTGTGAACGCCACGTCGGTACAGCTATGTCGTATCCATATTCTGACAACGTTGGATCAGTGGCGACTGCCCCACATTGGAAAGAAAACATTGTATCAGTGCCGGATCAATGTTACAGATTTTATGGATAACTTCTAGCGTTTCACCGACATTGTTCCAGTGCTGGGAATTTCACGTTGGGATAACATCATAAGATGCCTATTCCAGCAACATTTCCAAAGTTTATATTCGTAATCAAGGGTTGCATAAATATTGCGGCAATGGCTGTGAATTAACGTTGGTATTCCAATATGAATGGAACGTCGCAGCGACATTGCCAACATTGGCCAACCTAACCAATGTTGCACCAACATTATTCCTACACTTTGTGTTGCTTGGGTAGTAGTGAGGCGTAGCCTGACATGTACAATAAACATCAGATTTTTATTTGCTGAAAGAGCACGAAGTATACATCCTAATAAATTAGAAAATGTGTCGCATGTCGCTTGATGCAACAGTTCGTGTCACATACCGTTCCGAACTAGAACGTTCCGATTTACAGCGAAAGGACTCGGTCCTCTCCTCAGTTACAGCAAAATGAACCATTTGTGAAAGAGATGGGCAGGGCTAAACTTCACAAGCACATTATCCGTTCATAACGCTGTCGAGATTCCGAGTTCAGTGAACACCATCGGTTTCTGTCGTCGAATTGGACCCTGGATACTGAGTCGTGTTGCGCTCTTCCGAAGAAGGAATGTGCTTATCGGGTAGGAAGACGGAACTATCGTCACTTCTTGTTATGTCGTCGACTTCTGTGTCAGGGTCGAAAGGCCACAGGAAGACGGCAAGAACACCAAGAATCAGGGCCACCGAAAGCAAAGACATAACGTACTGGCTGAAGGTGGCTTTCTTGTCCCCGTCCTCTTCCGGCTCCAATTGACACCCGGGCGGCTCCTCCATAGCGACGTAGCGCGTCGGATGGTTCAAAGGAGGAAAGCCTCAGTGAGAGTCCACCATCGGAGTGACACAGCCGTCGAACGAAACGTGACATTGTTGTTGTTGTTGTTGTTGCTCATTGTTCTTCTTCTTCTCTGCCTCAGACACAAGACACTCGAAACTGAATGCTCACTCCAAAATCGCAGAAGATGAGGACGGCAGATGTTACGATAGCTTACTGACCGAAGCTAGAGACAGAAATTGACATGGACCGCCTTTTTTCTCTAGCACTCTTGAATATGAACCGAAACCCGTCTCGTTCCGTCCGGCTGACTTAACAAATAACCGGCATGGGTTCGCCAGAGAAAGGCAAGCCTCCGTATCAGGCAGATGAGAATTGCAGGAGTCCGCTGCACCTTAAAGGTCATCTATGCCGATATCCCAAATAGTCGAAACGGTTGTGATATTCTGAAAGCCCACATCCAGCTCTCCCCAAAATACACCTTCATTCTCTCAGTTCGGTACAGTATCATGTCAAAAAAATAGATAATTCATTCCGAAACACACATGGGCGCAGCCATTTTTATGACGTAGATGCACCCGAACGGGCATTGTGACGTGTACGCGCCTTCGTACTTGTCAGTGGATTTCAGCTACGGCTTCTCGCGGCTTCACGTATCTGTGCTTGAAGATGGCGGACAGCCGGGTTCCACCGTTCCGCGATAAGTAAACAGTGCAGTAGCTGCGAACTAATTCGCGAATCAACCTCTGTCCGATGTTGTGACTGGAATTCGTCGTTTGTGTTTTGTGAGCACGTACAATTTGTATCAAGTCGCGTCTGCGTTAGCCCCTTTACAGCACTTGCCCATTGTAGAGATTCACGTTTCGACAGCCGTGTTAGCAAGAAAATGCCGACAGCGTTTTATTCCTGGAGGAAAAAATTGTGCTATGTATTTGAGAAACCGCATACTGCTATGGGACAAGTTTTACGTACGATTTATCAATGTGCAACAGCGTCGACGATGGTATGTAACGACGAGAGACGTAAAACGAAATACAAATCACATTTTAAACTTTTTGTGGGATTCTGTGCATTTTCCAGAAGCTTTCTTTGAATCACACACTCCCATGTCACGCTGCGTTGTGTGGCACGCTACAAACTACTGCATTTTATGTCTAACATCTGGATATTATTTGTAATGAACACCGTCGCACAAAAACATGCACACGAAAGCTCCAGTAGCCATGTTGTTGCACAATATGCAGAGGCAAAAGAAGTACCAGAGCACATATTGCCACTTAGAAATGGTGTTTTTAGAAATGTGGTGTCTGAAGAGTTAAAGCATAGCATAGATCCTGGAAATCAGGTGCACCTTATCCTTCTGTAGAGTGCTCTTTCAATTCACAACTCAGCCCATGGGGTGTAAAAGTGTTAGAGGCAATTAGGTGACTTGTCGTCCTGGGTGACATCACTGGCCAGCCTCGGAATTAATTCCGTGCTCAGGAATTATTGTACAAATCACTTTGTATGTAGGACATGATAAGCAACATGTAAGTTGTAACCTTGTCTGCAGCATTCTCGATTGCCTCTTACCTTTACAGTTCGAGACACGTTACCAAACCATTTGCAAAGGGCACTCTTACAGGGGCCGTGTAACTTGAGTTTTTAGTTTATAAAATTTATAAAAATATAAGTATACAATATGTAATATGAAATTTATATAAAATAAAAATAACATTTCTAAAAACAATTTATAAAGAATAAATAAAAAGGCTTCATGGAAGCAATCCGTTAGCATACCCATTGCACATGAAGCACAATTATATATGCTTGGACATCATCTAATTAATCTTCTGAACCATATGTGTGGCTGCATACAAATTTTTTTATGCGCATCCTCTACCTTCCTATTCCTGCATGTACACACGAATAACAGTGAATATATGTGAAGTGGCAAAAAGCAACGCTAGACTCTACCACCATTGTGCCCCTTTAACTTTTCCACATTTATGTCCGGTGAACAGGGAATATCCCACTAGAAAAGAAGACATTTGTGCATTGTTTGGCAAGCAAACAAATATATTTATTTACATTTTCCATAAATCAACAATGTTGTGACCTGGTGCAAATAAGTAAAGTACTTACAAATTATTCCTATGTGCTTAAATGCAGATATGACAATTCTGTTTTTGTACCTCAGCACAGTACAGTTTCAAAATTAACAAACTGCACAGCATCAGCAAAGAGGGGAATCACATAAAGCTCCAATAATAGACTGTGCAGACAAAGCTTAAAAAAAACAAAGTACTTCAAGAAAAATCTGAATAATCGGTTGCCGTTGTGATATGTACTACTATGCACAGTTCATGAATGGAGAATGTTACCTCATTGCATTGCCTCCATGTGAGCACTAGAACAGGCAGCTTTTTAGGTCGCTCTTTTCGTGTTTTTCTATTGTCTTTTTTTGTTTTCTGTTTTTGCAATAGCAAGCATGGCCATAGTAAAACACAAGCAGCCAAGGACAGGTTGAGACATCTACAATGCGACCCCTAGCTCTAAACTGATATATTTATTAGCAGACTCTGGAATATACACATATATGCTGCTAAGGAAATGACAATTTAACCAATAGAATAACAGACAAGAAAAGGGGGTTATATATCTTCCCCGCTCCTCCCCATTCTATTTCACAGGCAGTCCTAGTATCATTATGAGTGTGTCCGTGCGTTCCCTTTCAGATAACGTATCTCGCACAGAAGCAAATCCAACAGCGGACTGCTTACGCATGCAACTATCTTGGATTTCTCTAACCACTTGTTATTTAACCGCTGCCTTGAGCTGTGTGTTCTGGAAATTTAGGCAGCATCCAGAGTCCCTGCAATGTGTTGCCATGTTTCTCGAGGGCATCAAAAGTCTGTCCTTGGCTGCCTGTGTTTCACTATGGCTCTTAGATACAAACTACCCCATTTCAACACAGTAGAAAACACAGATTTGTAAATAGCATCTGTTGGTTGCACTGTACATACCCCCATATAAAGAATCATAGTGGATACTACACCTTGTGTGATAATGTGAGGAACACAAAAAAGCTAGATTTGAAACCACTCTTACGTCGTAGTAACAGTATTTGTGTGAAACTGCGCAATTCCTGTACTGCAAATAATTTAAACCATATGTTTCATCTGCCAGCTTGATGATCCCCTGAAAAGCAATTCACACTTGGCGGGAACTACCGGTTCTGAAACCTATCCCTGACATGTGTAGCAATAAGGGAGGAAACCCAAGGGCTGCGGTGGAAAAGACAAACACACACGGGCTATGTTCTCATTGTGTATCAGCTGCTCTGGTTACTAAGAAGAACATGTTCCAAATTTATATAACATGGCTTGACATGATACGCCAACGAAAGCTAACCAATAAAATTAGTAGTTAAATGTACAATACGTAAACACTTGCCATAACATGACAGTTTCCTTCCTGCATTCATGCGCTGCCATTGAACCCACATAAACAGTGTACTGAATTTTTTTATAGCATTACACGTTGTTTGACAGAACTTGAACAAGATTATATAGCACACGATAAAACTAGAGTGAACATAATGTGCAGAAAAAATGGCTAGGAAGCAAGCGAGCTGGTGAAGATGATGCATATGTAAAACCCCCGAGACTAGGGAACACAAAGGGACGTGTTTGTGTCTGTCCCTTCGTGTTCCCTAGTCTTGGGGTTTTACATCATGCATAATATGCAGGTTTCCATTTACGCTTAACGGCTGTAGCAGTAATGCATGAAGGCCACTGCTAAGTTGTGTTGAGAAACACCACTTTATGTTTGCCATGTCTAAATGAAACGTACCTGACCTGATCCAAATTAAGCGTTCTGAGTTTGGAACACACAAAGAGAAAAACGCAACACACGCCACAACATTAACAGATAGGCAAATGAGCTGTGGCGAGCTCCACCTTGGGACAAAGTCAACAAGTAATTCACCAAAAGTCAATGAGCGCCTGAAATTTAACATCTCTGACTGGTAGCAGGACAGTCCACGTTCAATTCCTGGTGCTAGCACTGACTGGCTTTTTCATGAATTATTTGTTGGAAGTTTCGATGTGCTTGAGAACCATTCGTCAACCATTCTATCCTCATGAGGTGATGAGGGTTTGTCATTCCAAAGAGACTCCCTTTCTGGCATGTGTCCATATGGATGCTTATCACTGCAGAAGAAAAAAAAAAGGAAAAGCAGTTAATGACAAGAAATGGATAGTCGTATTTACTGTATAATGATTGTGCACAACAGAATGAAGACTTTCGCACTGAAGGCTGTACTTCTTGAGGTCTAACATCAAGTTACAAAATTCCAGAATATATGACATGTTGTCAGGTAGAGAATAAGTAGAGTTATTGAGTTGTCGAGTTGAGCTGAGGGGGGGAGTTGTACCCACTTTTTATTTTATTGTATATGATCATATGATTATCTTTATGTCTGTACCAACCCTCGCTCTCTACATTACAACATGTTTTATATATTCTGGGATTTTGTAACTTCATGTTAGACATTAACAAGAGCAGCCTTGTGCACGAAAATCTCGTCTCATTAAAATTTAGATGCTCTCAACAGTCTTCTTTCTGCTGTGAATCTCTATCGCAGCATACCTACACATTTCTGTTCTACGTACTGTGACTTTGCAGTAAGAGTATGGACTTTGGGTAGAAAGACTACACAGCACTGCTCAGGTATTTTTGCCTATCGAACAGAATGTATGTATGCAGTATGCACACAGTATTTGTGCACTGGACCCACTAAAAATGTAGTGAATGTGGCATTGACCACGGTAATGCACCAAGTTGAACACAATTATTGTAGAATCCAGGTATTTTAGCTTACATGTCAAACCAGTACCACATCCAGTGTGACCAAATAAATAGTTTCCATTTTTCTTAGCTCTCAGAAAACAGACAGTGAATTAATAAGAGTAGACAATGTTAACATGAATTCTGGGCTATTCTTCAATTAAAGATTCATAGATAGTAAAGGCACCTTCCTCAATCGACGTTCATGACACTGAAAATTCTAAAACGTTAGCAGAGGCGACATCACCTTCGGTGTGTCAAAGTATTGTATGTCCAACAGTAATCCAGCTAACAGTAACAAAAATTTGCAAAAGACAAATTAACTGAACTAATGTAACGTACCTTCTATATCAGACAGTGAAGCTTGTAACACCCCATCCACAGGAACTGGTGTCCAGACACAAAAGTGCTTGAACTGGGAGATAGCAGCTAATCGGAATGGCGACCTGTGTTTTCCACCCTGAAAGCACAGGTTGTAACTTTGAGGGCAGATTTAAAAGTGGTGTCAAGATGTCTGCATGCGAGTCCACATGAAAAGTTGAACATAGATGAGTACTCAAATTATAACATCACATTGTCATACCTGTTGGTGGAGGTAGACTGCAACTAACGTGTCAGCAATTTCTTCATGCACCAGATGCAAGCCAGATCATGCTTCATTTCCGCCTTCAGCGTGCACCTGTGATAATTCAGAAGTCAGATTACCAATACTATTGTGTTGTTAATCTTGGTTATATCAGAGTAAGCGCAGTAGGACAGCTGCACAATCGATTCATTAAGCTTGCTAATTTTTATATCTGAACCTCGACTTACCTTTTTTTGCTCTCGTTTTTTGCCTTGATCCTCCGTGGCACGTTCAAAGTGTTATGCGTCGGGCACCTCAGATTTTCATCAGACGATTTCGTGCCGAGATTCCAAATTGCCTCTGGACTCGCGCGTAACCTATGATAACATTCGTGGACGAAATCCTTGCAGTGGAAATTAGCAGGCACCACTGTCAGCCAAGAGCTTCGCACTGCTTGTTCTTTTGGCAGCTTATAATAGGTAACACTTGAATGCTTCGATGAATTGTTCTAACAGCGTAGCACCGTCGCATCTTCGACAACTTCGCCGTGGCATATCACGTAACATATGGCTTCAGTCCATAAAAGGCAAGGTCAGAACAAGGAAGCGCACTTTCCAAACGACGCTGTGCCAAAAAAAAAAAACATTCACATGCTTTGTTTCCGGCTTAGCAACGACAGAACAGCTGTTCGCTTATGTACGATGCACAGAGGAGGAAACGAAAGAAGCCAAGCGGCCAAGCCAAGAGTCCACGCCAAGCCAAAGACAGATAAACCGAGAGCAGCGACGTCGGTGCGCCCGTGCGCAGGGTTAGCCGACGGCCTGACGGCGGGGCATGGGAACTAAAAAAACTGTTTTCTAAAAAACTACGAACAGTTGGAGCAAGATATTTCGCACACATATTCAGTGTTCGGTAATGAACACACAGTGCGAGTATCGCTCAGTTCTGCGGCACTTCAAAAACGGCATATCTGACCTTTAAACTGCGAAAAGCCAATAAATTGCACCTCCCAGATACTCATACCTCAAAGAGTTTATTCGATTAAAGAGTTCAGGCATACACACACTGATGCATTACATTCCGTGTTCTCTGCTCAAGATTATTGTGCAGAAAAAGCATGACGTCAAAGAACTGTGGATAGAGACCGGTTATAATACTTAAAGGGGCAATAAACAGGTATACGAGGCGCACTTCTTTTAAGGACATAGTGATACGTTGCCGACGGTGAACGTTTTCAAAAAAATGTTGTCGCAAAAAAGTAAATAATGTCTCCAAACCGACTGAATATTCACTGCACTCTTTCGCCCTCATGCCCCGCCCTGCGATGTCCTGGCGACAATAGAGACACGTCATTTTGACGTCGCGCATCATCAGCCATTTAGAATGCGGGACACTTACACATTAATTTTGTTGTAATATCTAGAAGTGAGGTCAACTCTAAACATATTCCCACTTTGTCCTATCCAAGGTAGCCAGTTCAAACTGTTCCAAAAACCCTCAATATTCTATTTCACATGCGCACTATGTTATCTGTGCTGTATTGCTCCGCGAGGTCACCGCGATGTTCCCGCAACCGGTGCCCTCGCGAGCTGCAGCTTGTCTCAGTGGGGTCCGTCATTGGCTAGGAGAGCGAAATCTCCCCCACATCCAGCGCCTAGAATTCGGCGTTGCTATACGCTGGAATATAGTGACGTGATCCGGTTCCAAGGATAAGGAGAGGCTCGCGCGGATTATGCTCTTTGAATAGCATTGTTTCGTGTTAAAGACGCTGGCTATAAGCAAAAGAATTTCATATTTGGATATCGTGAGCTACGTTTTTTCATTGGGCATAATATTTGGAGAATGTTCGTCGACCTGTCGTGTGCCCCTTTAAAGTACATAGCTAGCTGCGCCGAAGCTCCTTTCGCTGTGTCTGCTGCGCGAGACATTCTGCGAGCCAGCTTTTCTTCGGGTTGCAGAATATCATCGTCGTCAGTCGCACTGCGTTATGACTCCAATCTTCTCTAAAATGGCGTTTAGGTGTACAGACCATTGAGTTTATGTCCTTGAGTGCAGTAAACGGAACCTTAATAAGGTCTGGTGAGGCAGCGCACAGGCCCAGCCCGTGCCGGGGGTAATAAAGCTGTGGCGAGCCCGATTAGGGCCCACGGGCCAGCCCGGCCATACCGATCGGTACTCACAGCCACCACTGAATTTGAACTGCTTTTGGAATCTAGTTCTGCTCCATAACGGAATGTGGCTGAGACGAATAGTTTTGTGATTTAAGCGATATAATTGAATACTCATTCACGATATTCATTTACGTCTTTTCACTTTCAAGTTATATATCAGTGACGGACAGAAAGTTGGGTGGCAGGCTCATTATCGCGCCTGTCACGTCGACACAGGACGAGAGACCACCAAGCCGTTGAGGAAGAACCCACGTAGCACATGGTGAGATAATAGACCTCTAAACATGAGAAAGTTGAGACTTTATCGGTCGCGGTCGAGTCGCATCGGTTTCGGGCGATTTCGAAACTGTAGTGTCATTTTATTCCTTATGAACTGCTCAGAACGCCATCGAAAATCCCACACGAAACAGCGGCGTTGCTCGGCTGTTATTCGAAGCAAAATATACGTAGCCGGATGTTGTGTGTATTCCGTTAATCCCTCTCTCAAAAAGCGTGAAAACGTATTTATCTAATGACGCTTGATGACGCTTTTGATCCGCCGCCGTCTGCAAGCTCTGCAACGCATTTGGATGTCAACATGTCTGACTCGAACGAACGTTACCTGCCGTCGCTATTCAGAAATCTCCTCGAGGACAGCAGTGATGTAGTAACAGGAGACAATGATCCTTATCCTACGGATCCGTTGCAACGACACTGCATACTAGAGACAGGGAGACGAACCTGGTCGCGACGAGGGCGCCGTTCTTCAGTTACGACCCAGACTGAACAAATCGATCCCATGGATGTCCCATGGATGTCTCCTGTGGGACGCTGGGATGTCCCGTGGAAGGGGCCTAGCGGGAGGAATGACGTCCCGCGGACACCGTATTGTTACCTCCCCGAACATCCCAGTAACATTCCACGTCGGCCCCGGTTGAAAATGCGGGACTCGTGACGGATGAGGCGCTCATTCCGGTTTAGGATTTAATTTTTGTTGTTAATATATAATTTGAAGACAAAAAATACTACAGCCAGACAGTATTTTTATGTTTGTTAAATAAGAGACGGTACAGGGCAGTGATGCAGCAATGCTTACATGCTGCAGCAGCTGCAGCTGCTCCTGCACCTTCGCAAAAATATGAGGAAAGCGTTGCTATTGAGAACACTGGGGGAAAAAATCAAAGGAATGTGTAGATTCTCTCTAGAGACAAATAATGTGACATGTGCTTTTAAATTTAATGGAGTACCAAAAGTTTAACGGAGATGCAATACGGCTCATATGGAAAAAAGAGTATACAGCAGATTATATCAAAGTAGCGGCAAGTACAGTCTTCTGGCTAGCAACAATCAGCAGACTTAAGGAAAAGCACACATTCAACGTCGCAACCAGCTGCTACCCTAGAAACAACACATAAAACGCGTCAAATGTAAACGACTCCAACCCAAGTATCCCTTCTACCGAGATCAGGAGAACGATTATAAATTCTAAAACGCCTCTCATATGTACTCCACACAACACCTTTATAAAGATGAACACATACGAGTAGTGTTTCGGAAAAAGTTTCACACACATTGCAATGCGCATTTAGCCCTGCACTCTGGGAGAGAAAACACAATAACGCAACAATATGGACAAAACGAAGTAGTCAACAGAGTGTCGAACCGAAATGTTTTTCGTTCCGGTTTTCGTTCCGGTTACATCATAAACGATCCGGTACCGGTTTTGCTCCGAAGCAAAAAAATAACGGTTCATACCGGTTTTTAACCGGTTCCGCTTCTGCTGGGAATATTCATCCCCACACACAAAAAAAAAACAATGTTACAAAATGCAAACCCGTTTATTCCGCATACACGGTATTTAATATCAATAGACAGCTGTGAAATTGATAGCTCCTGGTTCCTGTAGGTTGCTGTCTGTTCAAATGGGCTTTCTCCTTTATTGAAGCGCATGCTACAAACGGACTTGTTTGTCGTGATGTCATACGTAAAGTATTTTCTTGCGGGATTGGAGCGGTTGCGTCCCATCCGAATGTCTGCTGCTACTGTCTATAGCCAGCAAGCACCACCGCACGAGTACGACGCAAATCGAGGAACACCTTCATTCACAAACGCGCTCGACGGCTCCGTTTTATTTTCTTCGTGTCCTGTCAACAAAAGAGTTGCCACTTTGCACGGGCTTGCCCTCCCGTATACGTAAATGTATTCAACTTAGCTGCTCTCAAACAAGGGACGCGTTGCGCGACATTACCGATAAAGAAGCCGTTATGCAGCCCCCTTGGGTCGCTGTTTAGTTGAGGAGAGTTTGGGGGGATCAAAATAAAACGAACACTACGGCACATTGCTAGAGAGTCACATGTACCTCGAAGTCTTTGTGCGTGCGCGAACTATAAACCATTACAAAGGGAGCCTAAGGGTCATACTATACCGACATACATTCCACCTAACCGTAACCCTCGTATAGTATCCATGACATGACTTCAGAGCACACGACGTCTGTTTCGTTCGCCTATCCGTAGTTCAAACCGGCGAAGTTTTTTCTTGGACCGAAAACCGTTAAATATATTTTTCGGTTTCCCTCCTGCTATGTGACTCCCTACACAGGGTACCCACAGAAAATGTCAGAATATAACATGGCGATGTATAAAGACTACAGGTGTATCAAAACACAAGCTCAAACTGTTGAAAACACAAAAAGAAAACATACTACTTTCAAGCTTCTTTCATCTCATCCAATAAATGCAGTGTGAGGGCTCTTCAACATGCTCTTCTCTATATTGTTACATCACCACTCAAAGGAAAAAAACAAAACATATTTGCAGTTTCTATACCACAGCACAGACGTTGGTTGCAGCAAGACTTGGAGGATTATATGGTTAAATGTTCCGTAGAAATGCTCTTCACAGGACCTTTGCAGCATGAACATATTGTGTTTCTGATGGAGTATAGTTAATATTATGTACATGTACATGTACATGTACAATGCACATCTCTCCTCTACACTGTGGAACAAAATCATACAATGTGCACAAAACGAAACAGAATACTGTGTGATGGCCAACTCAAGACACCCCCCTGAAAAATCACAATACAAACTTACTATGTTTATAGATATGACTATGAGTATGCCACAACACCTGCCCAAACTACGAGAAAGGAAAGAAAAAAAAAAAGAAATATGTTAAGGGGGGGGGGGGGGGGGGCACGTTTCTGCAGATAATCACAACCTCAATGCAATATGAGGGCGCTTCAAGTGCTCTGACTGTCCGCACTTCACCACACCATGGTCAAACAAGGATGGAGAGAGAAACTTCACAGATTATGTCCTTGCACGCAACTTTTGCTCTTCACGGGCGTTCTGTTGCATGCCGCAGCCAAGATCTGATTCCTTCTTCTGCGTCACGCTTTGTACCTTGTGCACGAACATTTTTGTTTGGTCCGGTGAAGCAGCCTAAGAATCAAAACAAAGTAACATATGTTAATGTTAGGTCCATGCGTCACTTGAAAACAGATGAATTTCGAATTACTAAATGTCAGTCGTAGGACGGACAGCACGAGTATTGAGGAATGCACTTACTCAAATTGTGTTGTCTACATATGTCAGCGATTAACTTACTCAGCACATAAAACGGCATCACTTGAGTGCTGTTGAGGTCACACAGCCTCTGCTTCTCATTTCTTCCTTCCTACGGGAACTGGGACGCTACGGTGTATGCCATTAAAGTTGCTATCATTCTCCTTGCAGCATCTTTACAGTTTGCGCCTCCAAGGCTCTGTAGGAGCCTCTTCTACAAATACAGCACAAGGAAATGAACTGTAGTGTCACACAGGGCACATTCGTTGTCCCAGTCAGCATTTCAATATAGTAAGATGAAATTAAAGCATAACTTCAAATTAATATATATGGAATTGAATTGAAGCGCAATACCTGTACAACAAGCAGGACGTAATAAAAACATTCTGATTGCAAAGAAACTGAAAAGCTGCAGTGCGGTAACGAGAAAATTCGTATATTGCAATGTTGGGGTACAGCATAAACATGTGTTGGGCTAATTTGCGATTGGCTTAGGTAAAACACTGCTTGCCCTCCAGATAAAAGTGCACTAGCTCCTTGTTAAAAATGTAGACTGGGTCACATCCACATAGTGAGGTCAGCTATTGTGCAAGAAAAGTAAATGTTAATTAGGTAATTTTCATTTGATTTGAACTGCGCGCATGCAACATCTCAAACAGTCTGACAAGTTTACACGTGGTTTCTGGCTGTAAGGGCGAGAACATTATCAAATTCCACCAATTCTTCAGGTGTTGCGCACGGATTCTCAAGAACTGGAGTTTCGTCTTCTTCGACTGTTGAGTGTAGTGCAATGCTATCCAGCCGCTTTGTGTGGCGCTCCACTGTCAGCCTGATGATCTGTGAAATCCCCATACACTCTGAATCTGTAGTATCCGTAGTATCTCACGCTGGAAGTCTGAGAGAGTTGTGCGCAAATAGGTTAAGTTTAGCAACGTTAGTCATACGTATACAGGTGCGATATTAGGGCGCAGGTATAGATAGTAATTAATTTTCACCCATTTCGTTCCATCAGTTGAGAAACTGACAAATTGGGGCACAGGACAAAAGCACTAGCTTTTCGGGAAGACGTATCAGCTTATCAGCTATATTATAGCTTATATCAGCTATCTGTTCGTTGCTAGTTTGCAGATGTTGCTGACTTGTGCTGTTTCGCTTCGTAGCAGTTGTAGAATCACCAGCCGGGGAGACATATACAAAGGCAATGTACCAACATGTTTGATTTTAAAAAATCAGGAAATGTGACCTAAAAAGGAAAAGAAACAGAAGGTTAAGCAGAAGCCTCGAGTACTGTAAGGCCGTCTTTTTGCTGGTTGGTGTTTCGGCTACAATAGAAAGTGAGAAAATTCTGCATGATAATTGAAAGATTGAATATCATTGCTCCCCAAAATGTATTAACAGCGTGTGTCCAACAGCGTCATGGCTTGTGGCGCCAAACTGCTTGAATTCTTGTGGAACAGCTGTACCAAACACAAACTCTCTTATGGTTCAGGAAGCATACCTTACACTTCGGCTGGGTCATTCTTACGCATTACAATACACTGCACGCAGGGAAATGAAGGCGAGTGTCAGAATCGCGTACCTTGCTGGAATAATTGTGCCTGAACGCCAGACGGGTATCTCTGAAGACGATGTCCTCATAAAACTCATAGGCTTGGTTCATCCCTGCATTCGAAAATAAACATTTTACCTGTGCAAGGTGACATAATGACATGAATGCTCTATCTGTACGCCATATACAGGGTGTCCCAGAAAACGTGTCATTGAATTATAATTAACAAAAAAAAAAAACTACACCACCTAGAGTCATGCGGGCAATGGTATTTGTTCTTACTAGTTATTTGCCACCTCCTGATGTGAATGTCGTGTAACGTAAGTTTAATTATGTAAATTTTTGCGCGCTTAAGTCGGAAATTTGCCAAGTAAAGGTCACCTTTTTACCTCACCAATGTGAAGAGCGTGTCTAATTTACTCAAATTAATGATAATCGACAGGCATATTCAGGAGCCATCCCATCGGAAAAAAATAGCCTGCCCAGCAACGCTCTCAAACGCGCTCAAAGCTCTTCTGACATTTCTGGACACCATCGGACTTCGATCGTTATTGTGACGGGGCTCGTTATTTTATTCCCCACATTCCCACCAGCAATGGGGTAGAGTATCGCCTGTGGCGATGAACCTCCCCACTCTCCAAAGGCAAAATAAAGTTGTCGTTGTTTGTTCTGTCTATTGCGTGTTTTGCATAGGCTGCCTACAGGCTACATATTGGTTCCTTATTTGTGTTCTGTCTATTGTGGGTTGTGCATAGGCAGGCTGCATATTGCTTTACTCATGTGATGACTGTCGTGCGTTGTGCACAGGATGTCTGTTGACAACATATATTAAACGCACAGTTTCCAAATTTATTTAATAGTAAAAGATTAAAGAGATTCTAATAACAGCTGTCTGTATTTATATTTCATGACATTATTTCACACAAATTTTGGACAGAGGCACATGTTTCTATATTACATGCATAGGTGTGTTGCATACTCTGAAGCAATGAAAAACAAAACATGAGATGTCCCAAAATTTGCACAAAACTGCAGTGCCTAGACACTTATCTTTTTTGTGTGTGTATGTGTTCACAAATGATCAGATAACAAGTAAAATGTTTATAAAACACGGTACTGAAATCCTGGTTTTACATAAAAAATTAATTATATGCCTGATAATATCTGCTAGCGATTTACGTGCCGATACGATTGAACAACTGCTACTACGCGGTGAAGTCCGACATTATATCAAAAGCAGCGACAGGATAAGTTTGGGTGTTCGGCAGTAACGTTTTGCATTTGTTACCAAATATTTTCTGCTGTATCACTGATATCTTGTGCTTGGGGATTCACTTCAATGTAAAAAAGTGTATTGGTACTATATCAAATGACTATTTACCTGCGCCAATAGCTATACGAACGAATTCGATAAAGTGTTCACAAGCGCTGTATGAACTTCCTGCAGAAAGTATGTTGGGAATTGGTCACTGATTTCTTATTGAGCCCTTATCGTGGAAAATATATAAGCAAATCGTTCTAGAACCTCTAAGTCATCAAGCTTTCGTAATCAACAAGGAGTTCATAGATCCTGTGTGAAATTCTTGTAGAAAGTATGTTGGGAAATGGCCACTGATTTCTTATTAAGCTTTTATTGCGACAGGGTCTATAAATTTTAAATTGAGCCTGCATTGCAAAATGATTTTTGTGTCTCTACTTAACCTGTATGCCATGCAAGTCAATCAATATGAAGGCGACAGAGTACGTACAGTGCCAGAAAAGTTTACAGAACACGCTTCCGCGCATTCCTTCCTCAAACTCAGAGTGACACGCTTGCAGCAAATGGTTACGGACTTGCAAACACGGAACGGGGTTAGCAAGGCACAGGTCTGTAAGTCAACGGTCCTAGTCGCATGTTTGTCCCATTCCCCTCATGTGACCTTGAGGAACTTTTGTTGCGGAAACTTTTGTCTAGCACTGTACATAGAAAACATATGATGCTAAAAGAAAAACAACAGTTATTGCTGTAAGGGATTGTGCTGTAGAATGTTATGCGTGCCGCGCAGAAACAGCAATTCTGTTTTCCAGCTTACACGATGTCAGCCTTCGAGCTCAATTTTTAGTTGTTGAATGTTTAGTTTAGCTGTAAGGGAAGGCAAATAGCTGTGAGCTGAAACCTGTCTCAATTTGAAATATTCTACTGACTTTTCTCAATGCAAGCTCAACGAAGACACTGTATACTGTTGTGCAACATATGTTTGAGGAGAGCCCAACCAGCTTTCGTGGCATAGTGGTTAGGACGGTCGCTTCCCACACAGCGAGTTCCCACAGCGACGCGAGTTCGAATCCCCGCACCGACACATTTTTCATATGAATATCTGCGCAGTCTCACTGAAGTCGGAACAGGACCTGCACTATGCCCCCCACTCCTTCTCTCTGTCCACGTCCGTTAGATGTTCACAGCCACAGTTGCTTCGCGGCGATAACGCGGAATAAAAATAGAAACCCTAGGACATTTTCAATAAGAAATCAGTAGAAACGCGGTAACCGTTTTGAGGTACGGACTCGATAGGAACTCTATAGCCTCTTACAATATACAGGCCAAACAGGGACACAATCATCTTCACCAGCTCGCTTGCTTCCTAGCCATTTTTTCATTGTCATATCCTCATGTAAGCTTCGTCCCTCATACTCAACATCTGCTTCTTGGTTCTTCATCGTCTTCTAGTCTTCATACCCTATGTCCCCAGGCCTTGTTCACGCTTTGTAAACTTGGTCATTGCATTGCTACCACCCAAGCTGAATTCTGCTTCCTGGGCCTCCAGCTCCGAAAAGGAAGGTTGGTTTCGTCCATTTGTGGCCACCTTCAACCCCAGGACCTACCTTGGCAAAGAAAGAAGAAGCTTCTGACGTCACACAGAACTGTTATGAGTGAGCAGTTTACGTTCCTTGTTTCATCGGCGGATACGCTATGGGCACTGCTTCTGGGGCCAAACTTTCGTCATACCGTCGAGTTTGCTCAGTGGATCGCCCTATGCAATTCTGCCTTCTCTTGCAAGTTTGCTGCATTGAGATCTTCCCTCCGTGCGCCTGCTCATCAGCCAAGTCCGAAAAAAGCGCCGCCTTCGTGCCTTGTAAACCCTACTTGTGCTCCCGTGTCTGCCCGCACAACTGCGATTTTATCAAAGGGCCCTAAGTTTTGTTTAAACTTGACTCCCTCCCGTTTATATGTAGCCTGCTTGCATTTATAAGGTTTCGTCTGTCATAACTGATCCCTCCTTATCCTCGTCTTTCATTTCTCAGGCAGTACACCCCATTTCGCACACTCTGGGTTCGAACAACCGTCCCGTAAACCGTAATCTCTCTCCTGTTAAGTTAGTTCGTAATGAATTGTCTGAGAAGATCTTATGTCTGTTGCAAACTGATAAGTCTGCAAAATTCGCTGTTCTACCTGAAAGTGTTTTTGCATCTAAGAGGTCGGCAGCAGTTGGAAACGTTTTGAAACCGTATAACCATGCTTTGGACAAGATCAAGAAGTCGATTTGTTCTATTCTTCTTGGCAATGATCTGACTGCCCTATGTAACTGTATACGCTCTGCTTCTTGTGGAACTTTCGCTGTAAAGTTCTTGCTCAAGGATCACAAGGTGGACATGCCGCTTAGAATCGTAATCAGAGAATCAAACCTGGCAAAACATTGTTTCGATCTTTTTGCAAAATGGATTTTCCCCTATTTTTGTCCCTAGCGGTTTAACTTTGAAAAATTCTGAACAACTTATTTCGGATTTACAATTGTTTCATGGAAAGAAATGCTTTGCTTTTTCCTTAGACATCAAGGATCTATACTATTCACTGCAAGAGAATGTGTTGTTGATTAGAGTACGCAGATTTCTTGAAGATAACTTGGTGCGCTTTCAATCGAAAGTTGGTATATCTGTGACTAAATTTTTGCGCTTACTAGAACTTTATCTGAGATCAACTGCCATAAGTATTGACGGGCATCTGTACACCAAAAAAACTGGTATCTGTATTGGCTCGAGCATCGCGCCTGTTCTTTCCGAGATTTACCTGAGTGTAATTGACAACGCTGTATTATCCTTTATATCCTCTCTATCTTCAAATGATGTCGTTGTAAAAAGGTTTGTAGGTGATCTGGTTATCATTTCCACCAATGAGAGTGTTATTTATCAGTGTAAAAATGTAGTTGTGTCCGCGGCCCCAGAGCTTGTATTTACCAGTGAGTTCCCCACTGTTGGCGTGCTTCAGTTTCTTGATATCAGGCTCTTGTTACAACCCGCTCTTTGTTGGTCTTACGGCAAATCTCAAGCTAAACCCATTTTGCCCGCTTCAAGTTGTCATTCTAAAACTGTAAAACGGGGTTTGATCACAGGTATCCCATCAAATGCCGTAAAAAAAATCTTGTTGTCATCATATCATTCCCTCTGTGGAAAGTCAGCTTCTCCGTTTGAATGTTGCTGGTTACCCCCATCACATGTTACTTGGTGCTTTAAATGTTTTGTTAAACACCTTGCTTCCTGGCTCACCTGAAACTAAGCCCTCTGTCCCCAAATGGATGGTTTTACTTTTCTTTCACAAAGTGTCTCACAACTTGTTAGCCGTTGCGAAGAAGTTTCAAATCAACATCGTTTTCAAGAACAACTTCCGTCTTGACCGCCTCACGCCTTTAGCCAAATCTGAAGTGTTTTGCAAGAATCACCGGAATAAATGTGTCCCCTGTTCTTCAAACGTTGTTTACCAGATCCCCTTAGATTGTGGTTTCTGTTATATTGGCCAGACAAAACGTTGTTCAAATGATCGTTTGAGAGAGCATTCATTAAAAGGAAAAAATAAAGCTTCAAACTCTGAAATTGCAAAACATTTGGAAGAATGCTCAGATTGCTTCCCTCTATGGGATGAAACAATTGTAAAGGCCCTCACAGAAGGCTTTTGAGAGAGACCCTTTTTATAACTTCTTGTGGGAACTGTGTCAGCAAACCTTCCGTAATCCACGGTCCCGCCTTGAAACTGCTCGTTCCTCCGAACTGACCTCCTATTTTGCTCTCAACTGGTGTTCAATTCCCTTCTGTTTGTTTATATTTCTTGTTTGTGAAGTAAAATTATCAGCTGTGTCTGTCCCTTCGTGTTCCCTAGTCTCGGGTTTTTTTACATTATGCATCATCTTCACCAGCTCGCTTGCTTCCTAGCCATTCTTTCATTGCACACAATAACCGTTTTGCAAAGCAGGCTCAATATAAAATTTATAGGCCTGTCGCAATAAAAACTCAATAAGAAGTCAGTGGCCAATTCCCAACAGACTTTCTACTGGATGCTCGTACAGGGTCTATAAACCTTTTATCGAATTCCTTCGTACAGCTATTGACAACTATCACTAGACATTTTATATAGTAGCAATACAATTTTTTATAAGGGGTGGTTGCTCGCTACCTCTATACAGCCATCTGCATGTGCAAGGTGTGCCTTATGCGCTATGCTATATATTACTGATGTTCAGCAAACGACACTTTGCATATCTTGCTTATGGATATAAGGCACTCAACATGTTAAACGGTCCCGCTGCTGAAATAAAATTGCATATCATAATTAAATTACGCCTTAAAGTTACACATCAGCAGTGTGTCTGTTTCCCTCTCCTGGGGTGTCCTGGTTTACATTTTTGTGCTGCGGAGGCATGCTTTGTGTAGAATGAATTCTTTGGAACAAAGCAAACAAGCAGCAGATTGCGACTTTTGCATATGGACAACATTCCCGAGCAAAATGCGTATGTCACTCTGTGTATTATTTGTAATATGTAAATCTCCCGTGTGAATGTGGGACAATGAATTAATATGCGTGTACCAATGATCAGGACGCTCCGTTTATCCAAAAACAGTTTTGTGACCACAGTATCTACAGTAGAAACAGCTGAACCTTGTCTAAAAGTGCACCCGATACATATACATTCAACTTGGAGGCAACTTACCTTGTTGACTGTATGGGGCATTGAGTAAACAGTGCTGGTCAGTATCCTCAGATGATGCTGTATTGTTACGTGTACAGTGTCAGTACATGAGCTATTTCAAGAAGTGCGCCATGCAAACATGAATAGACCGGTGGTTCAACATAACTACGTGAAATACACACCTTTTTGGTAAAACTGCTTTTGTGCTGCTAAAGAAGCCGTCCTGGAGTACACTTCGCTTTCTGTGATGGAACTGCCTGAAATGCAAGAAATAAAGTACCCTAACCAACACACTCGAGCTTAAAAAAAAGCACAAACAAAGAGAGTGGTGTGATTAAGAAAATCATATAGATGTTTCATACAGCACTGTTAGATACAAGCCAATAAGAAGAACTTATAAATCTAAAGGATGTGACCTCGGGGATAAAATGTGCGGCGACCATCAGAAGGAATGTTCTGGAAGCCTGTATCGTTCTGACTTTTTGAGACACCTTGGAAACCAGTGCATTATTACAACTTGAAAATGAAGCACCTATTTCTCAAATATGTGTCCACACACCTCAATGCACATGTAATACGCATAGGTGCAGTGTAATAGAATTACCTGTCCTTGGAAAGTTTCCGAAGTCAGGAGTGTATGAGCTGTGGCTACCTCCGGGAGCAGGAGGCACATCTGCATGTAGAACACAAGGACCAATTATTGGGATTCAAGCTGTGGAATATCCCAAAGCTTCAGTTCCTGCTTTCTGTGCACAGATAAGTACACACCACTGTATATTTATGACTCTGAAAAAGTACCTTGCTGATAGAGCTGGGATTGGGAGGCAGAAGGGAATTGGTGGAGGCACGTAGTACCTTCGAAGTTGAATGTGTTTACTGAAAATGTGAAACAAAGTGCCCCGTACGAAAATTCCGGATCAAACTTGATCAGCCCGGATCTGGTTTTAATCAAGCCGGATTAAGAGAAATCCGGGGTCGTTCAGGTCTCTTCCAGTTGGTTCCCTGCTGGATCTGCCTTTATCCTGCCTGAAGAAAACCGGAATGTCCCGGATTCCGGAACACCCAGGTTTTGATCAGGCCAGTACAAGCTAGTCAGGTTTAGTTCGGCATTGGTCGATGTGGGTCGGGTTAACACCAGGCCTGCCGGACCCGGGTTGTGGCTTGGACCGTTTTTTGTTGTTGTTTTTTTCTCTTTAAAACCCATTAAAGGAGTTCTGTACAGAGAGAGCGAAACTTTTCTAATGTTGGGTCTATAATGTTTGTGTGAACTCGAAATTCGTAACCCGCCACTATTGGTTTCCGGTGGTTGTTACACAACACCGGGAATTAACTGCATTTAACCGTACGGTTTTTCGGTTGCGCCGATCCAAAAAATAAAAGCAAAAATAGTACTTCAAATACATTCATACAGACTTTTGCCTCAGCATGAGGTTGTTTGAACTGGTGTCATGCGTTAACTAAGCTAACTGTGTTAATTGAACTCGCGAATTAGTCAACGAAAGGTAGCATTTTTCTGCATGAATTTGGAATCCTGTCGCCATAGCACACTATTCCAATCAAAGTCACTGGGTTTTTCACAAGATTTGTACAGAAATTTGACAGCCGAAGACAGTCGCTTTGGGAAGTATGGTCGGTGGAATTTTGCGTTTGCGGAACTCTCGGCTCCCCCTTTATCTAGACAAAGTGGAAAGAGCGACACGTTTTATTCCGATCGAGGGTCTTGTCGCCGTCATTGTCAGTGGCTGGTGGCTGAGGACAGACACTTTGACAGGGGCGATTGTGGCGTGGGTTTCGCACAGAAGGAAGGGTATTTGAACACAGCCAACAATTCGGCAAACGTAAATACCAGCGATCGCGCTTCATCCAATAGCGAATTTGTGACTGCCAAATTTCTGTAGAAACCTTGTGAAAAACCGCGCGATTTTCAGTGCATTTGTGTGCTAGGGCGATGCGCTTCCCGATTAATGCAGAAAAATGGTTCCTTTGCTGGGCTAGTTTACGACTTCAATTAAGAAAATTAGCCTAATTAACGTGTGACACGAATGCAAACGGCCCCCCAATTATTGGCAAAACTTTGTATGAGTGCATTCCAAGTAGCTGGATAATTTTCTTAAAGGGACTCTGACCAGAAGTTCGACAAATATTTCGTTTGCATCTATTACGAAGGTATAACATGCCTCCAAGCCACACGTGAAATATTTTGGCTGTGCGCGGAGGCAAAGTTTGCCAAACAGGGAGCTCAAAACCGGCTTCGCTTTTCCCCCTCAACTCGCGCAATCGGGGCCGAAATCTAGCCTCTTTGCACTGGACATCCGCCAATTTCCGTGTGTGTGACGAAGTCACGAGGGCCACGTTTCATTGGGCGCCCGGACCGGAAGTTCTGTTGTTAGTGAGTTTGTGAGAGCGCCGGCATCCGTCCGGAAAGCGATCTTCAATATGGACGTCGAAGGCAGAAATGCGGAGACTTCGAGCCCGGAACTTCTTTCTGACCTTTCTGCGATCGAGACATCGAGAAGAAAATTCTGCGTGCTGAACAGCTCGGTAGGCTTTCGAAACGTCGCCGATGCCGCGAATGCGAGACTAAGTTAGAGCTCTACGAACATCAGTTACAGATGAAGCAAACAGCATGAGTCGACTGTCTTCAGGTAAGCGATGAGCTTTTTAACGCACACTGTGATCGAACATGTAAACGTTCTCAGAAATTTCGTGTTCTGATATCTAATGCGCACTTGCTGTTCATGGTGCCGGTGTGGCTGGTGTGTCATAATGCCGAAGGAGATCGAATGCTTGTGCTGCAAGGAGCTCGAAAACACTGCCGAATGACTGCAGTATGAGTGCATTACAACCCACAAAGATTTCCAACTTCTATTCTTCAATATGACTGCCCTGAAGGTCGCATATTGAACTCCGTGGGCAGCGCGAACCTATGAGCGACTGTATTCACAAGTAAGTCACATGTGTCCTTGTCGAACGATGTTAAAATTTGGGCGCCCAAAACTGGTTTGGTCCTGCAATAGAGTCGTTAAAAACTCCAGTACAGGGCGCAGCACATAAAAAGGCTATACAGTACACGACTCTGAACTGGAGAAAACCAATATAGGCAGTTTTGTAATTGTCAGTGTGCTGTGTCCTGAGTCACGTTTTTATGTATTGCCCTGTGCATACGGTTTTAGCGTAGGTTTTTAGCGATATTGAGTGTTCTTGATTGTCGATTCAGTGAAAAGCAAAACAATTTTGGGTTCTAAAAGAACACAGCATGTGTAGTAATGTACAAGGTGTGGGCAGGTAAACTGCAGTTACTCTCAGGTACATGTAGAAATGACAATGCACACACACTGTACTGTAACCGGTTACCTATTTGCCTAAACTATATTTTATGTACATCTGTGTAGACGATGCAGATACACTGCGTATCGCCAGTTTGCAAGGTGAGTATGGCACAAGCTGGGAAAAAACAAGATCATGGTCATCCCAGCCTGTGCAGTGAAGAGGGTCTGGCAAGCCTTTCCCACAGAAAATGCCACAGGCTTCAAGTACCCAAGATCCTAACTGGGCGTACCTCTTCGCACAGCTCGTCTATCACATTTAAAATAATTCAGCATCTGTATTTAGGATGATCTATAGCTCTCAGGATGATGCATGGTTCATGAGTTCAACATGTTGTGTTGAAACACAACACTAGTCCTTTTTAATGAGTCTTGCGGAACGATAGATGAGCACTCCTTTCGTGACATTGTGTACCATTGCTACAGTGAACAATTTCTTGAGCAAGACTGATGAACGAACAAAAAATAGAGTCTTGTCTTCCAAATATGTATGTTCCTTGTAACTTCCGTATTTGTTAAGTGACCCATGTTGATGTCCCCCCTCATGTAATGCCTGCAATGGCCTTTGAGACATATTCATAAATAAATAAATATCAAAACCGGAAAAAGATGTAACACGTATCCTCTCTTTGTGTGAATGATACATAGACATTCTCAGAAGATTTGTACATAGTCACACTTTGCCTCATTTTGCATAAAGCCTAGTTCCACCTCTTACATCATCTCCACAATCTCCAAAGCAGTACAAGGCTAAAGTAATCAGCTACTACATAAAAAGAAGGAGGGGAGGAAAACAAATGCTGGCACATTTAAAATTCGAAGAAACCTTGGTACTTTCACGGGGCTACTCACGGCTCAGTGCTGGATCAGATCCCGCGGGAAAACAGCTTTTCTGAGCCTCAGTGATTGATTCCCTTGATTGCACTGACTGTGAGGCACATCTCATTGGCTTGGTGGCAAGTGGGCTTGCGTCTGATAGTAAGATTTGGAAGAAAGGGAGCAAGGAACATCTCTCTACGGTCTTAAGAAGGATATCAACGTTACCTGTCAAGGTACAGCATTTCATGTTGCTTTCAGTAAGTACAACACTCCTCATAGCATATACCATTCGTGTTGGGAAAGCATGCTGAAGTTAGCTCAGGCAGTGCATCCAGAACTGTGAATCGGGTTCATAGGGAGCACCTGGTGAGAGGGACAGCAACAGTGTCCAGTAAAGACTCTCCAGGAATTTTGTGCAGGTTTGGGGGTCACACCTTTTAATAGTGTTGATGGAAAGCAGGGTGTGTGAAACACTGACTTCTGGTAGATGAATTCTTGTTATTTATAACCAGGTACCCATGTTCTAGTAATCTAGAAAAAGCCTTGGCTCTCTTAGAGGAAATTGCTAATGAATCTGAGTGTCTTTTGTGGAAACAGGTTGTAACTGCCTTTCTATCCACCCTTCTTAGTTGCCCTAGCAAAAGCAAATATGTAATGCTGTACACCATATCTGATGCTAGCACACTAATTGCTTTGAGTGTTCTCAGGCTTCTGAAATGGAGCTACCTCGTACATACGCTGTGCCATGTCAGCAAGAACATAAATCAGACTGCCTTTACTTTTTAAATTGGCCCTTCAGTGCTTCATGTGACTGCTAGAATGGCACCCCCAAAACAATAGGCAACAAGAATGATTTCTGCAATGTATTGAGCTTTGTAAAACAACTTTATTTGAAAATATATTCCAAAAGCCGGGTGACAACCTCATAATGTAGCGTCCTTTACTGCAAACACCGCTGAACACAACGAATAAAAACAGAGCGTAAACGTTTTGTCGCCTATCCGGGTGGCATCATCAGTACAACAGAGGCCAAAGATGAGCACATCAGCCTATCTAAGAGGGAATCTTACACATCCGATAGGGGGCCACGGTATGTATTACAGGCTGAAGCATCACGCCTGATAAAGCAGGATTCTAAGAACTTTCTAGGGTCCCATCGCTAGTCATGAGCAAAGGTTACTGCACCATCAAAATATATGTCCCTTAGGACAGCAGTGGTAGACTGATTCGGTCCTGTTTAGTTAAGCTAAGCATTAGTAGCCCTGGCAACTGGCTCTTTTAGTCTTGTCCCACGTCTTTTGTCTATCTCGCCAATGTAGGTTGCATCAGATTCTATGCACTCAACTTGATATGCACAGTCAAAATGCCTGATGGGCACAGTGCCCTCCAAATAGCGTATGAAATATATTGGATGAAAGGAATGCGGACCACCGATTTGACTCCTTTGATGTTGTTTTTGATGGTTCTCTGTTGGAGGGATGATGCCACCTGGATAGGCAAAGAAACGTTTACTCTCTTTATTCTTAATTGTTGTGTTAAGCCAGTGTTCTGAGTAAAGCATTTTACATTATGAACTTTGTTTGAATGATGATTAGTGGCGAGCTTCATACCCTGGGCCACTACTCTAACAATTGCTTGTGGTAGTGTGGCGAAATGGAATAACGAGCCTTGTAGACAATTTACTTGGCAATATATTTATTTCTCTCTCATAGATTGAAGAACCCAGTGTGGTGTTACATAACGGAGGGGCACGTAATTATACAAGACCGATCACCAAAAGGCCTTGCTTTTGACTAGATTAAAATGTGAAGCGATTGTAATATAACAAATGCTGCATGGTGGCGATATGATAGGTTCTCCTCACGAGTTGTCACCACAGTTACGGTTAGTTGAGAAACTGCATATCCAGGTAGCAGGATCAAATTTTAATTAGGCTACTTTGGCCAACACGCGAGCGTAGAGCACAGTGTCAAAAGCCCTTACAAAATAAAAAGAATACTACATCTACATGGACCCAGAAATCAAGACAGTTTGAAATGCTGTGAACGAATTCCACTACGTTAGTTTTGCCTGAATACCCTTTTCTAAAGCCATGCTGGAATTTAAAAAAAGAAATTGGCAGAGTCAACTTAGTTGACAACGTGGTAGTACATGATGTGCTCCATTAGTTTACAGGGAACCCTAAAAAGTGGAGCTGGTTAATAGATAGAAGGAGCATAGTTGTCACCTCTTCTGAAAACAGGAATAAGCTTGAGACCTATGTCCTCGACTCGCACACATACTAAGAACCTTTGACACAGATTAACGTATCTTCATTCCAGCTCTTTCACTTTCAGATGTTCATCTCTGTTGAGTGGTGTCATTCTTGTAATACAGATTGGAATTGAAATGCAGGTGCATAAGGGATGTTCTGAAAGAAAAGTGTTTGGTTTTAGTCCTCTTAATGTTTCTGAAAACGAAAACAAACTTCACGGTGACTATTCTTCTGAAATGAGCAATTCCAGGATGACAGCAAAAAAATATATCTTGCCATATCATTATATCCACCTGGCACTTCAATTGAATAATGGCAGTTGAAGATGACGATGATTCAATTTAATGACGCATAAGCAACTCGGGCTATAGTGTGCCAAAACCATGGTAAAACTGTGACTTGTTAAATATCAGACGATTATACTAAAATAATATACTTTGTTGGTTGGTAAATTGAGATATAGACAAAAACATGATATGATAAAAATAAGCAATTGAAGAAAAGGCAATTGTTGGCTTTGTGTGACTGATGTCGAGTTTGCCACACTACGTGTTGAATAATAATGTACGCTGATACGCTGTAGCATATAAAGTACAATCATACACACGCTCAATATGTGGTGGATATGTGAAACCAATATACACATACTTACATTTCAAACTTTCTTGAAAAAGGCAGTCCAAGTCTGTCGGATTTGCCAGACTCTACACAAAGCCAGTAAGCACAGTGTGGAAGGACTGATTCATCTTTCGAAGGCAGAGGTGCAGCTACCACGACGCTTCGTCATCTCAATGCTTCGGAGCGGCATAGCCTAGTAAGAAGCCATCAGAAGGATCTCATAACGATAACTTGGTCGAAAAAGTGGAGGGTTCTGTGGGATATGTAAGAAAGCATACGCGTTACACAACAGCTACGAGAATGATCGACTGCACCTGCATGGTTTTCAGTACGTAGACTTGGAACTGAAAAATAAATGTGCTAACCTAGTTGATACTACTTTTCCGTCAGGACCACACGAGAGCACATTTGGTTTCTTTAGTTGAAGGTATCATCAGGTCCCCATGCTCCTTTGAGATGCAGCAGACAGAAGTTCGCTGAGGCGAGTGACTGCCGTTGCGGTTCATCGCTTCGCAGCAGATCAAGAACAGTACACCGCAACGATAGGTGAAACGTTCAGAATATGGTGACCAACTCCAACACCAACCCAATGACCCGAACAAAGAGGATGAACCGGGAGTCACACAAGTTCGCAGTTCGCAAGCTCGGCATACGGCATCCATTACAGCTGACCGGATACGGAAGCATATATCGAACGCCGTGTACAGATTGAAAAGAAAATCGTAGAAACTGTTGCAGGTGATAAATGCAGGGTATATTTTTCTTTTTGAGGCTCTGTAACAAAAACATATTAACGTAGAAATGCCATTTCATGAAGGAAATTGACAGATATTGCGTGACCACGTGACGCGTTTGAGCCAATTGTGGGTGTTGCGAGTGGCCCCCGTGTTGACGTCATCTTGATGGTGGACCGGGGTGGATATTCTATATAAACGTATGTTTTCTCGGTTTGACGCTAGGCGTGCTGCACTCGGATGAAGTCGAATGTTTAAAATTCGAGTTTAGAGAAACCGTGGGGTTTTAATGCGTGAATTTTCGCATGGAGAGTCCTTGTTGGGTGCTTTATCGACTACAGGTACGAAAGAGCTCCCACAGTTTCTGGTCAGAGTCCCTTTAAGTAAAACCTATTTTTTGGAATTTAATGGCATCCTCTCGTGGAACCCATTGTATGTGCTCCCTGTTTTGAATGAAGTTTTGTAAACCAGATTTGAGTAAATGAAAACGATGCACTACAGAAGGACTTTGCTTTGAAATTTTGCATTTTTCCAACTGCACGGTGCATTCAGCATATACTGTGAAATCTGAACACCATGCCTTATGCCCGCTTTGTCGAAAATCAGGGGCACGAAATTAAGCAACCTGTAGGTTGTGCGCACTCTCACTTTTCTCGAAGCTGCATGTATTTCAGTACGCATTTTAGAATTTGTACGCCGTACTGTTTCTGGGGTCGGATTCACAAAGAGCTCGTGCGACGAAATCTATCGTATCTCCGTCGTACGGGAAAGTTACGACGAAGTGTAGATTCACGAAGGGCGCGCGTCGCAAAATCTTCGCAGCTTACGGCGGAATCCTGCGAGAGCTCCCGACCAGTCTTACGAAGAAAGATGGCGGCGTTATTTGGCAGCGGTGGATTTGGAGATGGCAAACAAAGACTCCGTAATACGCGCCAACGCATTGCACTTTGCCACAGAACCTTCTAGACCATCCCCGAAGTGACATTAAGGCACTTTTTTGCTTGGTAACCTTCAACGAATGCTTCAACTTTGTGCTCCGTAAAATCGGGTTGCAGGGATTTTTCAAGCATCCCCTACACCCCGCTAAGACACCCCCAACACCCTTCCAAATTGTCTGCAAGAAAGGCAAAAGAAGACATAAGAGCTGCAAAACTGCGTGTCACACACCGCTTACAAAACACCCTCACCCACCCCCTCCCCGAGACGAACATACTGGGAATATATTTGCTGTGTCATCGAACGCGTTTCGCCTGTGATTGCATGACATCCATTATGGCTACCGAAAGACCGAGAGCACGTGCAGTAACAAAACATTTGGGGACGAACAACTTCGTCTTCTTCTAACGGGACGACTCTGATTGGTGCGATTACAAATTTTCGTCATCGTTACCATAGCAAAAACATAGTCTCGCACCCTTTGGCTGTTCCTCTCCGAGGTGCACGTGACAGGAAGCGAGCAAATTCCTCTTCCTTGTCAAAGGGGCTACCCTCTCCACTACGATAGCTTTGTGAATCGCGCTTACGACGCCGTCGTACGCGCGTCGCAGGCTACGACGTCTTAGCGCATCTTAGCGTAGCTTACGATCGCGTTTGTGAATCCGACCCCTGCACTCTACCTCTTTCTTGTGTTTCTGGCAGCGCGTGTGACAGCCTGCCACAGGAACATTTTGTTAATTCATACATATTTGTTAATCAATTAATATTCACGCACTGCTACGTTTGAGTACTTTCGGTGATTCCGCCGCATTCGCGTGTGATTCACGTAAATGCCTCCGTGACGTTCCGACTTCGGAAACATTCCTACATTCCGCGACTTAGCAATAATAATAATACAACACCGTGTCACACCGTTATGTCGCATCAGACATCGACAATCCTAAGTCATATGAAATCGCACTTGGAGCCATTTACTCAAGAACAACAGGTTTTCCAAGAAGAAACCTCAGTCACACTGGCAGAACGTGAACAATGACGGACAGAAGGGCGACCATTGGCCAGCAAATTCTCTAGCCTCTATCCTCCGCGGTGACCTGGAAAACTTTCGTTTCACCCCGCCCGGGATTTTCCATTCAACCGCCGGCTCCACGTGAAGAGGACGTCAAGCTTTGGCGCGATTCACCATGGTATTTGGATTCCTCGTGGTCAAGCGTCACAGGCTTGTTGTTTTCATTACCTTTGGTATATTGTGTTGCGTTAGCTGTTTAGCTCACTGTGCTTTGCTGAGGAAATTGCTGTGCTCGCAGACACATACTATCTGGAACTGTAAGCGAAAATCATCCTGGAAGTTCATCCCACCCCCTTTTTTTTTTAAACAGCGAAGGTGCGATAAGGCAAGCTACGTAACCCCACCAGGCCCGTCAGATGCTGGGAGAAATTAAGTTGATCGACCAAGTTACGGCACTCCGTGAGCAAGTCAGCACATTAAGAAAAAGGTTGTTGAAATCGAAACATATAGAGGTGAGTATACGCCGCGATTTTTCCTTTCTGCCCTCAACAAGTACCCTTATTTTATTTATTTCTACCTGTGTTTCTTCTGTATAAAACATGTTCACAGAACTAGATCGTCTGCTGAGCAATGCCAGCAGACTGGTGCGGAAGCTACAAAAATTGCCTGGGTTGAATGCAGGGGTGTACCCTGTTTTACACCATTAAAAATAAATTATTGAAAAACACACGCTTAAAATTCCAGTCACCAAAATCCATCTGCTGAAACAAACCTCTGACAAATCCACACTTTCACAATAAATCATAGTTAGGCTTATGTGTACACTATGCCGTGCTACATTGGGTGAGCAACGCAGTGTTTTATGTGGGTGGCAACAAAAGATTAGGGTATTTTGCCTCGCATTTATCGCGTTTCTTCAAATTTATAGCTGGTATCATCGGAATATTGGCAAAATGAAATGTCGCGTATGAATACACCGATCTACAGGTCCCTCAGCGGAAAGCAACTGACACGAGACTATCGAAGGCTATCATGTCTGTACGAAGCGAGAAGTTACGACGTAAACAACGAGAATTGCCGAGGTAGACCACAATTCGGGACGACACAGACATGTGAGCCTCAAACCCCCCAAAATTAACGAATTGAAACAACTCAAGGAAAAGAGGTGCTTACGTCAGGAATGGAGCGATTGCTGGCGTGAGCACCTCTTTTCTCCGAGTTGTTTGAACTAGTGGTAGTTGTATTTCGTTGCGTTTGTTCAACCTAATATGGCGAGTTGGAGCAAATAAAAAGATAGCGAATTTCCGCATATGTATCCGTTTCTCATGCGGTTAATCTTCACACATAACACTGCCAAGTTTTCCCCTTTCGTGTATCACAGATTGCTTGTGCGGCGTTTAGCTGTGTGTAGAACTATTACACTTCGGGTCTTCGTTTCTTTTTACACCTGTCATTCGTCCCTTCAAGTATCCCGAATCCTTCTCTATACTCTTGTAGCAGGGTGGGAAAGCATAATATGTAAAATTGTAAACTGCCTCCACCAGTCTATGTTACAATATGGGTATTGCACAGATGACCTTATAGTTAATTTCTGAACTGCACGCATGCCACAAATCTCTGTTTTATCTTTATTGCGGCTTTGTCTGTAGCGAACCCCGCACAGGAGCATTTCAAGGATGCCCTCCTATGCGAGGAAGCAGGCGAACTGCTGTTTTCTTCTTCTTTTTTCTTTCAAATGGCCGACTGTGTCCTACCCATGCGCCCTACCTATGAGTTCAATTAAATTGCCTGCTTTTTCAAATAAAATAATAATAATAATTTATTTCACCAATGACACTTGGTCAGGGGATACACACAAAAAGCTGCAAAAACTGCAGCTTGACGAGGTCTCACCCCCCCCTTTGTACACTCGACTTATACAACAGAGCAATGACACATAGCAAACCAGACAATGCAAAGCGAACAGCAATGACGACAAATGCAAACCAGACGAATTACGGAGTGAGACAATGGTAATGAACACAATGCATTAAGATGCATAAAACAAAAAAGCTATGAGACACGTACAGCGCAGCGTACATGTACCTTTATAGAGCGAATTGAAAGATAGCTGATGTCAATGTTGTTTTGGATATGGGAATTGATATGTAGTGGAAGATTATATGAAACCAACTGTGAGCCATAATTAGTTCGTGCACACGGTGTGAAGTAGGGCTCATTGTAGCGTAGTGAATAAGAGGTTAATCTCATGGTTAAATTGCTAGGGCTAGAAAGATGTGATTTTTTGCTTTACTGAAGTTACATACGTAATGGACATAGGGTACTTATAGAGATCCATAATTCTGATTATGCTAAGTTTCACGAAGAGGGATCCTGTTGGATGTAAAAAGGGAATGTTTGCTATGTGACAAAGTACCTTCTTCTGACACAAAAGTAACCTTTCAAGATTTGTTTGCGTTGTGGTTCCCCAAAATAGGTGACAGTATGTGAGGTGAGGGTAAACCAGTGCGTTATAGGTCCTAACTTTTGCCTTAGTTGGAAGGACGTTTCTGTGTCGACCTAAAATGCCGATCACGCGCGATATTTTGTTAGTGATGTAACCGACGTGTTTATCCCACGACATCGTATCAGTGAACCAGACGCCCAGTGACTTCACCTCCTTGACAAAAGATATCGTGCTTGTACCGATAACAATAGATTCGGAGCAGGAAATAGCCTTATGCAGTGGGTGGAAAACAACAGCCTTGGTTTTAAGGGGGTTAATTGTCAAATAATTTTTTTGTAGACCACGTGTAGAGGGTTGATAAGAAGTTGTTCATCTTTGTTGTTAAATCTGCGAGACACTTTCCTTGCAGGAATAGAGCGGTGTCATCAGCATAAGCTACTATCTTAATGTGGCTCGATAAGGCAAACATGTCATTCACATAGATAATGAAAAGCAGTGGCCCAAGAATGCTCCCTTGTGGTACACCGGTTGTGATGTGGTGTATTCCCGAACACTGCCCCTGAATATCAACAAAGTGTTTGCGATGCTGAAGATAAGTGCGTATTAAATTTAATGGAACACCGTGGATACCGTAGTGCTCAAGCTTTAAGAAGAGAACACCGTGATTCAGTAAATCGAAAGCCTTAGTAAAATCGATGAACAGACCGAGAGTAATGAGTTTTTCTTCGAACCCGGAAAGGATTTATTCTTTCTGGGACAGAAGACCTAGTTCTGCCGAGCGTTGCTTTCTAAATCCAAACTGAGAATCGGAAAGCATGGAATTCTTTGTTAAAAATGATAAAAGACGGCTATGGATTAATTTCTCTAAACCCTTTGAAAATACTGGAAGGATTGATATGGGCCTATAGTTACTGAGAACATTAGAGTCCCCACCTTTATGTAAAACGACCACTTTTGCCACAACGACCACTGCACCCACGCATACACACGCGGCAAACGACAACACTCCGAACACAACCCACACACACACAAAGTTCACGCAAACTGTGACACGGAAAACCACAAGCACGCAAACACAGACAGATGACATCGAGGAACACAGCGAGCCTCCACAGCCACTGACCCCACAGCCACCGACCCCACAGACACGACGCACGCGCACATCACGCAGAAAACACCGTTGACTATCTAATCACCAGCCTACCATGCAGTCAACGAACTTTCTACGCATGCGAAAACTCATGGAGAAACGTAGCCGATACCTACATCATCTACGGATCTACACCCACCACCTGGCTCACAACACAGTACCTAAAGGCCTCACCCCTAAAACAGTTCCTGCATTAGGAAAACTGACACCTGAACTAGGGCTAGAGTGGGCATCAGCCCTTAACAACACAGCCCGTACGTTTCTAGAAATATTAAAGAAACAGTGCCACGCGCAACTCGCTACGATCCAGGCCCATATGAACAATATCAGTCTCACCGACGCGGAGGCAAACACTCTCGAACTACACATTCAACAACTCAACGACGAGCTAGCTAACAAGGAACACTCAAAACTCGGAAAACCTAATTCCAACAACGACACGGATACCGGACCCACTAACACGACACACGCAGCAGCCGAACAAATAATTTCTAGCACCACAACCACAACTCCCCGCAACATCGCTGAGTCACCCCGAGAAAACGCTGACGCAAGCACCGTAATAGATATATCACGCTCACTAACCAGCGACGAACTACAAGTCCTCTCTAGGGGGTTAACATTCTGCCCTACACTCAATTCTGTTAACGAATACGAAATGCACAAAGACATTTCAGACTTTGCGAGACGGCTACGCCTTAGAGAATTCTTCGCTCATACAACACAAGAAAACAACAACGACCTCCGACTACCATTAACCTGGACACCAAATCACGGCCGAGAACCCGCATTAGACCTGTACATTAAACAAGTAAGCAACGACATCCTTCGCGGTATTTCCCAAAGCTCGCGTGGTCACAACCTCACTAAAACACAGCGTGACATCATCAAAGCGCTAGCTGACAGAGATGATATCATTATCAAGCCCGCAGATAAGGGTGGGAGTATCGTCATCTGGCCCACAGATAAATATATTTCTGAAGCTCATAGGCAACTCAACAATACGCAACACTACCTCAAACTGGACCATGACCCAACAAAGGAGTACACGGCGCTAATAACCCATACCATACAGGACCTCCACGAACGAAAGCTCATCACACGTGATGACCTCAGATATCTCACCCCATCAAACACAGGCGCAGGTCGTTTCTATTTACTGCCCAAAATCCACAAGGTACACGCCAACGAGCTCTATACGGCTGACATCCCCGGCAGGCCAATTGTATCTAATAACAACACACCAACAGAAAGACTCTCGAAATTCCTGGACCACTATTTAAACCATATTCCGACAACACTGCCATCGCATGTACAAGACACACCCCACCCTCCGAATAATAATCAGAGATATAAACAACACTCGTACATTCGGTAGGGACACAATACTAGCCACGCTGGATGTGACATCACTGTATACTAACATCCCACACAACGCCGGAATCACAGCCCTCTGCAATACCCTTTCTATAACAAACACCAGAAAAGACACGGAAACCATACTCGCTCTAATGGACTTGGTCCTTAAACTGAACTACTTCGAGTTCAATGGCGAACACTACCTACAAGTACACGGTACAAGTATGGGCACACCTGTAGCACCCACATACGCAAATATCTTCATGGGGTTCTTAGAAAACAAAGTTCTCAGCGCCCTCTCATTGAAACCCACGGTGTACCTTCGATACATCGATGATATACTGATAATATGGGAACACGGGGAACATGAATTTCAAAAGTTCATAGATCTACTGAACACCGCACATAGCAACATAAAGTTCACATCACAACAGTCAACTCACTTAATTAACTTCCTCGACACCACAATATCACTAGACAACGGCAACCTCATCACAACCCTGTACAAAAAGCCAACTGACAAACAACAATACCTTCACTTCAAGAGTCACCACCCGCGTCACTGTAAGGTTGGAATTCCTAATGGGCAGAGTGTAAGACTACGCAGAGTTTGTTCAAACGACACAGATTACGCTGAGAAGCTTGACGAACTCTGCAGTACACCTGCCCAAAGGGACTATCCAGACTCCCTCCTAACCGAATTCCGTCGCATGGCACTCACACTCGATCGAGACGAGGTTCTGGAAAACCGAAAAAATCCTGACGCGTGCCAAATAAGCTTCATCACAAGATATTCCAACGCACTTCCAAACATCAAAGCCATTCTACAGAAGCACGAGCCCCTCCTTCAAACCAGTGACCGACTTAGCAATATATTCACAAATCCCATACAGGCGCAAATAACCGACATACCGACGCGCAAAAAACCTGGCAGACTCCTTGGTCAATGCCAAAATCAGCAAAACAAGCACCCCGTACACGGGAACACGACCCTGCAACCTCCCGCGCTGCAAAACATGCAAGCACGTTCAACACGCTAACTCCATCAAAAGCACTGCGAGCAATTACACCCACCCCGTTAACCACGCATTCACATGCACAAGCTCCAATGTCATATACTGCATTGAATGCGGCGATTGCTCTATGCAATACATTGGTGAAACCGGCCAACAAATGAACAACCGCCTTACCGGACACAGAACCGACACGTCCAACAAACTCCCCAAAGCAGTCGCCGAACACTTTAACGTTCCTGGTCACAATTTTGACAACATTAAACTATATATTCTAGAAACCGGGTTTAGATCCACACGTGACAGACGTGATAGGGAGTCTTATCTCATATACAAGTTCAACGCTCTTCACCCGTCCGGTATCAACAAATCACAAGGCACCCTAGAAACACTTCACAAATAAAATATGCTTTTCCCTTCTACCTCCATTATCATCTGTTATGTTCTGCATGGCCACTGCTTTCTACTTTCTTTATTGCATGCCACAACTTTGCATTACAAAAATAATAATAATAAAAAAAACCGTTGCTGGTTCTGGAATTTTCCCCACGTAATCACTAACCTCCTTATCTTTCGCTATGCTTGCCAATTCTTGCCTGTTGTCCCGTTTCGTCCACGTGTTCGTGAACCTTCCATTTTTCTGTAACCGGTCTGTAGCCTAGATCACTACGTTCATATAATCCCCTCCACACTCTAACAAAGCAGCCATTCACTCCGGCCGTAAAACCCCGTACGGAACCTTTCTTCCCTCCGGGCTGTTGACCCACAATTCGCATGAACCTTTAAACACGTCACACCTAACCCTTTAAATACCATGCCAATGATGAGGACGGTGCCCAGAAGAACAGTCTCTGTTCGAAATATCGGCGGCTTCTGTCCTGAGGCAACTCCTTCCTACATTCTACCGGTTCGCTGGATTTCTACCCATCTACTTTTGCACTTTGCATGTCCTTCGGAAACACACCGGAATAAATTATTTCATTAAAAATAAAAGCTAATACAGGAGCACTTATATCGAGAACGAATTTAATTGGGCGGATCTGAAACCCATCTTCATCACAACTACTACTATTCTTGAGGGTTTTAAAAATTGAAATGACCTCCTGTGAATCTGTTGGAAACAGAAAGAAACCGTGGTATTGGCGTGGAACGGAGTGTATGCCAGGATAATGTGAACTTCTACCTGTGGAATTGTGCAAGTTTGACAGGGATGCAAAAAAAGTGTTAAACTCTCCAGCTTACCGTGCACCAGTTAGAACCGTTCCGCCTACGGTCAACTCCTCGACAGGGCTGTTTTCCCGACTGTAAATTGATTTAAGACTCTACCACGCAGTATTTGGCTTAGCTGAAACATTCTCGAAAAGTGAATTGTAATATAGCTTTTTTGCGCTACGTAACTTCGAGTTTAGATTGTTTTGGTATTTTTTAAAAATAATTTGATCTTCGGGTGACCTATTTTTTATGAACTTTCTATAAAGCTTATTTCTAATATTTAACATTTGTCTCAGTTCCTTTGTTACCCAAGGTTTACGAATAATAAAGAACATGTATAATTAACAAACACCTGCAGACCTATACCAATATGCTGGTAATGGGACTGATACTATAATTTACATAAACAGTCTCTAGGATCTAGAAAGGGGGGGGGGGCGGATGTCCTGTCCACCCCCTCAATTTCCATTGTTACATAAAGCTTCAATTGGCCTTGACAGTGTAGCAGCAAGCTATCCAAGGCAAGACCTCCCCCCCAAAAATCATGGTGCTGCTTGCAACAACGTGAAAAGAAGAACTCCAGAACAATGAAACAACTGGAAAACAACAATGGCACTAAAACACTTATACAGTCTTGTGCGTTACCTGATTTGGACAAATCTAATGGAGCCACTCAAAACACAGAGACTAGTGAGGGCAGGTTTAATGTTATGCACTCTATTTGTGTCAACAGAATCCCATATCTTCTCCTTGAAATGCTGCAGACCTAAGACCATATACATTACTGATCTTCCTAAGATTGGAGTTGTCTAAATCCTTCTCCCTGGTCAATCTCAGTTTGGGATGTAACAAGTGAACTGAAAATGGAAAATTACAATTAACAATACTATGCGTGAGTAGAACTGTACATTGTTTAACAACGTAATCAAATCTATAACTATTTGGTTTAAAAATAAGGTCAATGAGGGGTCAATGAGTTCTTACATGCCATGATTCATAGACATCTTTTCTGTAACCTAAGAATATGTTCATCATAGGGCTGTACACTGATTGTACCATGATTCTGAACAGTAAGCGAGATATGAATGACCTAGCGTGAAATAAATAGAGCGTAGTACACTAATTGGAAACAGTTCTATAGCAAGTAAGAGCAGGGAGCAGGCTTTCGAAAGGTTTTGACAAATGTGCTGAATGTGACGTCCCCAATGAAGATGTTCGTCCATAATTACACTGAGGTGATTTCATCAGCCTGCAGTATAAGTTTACCATGAATAGCAAGATTAAGTGTAATCCTTTGTAATTTAGATATTGTGCTACGAAAAACAATTGCACAAGTTTCATATATGTTTAACATAATTTTGTTTTATCTAAACCACTAATCAGTGTATTCTGAATTATCTTCAGCATGCCATCGAATCTGTGCGACACTTGTGTCAGGCATAAGGAAACTGATGTCATCAGCGTACATTACACATTTGGAATTTTTGAGCCCCCTCTGAAGATCATAACTGTATAAAGGAAATTGATATGGGTCCCAAACCTGAGCTCTGTGGGACCCCTATAGAGGTACACAGAGGCTGGGAGGCAACATTGTTACGTACAGCTGCTTGTGTTTGTGAAGACAGGTAACTGCTGCAAAACTCTGAAAAAAAAAAAAAAAATGAAGGCATGACCATGGAAGCCATTTTTGTCAACAAGATCTTGTGGTTTATCGTGTCAAATGCTTTTTTTAGTATACAAAGATGCCAGCAGGGAAGATTAAAAGGTTATCTTTTAACACGTTATTAATAAATTTTGTGGCAATTAGTACAGCGGTAGATGTGGATTGCTTTTCTCGAAAGCCATGTTGCTCGGAAGAAAAAAGCTGAAACATTTCTGAAAAAGAATGGACTCTAGCACTAACAAGTTTTTCAAAGACTGTTAATTACGGATAGTACAGACATGGGCCTGTAATTATGATAATCATTTCGGTCGCCACTCTCGTATATGGGAACAACCTTGGCCTTTGTTTAGTACACGTATCAGAATACTTGCGTACGTCAATAGAATGGTTATACAAAAGTGTTAGTGTGTCACCGAGAACATCAAAACTGTTGTTAACAACAGTAACCGTATCTAACCAGAATTTCTCAAGATAAGCTTTGAGTAATATTGTTTTAAATCCCAATTTTTGTTGTTGCTGAATTACGATACCTGTACTTCCTAAAATGCAAAAGGCAGCATATGTTTGTGTTTTCTTACCTCTAGAGTAGCAATAGGATTTTTGCTTTAATGAGTTTAAACTTCCCTCCACTGGCACCTGGGACACGTGAAATAGCGTATAGCGGGCATCTGGTGAAAAGAATGGACTGAAGTTAGTCGTGCGAAAAGCTGCACCACAGGATGTAAAAGTTTAATGGGATCTTAGAACCTTTTCCAAAGTCTACAACAAACGAAAACAAACAGTGATGTCTTTGTGCCCCTGCTGTGTCTTCAGGAACTTAACCCAGAGCAAGTGACGAACGGAAAAGCTTTATTCCGTAAAGGCACAAGCCGGCGAGGCAACACGTCCGGCAGCAACACGTTACAACTCACGGGGAAACAACCAAAAAACACTTCCGGCTACAGTCGGCATTTCTTTAAGTAGATAGCGGAGGCGCGCTGCGCCGAAACTACGATACCAGAAAGGGAAAAGACATGGCACGTTAGCAGGATGTTTACCTGCTACGAGATAAGAAAACCGTAATGGACGTGATAAGATAGCTTCTACATTCCTCCACACTTAGTGCAAAGT